>NC_065540.1:47649899-47977399 GCF_932294415.1 Quercus robur | reverse complement strand
AAGAAGGGGATGCTTGCTGTGGTGTTTGCTTGTGACAAATTTCAGCCTTACCTCATTGGTACAAAGGTGATAGTGTTCACTGATCATGCAGCACTTCGTTATTTATTTGGCAAGAAGGATGCTAAGCCTAGACTGATTCGTTGGATCCTTCTTCTTCAAGAATTTGATTTGGAAGTTCGAGATAAGAAAGGAAGTGAAAATTTAGTTGCTGACCATCTCTCTCGGTTGGAGCAAGAGGAAGTAAGTCCAGATTTAGTGATCCAAGAAGCATTCCCTGATGAGCAGTTGTTTGCATGTGAGATCAAGCTTCCTTGGTATGCTGATATTGTAAACTACCTAGCTTGTAAGGTATTGCCACCAGATCTTACTTATCACCAACGTAAGAAGTTTTGCATGATGTGAAATATTATCTTTGGGATGAGCCTTTGCTTTTCAAAAGATGCCCTGATCAAATCATCCGAAGATGTGTGCCAGAAGAGGAGATGCAAGCCATTCTCCATCATTGCCATTCCTCATCATATGAAGGACATTTTGGAGTAACACGAACAGCAACTAAGGTACTTCAAAGTGGTTTCTTTTGGCCTTCTATTTTTCGTGATAGTTATACTTTGGTGAAAACTTGTGATCGATGCCAATGTATGGGAAATATTTCAAGGCGTCAGGAGCTACCATTGAAAAATATCTTAGAGGTTGAGTTATTTGATGTTTGGGGAATTGATTTTATGGGTCCTTTTCCTCCTTCTTTTGGCTTTGTTTATATCTTGTTGGCAGTTGACTATGTGTCAAAATTGGTGAAGGCAATTGCAACAACAACAAATGATGAAGGGACCCACGAGCATAAGAACATATTTGTGCATAAGAACATATTCACAAGATTTGGCACTCCACGAGCTATTATTAGTGATGAAGGGACCCACTTTTGCAACAAGTTGTTCGATAACCTTCTTTCTAAATATGGTGTGAAGCACAAGATAGCACTTGCCTACCATCCTCAAACTAACGGCCAAGCTGAAATTTCAAATAGAGAAATCAAGAATATTCTTGAGAAGACGGTCAACACCAATAGAAAGGATTGGGCAAAGAAGCTTAATGATGCTTTATGGGCATACTGTACTGCTTTTAAAACACTTATCGGGATGTCTCCTTATAGATTAGTGTTTGGAAAAGCATGTCATCTCCCTGTTGAGTTGGAGCATAAAGCTTATTGGGCTGTAAAGAAGTTCAATTTTGATTTGAAGGTAGTAGGGGAAAAGCGGCTTCTTCAATTGAATGAGATGGATGAGTTCCGGAACGATGCTTATGAAAATGCAAAGATCTACAAAGAACGGACAAAGAAGTGGCATGACAAACAAATTCTTAGGCGTGAGTTTGCTCCAGTACAGCAGGTTTTACTCTTCAATTCACGACTAAAACTCTTCCCAGGCAAGTTAAGATCAAGATGGATAGGTCCTTATACAATTGACAAAGTTTCATCTTTTGGAGCAATAGACTTGAAGGACAAGGCAGGGCACATATTCAGAGTTAACGGACAGAGATTGAAGCACTATTATGGAGAACAAGTGGAGAGGAATTGTGCATTTATTCCTCTTTGAGATCCTAATTGATGAAGATTGAAAAAGTCTGGTTGTAGACTATAAAACAAGCGCTTATGGGAGGCAGCCTATAAAACTTTCTTTTATTCTTTTTTTATTTTCTTATCATTATTTTTTTTTATTTTGGGAATAATTTGGATTTTGATGCTGGTTTATTTTGCAGGAATAAAGAACTGAGAAGGGAGGTCGCTGAACTAAAAGAGAGGTGGCTGAAAATAAAACCAGGGAAGTTCCTTTCCTTTCTTCAATCTTTCTCACTTTTGAATTACAATGAGGACATTGTTTGGTTTGGGTTTGGGGGTGTAAACTCCTATAGTCTTGAGTTGTTGGATTCTCTTATCAATCATGTATTTGAGTATGATTGAATTCTCTATCACTCTGAAATTTGTGATTAAGGATGGTTTTGAGAAAAATTTTCAAAAAAAATTGTTATTTTGACAGGCAGAGTTTTGTGGGTACTTTGATTTAAATCTTTGTCCTTGAAAATAATTGAGCACATAGTCAATTTTTCTTTACTCCATTTTGCTTATAAAGAGAAGGAGTTGAATTAACTGAGTCAGGGAAGTTCAATCTTGCTTTGCTCTAGAATCCATTGATGGATCCTTGAGGCGAAATCCTAGTTGATACCAAATATTAGAGAAAGGGTCTAGGCAATTTTTTGTCACAACCAAAAGAGCTTTCCCAGCCGTCCTGATTATCACGCCATCATTTCATGGTGTATTTCCATAGTCAACCCCCTTGAGCCTTATTTTACATAAGCCTTTATTTGTTCTTTTAACTACATAAACCATTCCCGTTCTAAGCCTGAAAAACAATGAATTTACCTTACATTTTGAGAAAATACTTTGGTGGAAATTCGCATTTAAAGAGAAAGTGAAAGGCAAGAATTGGAAAAGGGTTAAAGTGGTTGAAAATTTGAAAAAACTACAAGTGTCAAATTCATGTCAAAAAAAAAAAAAATCACTCCACTTTTGAGTATAGCTGTAATATTGTCATCATATGAGCATATTGTCAAGAAAGAGCTATGGTGTGAATCCTGTGGAGATCTCTTTTATTGTTCTTTCTACCAAGTATTTTCCCAATTTGCTTTGATTTTCCATATCCAATTCTTTCTTAGCCCTCACCCTGTGGCCTGTCATTACAACCTTGATTAAAGACCTTTTGATCTCTAATTTTGGTGTTTGATTACATTAGTGGAGAGGATTTCTGAAAATTGGACTTATGGGGTTAAGTTTTGAGAGAATTCTTCTGACTTCAGTTGTTCTACTGTTATCTGAATTTGCTGGTGGTTTGGAGTTAAATTGACTATTTCACACACACTCGAGGACTTAGCTTTAGGTTGAAGCAAATGCTTAACTCTTGCTTGACAAATTGCTAAATTTTTGATTGATTTCCCTACCATTTTTTATGTTAAAAGAGTAAGTCACTAGTGATGAAATCTAAATTCAGATCATGGCTTGGTGAGTGATGATATTTCTCTATGGGGTCTAGCTGATAGTGTCTAAAGTTGTCTTTTATTTTATTTTCTTTTTGTTTGAGGACAAACAAAGTTCTAAGTTTGGGGGTGTTTGATGACTTGCATAATTGAGTGTAATTTATCACTTCTCAACTTTAAACTTTAGTCTAATTTTATTTATTTTTTGTTGATTTTAGACTTCATTATTGTTATTTAAATTTTATTTCAGATTTGAAGAAAATGAAGATTTACTCAAATAAAGAGACATGAAGCAGCTGAAAAAGGTTTTGAGCTGAACACTTGGGCTGAAAAAGGGCAATACGTAGTGGCTAAAGGCAGAAAAGAAAGGCAAGAAGAAAAGAAAAAAAAAAAGAAGGAGGCGCTGAACCACAAACAGGGAGAGATTTTTGGGCTGAACTGAAAAAGTATTTTGGGCTGAAGAAAAAAACGTTTTGGGCTGAATGTAATATTTTTGGGCTGAACCAGAAAAGAATAAAGCAGAAAAAAGAAGAAGAAAGAGTGGCTGAACTTAAGCAAAAACGTTTGGGCTGAAAAACTGAAAAACGTTTGGGCTTTTTGGGCTGTGTTAGGCTGCAACAAGTAAAGGGCTGGACTAAAAAAACATAGGGCAAAAAGAAAAAGAAAAAAGAACGCAGAAGGAGGAAAGAAGGCAGCAGAAACAGAAAAGAAAGAATGGTGTGCTGAAATAGAAAAGAAAGAAAGAGGGCTAAAGCAGAAGAGACACTGAAAAAGATTCTTTTCCGTTCATTTTTTCCTTCAAATCTTCTCAAAAAAATTATGGTGAATTCGTTTATGTTGAATTTAATTTTTAGCATGAATAAATTTTCTTTATTCTAGGAAAATGATGTAATCTAGTTCCGAACTATGCTTGCTTTTCTATGTTAATTTGAACAATTTCTCTTCATGTTTGTCTGATTTATTCTAAGTTTATTGCTTCTAATTAACTGGCCATTAATTAGATGATTTTAATCTTGTGATTTGCTGTCGAAAGAGGGAATTATAGGATAGATCTTGAATATTTCAGCATAGGTAAATATAGAGATCGAAAGACTTGTATGAACCTATGTAGTATTAAAATCGTTGGTCTTAATGATTTCTTACTTTATTAAATTGCATACTCTTGTGTAAATTGATGAACAAGAATGTTTCCAATTGACTGTCAAAAGAGGCTTTTGGAAGAGTTTGGAGATTGCTAACAAACAGAGAGAATTAAATTCAATTAGCTAGATGAGTAAAGCATAGTGAGGGATTAGGTGAAATCGATTTCCTAGAAGTTTCTTTTTCATTAAGTTGATTTTCAAGCAACATCTTTCTTTTCCTCTGCGTATCTTTTATTTAAATTGATTTTATTTTGAATTCCAATTACTAAAACCTTAGTGACTTCTCTAGATAAAATCAAGATTAGAATAATTTTGGTATTTGTCAAAAGTAAGTTACCAATCCCTGAGGACGATACTCTTCTCATCACTTTACTATAAAACTACGATACTGTGCACTTGCAGTTTTGCACCGTTCAGTATTTAACAAGTGAATGTGAGTTGAGTGTTTTATGACTTCTCTCATATCTCATTTCTTTGTTGTGGTTTTGTCACGAATTACCAAATGGGGAGATTGTTAGGACATATGTGATTCAATGTTAAGGAACATATGTCAACATTTTATGTAATTGGCTAATCCTTTGACAAAACGTACTTTACTTATAATTGGGTAAATCTAGGATGTGTTTAATGCCTCAAGAAACAGGGTTTCAAGTTCAAGTGTTAAAATCATGCAAATCTGTCCAAGAATCAAGTTAAAAAGTGCAGGATTTTAAATCTCAACAGCTAGCATCTATCGAGGTTTAAAGAGAATTGTTTTAGCCTGAGGCTTGACAGCTGCTCTAGAGATAGGGTATTTGTCAAGGTTTATGAAGTTCAGTTTTTCAAGCTGATTTTCATCCAATCTATGAATGTATGTTTGGGCTTTCCTTTCTCACAACCCTAAACATATATAAGGTTTATTTTAAGGGCAAAAAAGAAGGTGACACAAGTTGCACAAGAGCACAATTCCATAAGTGTGAAGAAAAGTGTGACCGAAAATCTAGTTTGCCCTAGTTCTTGAAGAAGTTGCTTTGTTTGTACACCGTAGGGTTTTATGACCAAACAACTTCATGATCTTCATCGTGTGATGAATTGAAGAACTTTGTAGCCAACATCCTTCTCTAGTTGGTGATCAAGTCACGTACTGGGATTCGCGCAATTGGTTAGTCACATACCAGGAGCTGTGCATTGAAAATGAGAGATTGTCACAACAGAACAAGTTCAATTGGGTATTGGGGTAAGGGTTCAACTGTAGGTTGGTATAAGGTACTAGGATTCCTTTACTTGTAACTGTTTGTTTTGATAATAGTGGATTCTTGGGAGTGGTTACCTTAAAATCACCCAGTGGGGTTTTTGCCGTGTAGGTTTTCCCTATTCATAAACAAATCTCCGTGTTAATTTATTTTCCACTGCACACTTAGTTTAATTGGTGATTTGTTTGGGCTACCACGTGTTTTGCATGTTAATTGGGTTAATTAATTAACTTGGCTAATTAATCAATTAATTTATCTCAAGGGGTCAATACGTTTGTGGCCTATCAAATTTTATTTCATTTGATTTGTTAGTTTTTAACATGTAAGAATAATATTAATGGGTTATTTGTGGATTTTTTTTCTACAATGTATTGTTTGATGATATTTTTTCTTTGAATAATAATAATAATAATAATAATAATATCATTATTATTATTATTATTTGGAAGTCTAAGGTCCTTTCTAGAGTTGCTTTTTTTGTTTGGACTGCAGCTTTAGGGAAGATTTTGATTTTGGATTGGTGTTATATGTGTAAAAGAAATGGGGAATCAATAGACCACCTCCTTATCCTTGCCCTCTTGCTTTTGATTTGTGGTCTATGGTGTTTACTTTGTTTGACATTCACTGGGTTATGCCAAAAATGGTGGTAGAGCAATTGGCTTGTTGGCAATAAAAGTTTGAAAGGCATCGAAATTCTGCTATTTGGATGGTTGTGCCCCATTGTTTGATTTGGTTCATTTGGCAGGAGAGGAATAACCATCATTTTGAGGATTTGGAGAGATCAATTTCAGATCTTAAACTCTCTTCTTCCTTAAAACTCTTTTGGAATAGGTTGTAGTGTTAGGCTTTCATACTTCTTCTTCTTCTTTTTTCAGTCCATGGTTTCATGGACTTTTGTACTTTATGCACTTGATTTATTTTTGTCCATGATGTATACTTCCTGTATGTTCAAATGACACCCTTCTTCTTTTTAATATATTTTTATTACTTATCAAAAAAATGAATTATGTTTATTATGTTAATATATAAAAATTCCTTGCTACGCCTTTGAAAGACATATATGGAAAGGGTATGAATGATGGCAAACCTATAACATTTCATGGATAGTTATGAGGTGGAAATTCAAGGCATTGCTCAGTTGCTCTATCTCCACCCTACACAATTTACTAAAAGATAATATGCCAGCACCATGGAATTTGATAAATACACTAAATTGAAATGATTGACAATCTTGCCTTTAAATTTAATTCTTGTACAAGTTTCCACATTTCTTTTCACCAGACATAAAAAACACAATTCGTTCTCTTCACAAAATCTACTTTTAAGGACTAAATATGATAATAACTAAGTAATTATAGAACCCATATATACTTATCAAAAAAAATTATAGAACCCATATATCAAATATTATATTTTGGTTTGATTTGAATTTAAATCAACAATTATATTCCTTTTATGTATATGTATGTATAAGTAACAAAGATATTCATATTTGAGTAAAACAAATCATTAGAAAAATTATAAAAATAGAGAAAATAACAAAACTCATTTGAAGTTTACCGAATCTAAGGTGTTCATATATATTGGGAACAAGTTTAACTTGAATGTAACCACTTGAAATGATCTTGGAGAAAATGGGCTTTTGCCCTTATTTTTTAAAATATCTAGCACAATGTCCCTGTTTTGAAACTATATAAAGATATGTCCCTGTTTTGAAACTCAATTTTCTCAAAATCGAGTTTCAATGTAAAACTCGATTTTTAGAAAATCGAGTTATAGCCAAATTCAAACTTAAAAATAAAAAAATAAAAAATCTTTTGTGGAACTCGAGTTCCATGAACTCAAGTTCTACACTGAAACTCGATTTTCTTAAAATCGAGTTTCAAAACAGGGACATATCGCTATATAGTTTCAAAATAGGGACATTGTGCTAGATATTTAAAAACATAAGGGCAAAAGCCCATTTTCTCCATGATCTCTCATAGCCATGGGGGGAGAAACAAACAAAAATTTTAGAATGGAACAAATTAATAATTAAAAAAATGGTAGTAGAATAAAAAATAAGATTAATAATCAAATTTACAAACGAATTAAGAACGAAATTTTGTTTGGCAAAAAGGACAAAAGGGAAAGATATGCAGAATGATATAATCTTGCAAAATTAAATGAAAACTTGTCATACTTTCACTTTCACATGTTCAATTGCTACATCTTAAAATTGTTCAGCATTTAAATCATCTGAAGTTTACGTGTTACATGGGAAAAACCAGGTACTCAAAGAAAGATGAAAAAAAAAAAGCATTTCATACCCATGAATTAAGAAAAACCATTCTCGTTGTAGTCCACTAAAAACTACTAATATTAACTCGCATTTGATCAAGTTGTACAAAAGGCTTTTTTTTTTTTTTAAAAAAGAAAGAAAAGAAAAAGAGAAAAAGGCTTCAATATTTTGTTTTTGCCTAAATGAAAGATGAATTTAAAAATTAAAAAAGTATAATAAAATAAAGAGAGAAAGTGGAACAACAATATGAGCAACAAATTTTCAACTTTGAACCATCAAAAACATACATATTCAACTAACTCTGAAAAATGATATTGCGAATGCATAATTTCATATCTTGCCAAACACAGTAGCTGACCCTTGTGGAAATCAATCTATAGGTTTGCAAATTAACTGAAAGTATTGATTAGAGCATTCACATCCCGAATTCCTATCATATTCTATTTTACCATCTCAAAAAGTTATTTTATTAATTATATTATACCATTTTACAACACACTTAACATCCCAACTTTTATTTTCCTATTCTACTCATTAAAATAATATATACTACCCAATAAAATAATATAATTCAATCTCTCTCACTCTCTCTCCCCTCTCCCCTATCCCAACATAAAAAAATATTATTTCCTTTTACAATTGTGCTACAGTATCATCACAAATTTGTGATGGTATTGTAGTACAATTCTAAATTTGTTTAGGATACCAAACCAATACAAGGCCAAATGCTAGGGCCTTTTAGTACTTTAATGCTAAAATTTGCTTATATATGCCATTTGCAAGGCCAATTGTGAATGCTCTTAGGTTTTTTTGTTGGGAATATATACAAATTCCTAGATTTGTGAGACATTAGGTTGCACGGACACCGACACGGGTACGAGGGTACGAGAATTCTTGAATAAAGATATATCAGTGGTACGGCAATTAATTAATTAATTAATATATTTAGGTATATTTTTAAATATTTTGAGACAATATATGTTTATTTTAGGATTTACATTACGTAATAACAACAAATAAGTACAACACTAGAAAAATGTTGGCCAAAATACATTTCCATTACTAAACCCATAAGACAGATAAAACCAAAAAAATAAATAAATAAATGTATTAAATAAGTAAATAACACGCATAAATACCTAGTACACGCATATGGAGATAAACATAACATGTGTATAACTAAAGCTAAACTTTAAAAAAATGAAAAAAAATAGAGAAAAAAAGAGTCGAAAGCCCAAAAGACAAAGAACCCAAAACCTATAGAGAGAGAAATGGTAGAGGGAGAGAGAAGGAGCTTTTGGGTTGCCGGAGGCTAGAGGGGGCTCAGTTGTTGCCGATCTACTCCGAGAAGGCACACCGCACAAATTAGATCAGAGAATTGAGGGAAAGAGAGAGAAATTGATCCAAATCATATTCTTTCTCTTTTTTTTTTCTTTTTTTCTTTTTTTTTTAAAGTTTTGCTACGTCTAGGACATTCCAGTGTGTCGTGACCATGTCAAAATCATGTCTTCGATGTACCCAGATTTTTCTCCAAAAAAAAAAAAAAACGACACTCGTCGGGTACGGATTTTAGGCGTGTCTTACAAGTACTTGTGTCAAACATAGGTATTTGGCCAAAATCGCCATGTTCATGTGACATAGGTGAGACGTGAAAAAAAAGAAAAGAAAATTAACACACAAGGCAATCACACAACACAAGTATAGTTTGACAATTTGACCAAGTCTATGAGTTGCAAAAATTTCATTATTTTCAAGAAAAAAAATTACAAGATACAGGTCATAATATGAATCAAACACAAACTAGATTGCACATAACCCAGCATTTCTTTCTAAAGAACCCTGCGTTAGAGCTCAAGGGAAAACAGAGTGGTCATTTTCTGGGTTATCATATAAAAAAAATCTTTAGCACCAATTTTTTCATTCTGATTTAAAAAAGGGGAAACTTGCAACAAAGGAGCAAGAAATCATTATGAATAAAAATACATCAATACCTGGGCTTCAAAGTTGCACAAATGAGAGCCAATGAATTACCCAAACCCACTAGACACTATATTCATCTTCAAAACCTTGGGCACAAAGTAATAACAAAAAATCATATTTGGAAAGAGACTATAATCAAATATGAGAATTAGGTTCCAATCAATCAATTAGTAAATGAGAGGGTTTTAAATAAATAAAATATAAAATATAATGGTAGGAGAGAGAGTACGGTTTCGCCTAGACTCGTCGTGAACATCATCAAGCAATTGTACATGTCTAAAGCAGTTGAAAATATGTTGAAACCTAACAATAGGAGTGGCTTCGAGTGTTTATGGAGAGAGAAAACCATCGGGATTTGCTTTTGTGTTTGGAGGATGAGAGAGCGTTTTTTTCACTTTTTTGAGTAAGGATTAAGGAGAACTAGAGTTTTCTTTTTCGAAAGCCGAGAATAAGGGGCTGTTTGGATTCATTTTTTTGGTCACTCAATTTTCATCACTCATCACTCATAACTCATAACTCATCACTCATCACTCTAAAATACCATGTTTGTTTGGCACCATCACTCACTTCTCATCACTTAATATTTTTCACACTATTTGTGGGCCCCATACCTATCACTGGTGTAGCTTTTTCATTTTTTTTTCAATACCCAAACTCACTGAACCCAGTTAAAAAAAAAAAAAAAAAAAAAAGAACTGAACAGCCAACCCAAGAAAAGAAAAAAGAAAAAAAGAACCAAACAGCCAACCCAGGAAAAAAAAAAAAAAAAAAAAAAGAGAACCGAACAGCCAACCCAGGAAAAGAAAAAAAAAAGTCAAAAGGTGGTCAAAAATTGCGGCTGTGGGTCCCCTATGTGTGTTTAATTACAATATTGCCATTGAGTTATGAGTTATGAAAACTGAAAACAGCCAAAATGTGTTTTCAATTTCCATAACTCATAACTCAAAAATCAGAGAATTGAGTGATGGAAACAAAGTTATTGTTTGCCAAACAACCTTTTTGCTATGGGTCCCACTATTTTTGAGTTATGAGTTATGAAAACAGAGAATTGAATTATGGAAATAGGCTATCCAAACAGCCCCTAAGAGTTGGCCCAGCTTTTTTTTCTTTTTGGCATGGCCCATGCGCCCTCATTTTTTTTCACTTAGTGCCATTTTTTTTTTCACGGGAGGTAAATTTTTGGCCAGTAAAAAATTTGCAAAAATGGCCAAATAGCACTATTAAGCAAAATATTTTGCAATTTACCATTGCTCGCAAAATAATTAATGGTCTGTTTGGATTGAGAGGGAGTAAGGGAGAGTATAGTAGAGTAGAGTAGATTTAGCACAAAATTAGTTTATTTTTAGCCAACACTACTCTACTCCCCTCCACTCTCCCTCCTTCTCCTTCTCCTTCTCCCCTCCATCCAAATAAGCCATAAGAGAATACCATTATTTTATAACTCGAGTTCTACATGTAACTCGAGTTAGAAATGGCAAAATCTGACACAATCTGTGGATTCGATACAACTAACTCATTTATAAACAAGTTACGGATTGAAGCTAAACGGGTTCGGGTCATATTCAGGTCGACACAGCTAACTTATTTAATAAATGGGTTGTATTCGTGTTCAAACTTTGAACCCGTTTGACCTGTTTAGCTTATAAAGTTATTAGCTATTGTTATCATTATTTTGTTATTATTGCTTAATTTATGGTTGTGTTTATACGTTACTACCATATTAATGGTTGAAATTGTATTTTAATTTTAGATATATGGGAATTTATAACAAGTTATTTAAGTTAGGTATGACCTATTGATCAAACAAGTTATTAAACGGGTCATTTGTATTGACCTTTACATGAATTGTTAATTAAATGGGTTAAACGTGTCGTGTTAGGTCGACATGTTTAATAAATAGGTCGTGTTATGGTTAAGGATTCTTGACACATTTACTAAGCGGGTTAGGTTCAGGTCAAACCATATAGTCAAATATTTATGGCTTAACACAACATGAACCCAAACCACAAACATGAATTGCCACCCCTAACTTGAGTTTATGAAAATCGAGTTATATAAAAAATGTGCCATAGTGGCACAAGGTGATCTAAATTTTAAAATGTCATGTGGAACTCAAGTTCCATGCATATAAACTCGAGTTCCATGTAATATAGTTCTATTTAAATTCTAATGTAGAACTTGAGTTTAAAAAACCCGAGTTCCACGTAATACAAAACTCGATTTTAGTGAAATCGAGTTCTATGTAAATTTTTTTTTTAAAGGAACACTATTTAACACGTGCTTCTGTACATCTAGTTATGTGTAAATAATTTCAAAAACATTATGGAACTTGATTTACTAAAGATCAAGTGTAATTTACAAATTTTTACAAAAATAAAATATTGGATTTCATCTCCCCTTCAGTCACTCCTCCCAGATTATGCAGCTCAGTCCAGGTCTATGAACAACCCTTCTGCCGGGTCACCATTGAAATCATCCATCTCTCTTTACCTCTCATCTCAATAGAAACCCAAATCCCACTACAATAATTCAGTCCATCTCCTGCCAGCAGATCTGATCCATTGGATTGAACACCAAAAGGTATGATTCTTATGCGTAGTGGGTTTCATTTAATTTTTCTTATTAACATTGATGCTATAAGTTGACCCATTGACATAGTAATATTGTTGAAAAACAAATTTTCAGTTTATTTGGGTGTATTCTATTAAAATTTGAATGTTTATGGATGACTACGCAACATGTATATTCAAATTTGTTCAATATATTCATTTATTACTTATATCTAAAATAAAAATAAAAAATAAAAAAAAAGGTGGTCAGTGTTGTTTATCAACTTTCAAGTTCAAATCAAATATTTCAACCAATTAATTTTCAATTTTTGCAGCTGAAATAGCTTTTGTCTACCAACTGCCAAAGATTTTTTTACCCCTTCTTTCTTGTTATGGCTAGTGGCTACTAAACATAACACTCTGTTTGTTTCGCTAGAAAACCTTCTATGAAGATGGTTTTCTACATTTTCCAGTATTTGGTAGCATATAAAAAATTGGTCAACGGAAAGCTATCTTTTGGTCAACAGAAAACCCTAAAAAAAATAAGGCTTATTTTCTATAGGTTGTTTTCCCAAAAAAAAAAAAAAAAAAAAAAAAAATTGTTAAGGACATATTTTATGTAATTGGCTAATCTTTTGACAAAACGCACTTTACTTGTAATTGGGTAGATCTAGGATGTGTTTAATACTTCAAGAAATATGTTGTTTAAGTCTAGTATTAAAGCCATAAAGATTGGAACAAGAAACAAGTGAAGAGAAGCTGTTTATTAAAGATGGACAGATAGCTCGACAACTGCCAACAAATAGCTATCTATCGAGATTTAATGAGTCTCAACAACTGCTGACAGATAGCTATCTATCGAGGTCTCGTCAGCTGTGAATAGATAGCTATCTATCGAGAATTATGAAATTCAGATTTCCAGATCTGATTTTCGACTCATGCTAACATGTATGTGTAGAGTTTCTTTTCTCACAACCCTAGACATATATAAGGCTTATTTTAAAGGCCGTCACATAAGAGAATACAAGAAGAACACATGCAAAAGATGAGCGATGCCTTATTCTCTCTGAAAGAAGCTACTACGTCTTTTATGTCTTAGGGTTTTGTAACCAAGTGCTTCTTGATCTTCATTGTTGATGAAGTGAAGAACTTTGCAGCCAACATCTTCTTCAAGTTGGTGTGTTAGTCACGTACTGAGAGCCATGCATCATTGGTTAGTCACGTACTGGGATCCGTGCAAAAAAGGTAGCATTTATATATTGAAGAGTTCAGAGGTTCTGAAGTGGTAGAAGGTTTCTGCTGTAAGTTTATCTACAAGGATAGTAGAGTCTAGGGTCAAAAGTTTTGTACTAGATTTGAAACTTCTCTTTACTATAGTGAATTGCTTTTTGGGAAGGTTTCCCCCCAAGTTTTTTACTGTGAAACTAGATTGTTTCATTGGTTTTCCAGGGTCATCATATCTTGTCTTATTTAATTTTCCGTTGTGCATGTTTTTGACATGATATTTATGTTTGTTTGTTTTAACAAAGTGTATTCATAATAAATCTAATTAACAACTTGGATTTAAAATTTGCTAATTCTATCAACCGGGGTCTAAATTTCCCAACAAGTGGTATCAGATTGGGTTCACTCTAATTGGATTAATTTCCTGAGTGTGATCCTTAACCCCCGTTGTCATGGATCGTAGACAATCTCTTTTGATTCCTCCTTTATTTGATGGAACTAATTATGTGTACTGGAAAGTTCATAAGAAAGTTTTTTGGCAGGCTCTAGGTGAATAGGTATGGCAAGCTGTTGAAGTTGGCTGGATTAAACCAAAGGAAGCGCCGGTGGATTGGGATGATGCAACAATCATAGCGGCAAATTTCAACAGTAGGGCCTTGAATGCTTTGTTTTGTGGGGTAACCAATAAGGAATTCAAGAAAATATCATCCACGTAAGTTGCCAAGGAAGCATGGACCATTCTTGAGACCACCTATGAAGGTACCAAGGCAATAAAGACTATGAAGCTTCAAAGACTCACTAGTAGTTTTGAAGAAATATAGATGGAGGGGGATGAGACCTTTGATGATTTCTATGCTAAAATCAAGGATATTGTGAATTTGGTCTTCAACCTTGGAGAATCTATAGCAAAATCCAAAATTGTTAGAAAAATCCTTAGGTCCTTAACTGAAAGATTCCATGCCAAGATCACTGTCATTGAAGAAGTGAAGGAAATTGATCAAATTCATTTGACTAAGCTTGTAGGGAACCTTCAAACCTATGAGATGGGATTAGGCTCAATGGGAAAAGGTGGAAAGAGTAAAAACTTGGCTCTTAAGGGTATATAAGAAGGGATTGAGGACTCTGAAGATGAAGATGAAAGTGAAGATGAAGATGAAGATGAATATGATGATGAGGATGAGCATCTAACCTTCATAACTGATGAGATTATCAAGCTTCTTCAATTTAGGAAAAAGGATAAGGGAAAACCTCCAAGGAAATCTAAATCCTCAAGGAAGGGCAAGAATGAGAAACCCCTTATCCAATACCATGAGTGCAAAGGTTTTGGTCATATAAGGATAGAGTGTCCAAACTACTTTATGAAGGAAAATACCAAGAAGTCAAAAGATAAATGGTTGGTTGCTACTTGGAGTGATACCGAGAATGACTCTTTTGATGAGTATATGGATAAATGTGGTCACTTTATGGCTTTTGCTACCTCAACTGATAAGGTGATTATGGAGAGTACTAGTGATAGTGAGGTTTCTTCCGATGATGACGTACCCAAGAAGTTGACCCTTTAGGAAGCCTATGATAAGCTATGCATTGAATTCATAAAATCTGAAAAGACTTCTCATCTTTGTAGAAAAGAGCTTAATGAGGTAAAAACTGAAAAAGATGATCTGTTAGTTAAACTAGATGAGACTACAAGGTTAGTTGAGACTCTTGTTGTGGAGAACACCTCATTAGAAGAGATTGTCAAAACTCTTGAGGTCGAGCTTAGTCAAGCTAGAACTCAAATAGAGAGAATGTCTAGTGCAAAGCTTGATGAGAAATCGAGTGCTCAAAAGCCTAATTCTGATAAGACTGGCTTAGGATTTGTTGTTTCCTCCGACCCCTCCTCTTCCACGACTTCTGCATCAAGGACTATCTTTGTGCCCCAATCTAAGAAAGGTGATAAAGGTATGAAATCCAAAACTAATTTGACTAATTTTAAATCCTTTGTTAGACCTTATGTTTGTCACCATTGTGGTGTTTTTGGATACATCCATCCTAATTGCTTTAAGTTGTATCCTCAAAAAACGGTCACAGGTTTCCTCTCAAGGACCTACACCTTTGTTTGGAGACTTATTAAAAGCTTTGAGCTTTTTAACTCAATTTCAAGAGAATTCTAATTCTTCTATGTCCTTTAGTAGACATACTAGGACACGTGTCTTTTCATCTTCACGGCCAAAGACTCAAGCTGTGTGGGTGAGAAAGGAGCCTAAGACTTAATTGTCTTTTTTGTTTGTCCTTTGCTTTAATTCTTTCTATCTAAAGTAGGACTCTCTTTGCTTGATTTTTTATCTGCTTTTGAAATCATGCTTTCATGCATTTGCATTTTTCTATCATGCTTTCATTCATATGCATCTTTCTTTCATGCTTTCATGTTGTTTGTCTGTTTTTGTTTGGTTGTTTAGTTTTTATTTTGTTTTGTTTTCAAAATAAAAGAAAGGGAAAAATCAGAAAAATACAAAAACAGTGTGTGTTTTGTGAATATTGGTACTTGTGTACTTTGGATGGCCATTGAAATAAAATTTTCTAAACTTTGTATCTTTTGTAACTTAGATGAGCATCTCTATGCACAACTAAGCAAGTGAGTTTTATGACTCGTGTTTGTGATGAATAAGATTAAGTAATCTCTTGTACTTAACACTCGTATCACTTTTTTTGCTGGGAAAGACTAGAAAATCCTAAGAGAAAGGCATAAATAACCATCTCACCACTGTTGACTGCCAATCATGAAATGAAATCCGGCAATGAAATGCTTAACATCATTGGATATTTCTTTTCTCTCTCTTATATGCCCATGCATGGTTTGCTCAAAAAAAAAATACATATATATATATATATGCAAAGAAAAAAAATAATAAAAGCAAAAAGAATATAATGCTTTATATATGATTGCAAGCATGTATTCTAGGAGATATGAGAGTTATAGGATGTACCTTGAAGGTGATAGTCTCCATCAAACAGTTATGATTGTGTGTGAGTTAAAGTGATTTTCTCATATCTCAAATCGTCATAACATGTATACACTTATGCAATCTTGCAATGTTTTCACACACAACACACAATATTCTTTGTTACTTTTGATACATGTGCAGGTACAATGTAATTTGGCCATCACAAGGAATACATGTGTTAATGTATGCTCTTTAAACTGTCTTAACTTGTTTTTGAAATATAAAATTGGTTAGACGTGTTTAGTGTGTGTGTTTTGGGATCTTTGTGCTTAACAATTCTTTGTTCAGAGATGATTTTGAGAGTTTAAAATGTTGTCTGGATCCATGGTTGAGTTGCTTGTTTGATTGCATTCATGTTTGTATTTTTCTTTTCTTTGAAAAACTGTTTTTAAGCAATCTCGACAGCTCCTCGACACCTCTTGACACCTAGCTTTTCTATCGAGCTCTTCAGTTGCTTTTATCACAATCTCAACACCTCTCGATAGCTAGGTCGATCCATCGAGAAAGTTTCTGTCTCCTCGATAGCTATTCGATCCATCAAAGTCTGCTCGATAGCTGCTCGATACCTCTCAATCCATCAAGATCCTTCTGCATGCATTGTTTTTCATATGTTTTGCATGTTTCTCTTATCTTGTCATCCATAGCATCTTGTTTCATTACATTCATGCATTTTTATGGATTCCTTGTACCCCCTTGATCATCTTTATGTTCCACAGGTGAAGCTTTATAGCTTCCTGTACCCTTTGTCAATCATGACAAAGAGGGGGAGAAATTGTGGAGTTTGTGGTTTCTTTTTTAAGATTCTACAAGTTAGGGGGAGAAATACATGCCTCTATAAGGGAGAGTTGTGTTTTATCTTGTTAGGGGGAGTGTTTACCTCCTTGTTGTTGTAGGAGCTTCTTTTAGCTTTGTCTTCTTGTACACCGGTCTTGTGACCATGTTTACATACATTGTACTTATCTTTAATATATATATATATATATATATATATATGATGATGTATGTCTTCTTCACCTATCTTTACATGTGTTGTTTCTTTTCTCTCTTTATACATATGTTTCTTTATTATATGTAATCTATTATTTCTGTTTCACACTAAGATGCCATGATGAGTTTTGTTTAAAGTATTTCAGAAATACAGGTTGTCAAAGTCTACTTGCCATAAACTCTCTTCTTGCAAAGTTTTTCAAGAGTTTGTGTTAGGATAGATTTTATTGTATTCAACAATTGATTATAAGTTGAGTGATTTACGACTTCTCTCATACTTCATTTGTTTGTTGTGGTTTTGTCACGGATTGCCAAAAGAGGAGATTGTTAAGGACATATTTTATGTAATTGACTAATCTTTTGACAAAACATACTTTACTTGTAATTAGGTAGATCTAGGATAGGCTTAGTACTTCAAGAAACATGTTGTTAAAGTCTAGTATTAAAGCCATGAAGATTGGACCAAGAAACAAGTGAAGAAAAGCTTTTCATTAAAACTAGATAGATAGCTCGACAGCTACCGACAAATAGTTATCTATCGAGGTTTAATGAGTCTCAATAGCTGCCGATAGATAGCTATCTATCAAGAATTATGAAATTTAGATTTCCAGATCTGATTTTCGGCCCATGCTAGCATGTATGTGTAGGGTTTCTTTTCTCACAACCCTAGACATATATAAGGCTTATTTTAAAGGTCGTCACATAAGAGAATACAAGGAGAACATATGCAAAATGTGATCGATGCCTTATTCTCTCTAAAAGAAGCTATTGCGTCTTTTGTGCCTTAAAGTTTTGTAACCAAGTGCTTCTTGATCTTCATTGTTGATGAAATGAAGAACTTTGCAGCCAACATTTTCTTCAAGTTGGTGTGTTAGTCATATACTGGGAGCTGTGCATCATTGGTTAGTCACGTTTTAGGATCCGTGCAAAAAGGGTGGCGTTCATATATTGAAGAATTCAGAGGTTTTGAAGCGGTAGAAGGTTTCTGCTGTAAGTTCATCTACGGAGATAGTAGAGTCTAGGGACAAAGGTTTTGTACTAGATCTGAAACTTCTCTTTACTATAGTGAATTGCTTTTTGGGAAAATTTCCCCCCAGGTTTTTTTACTATGAAACTAGTTTGTTTCATTGGTTTTCTTGGGTCATCATATCTTGTCTTATTTAATTTTCCGCTGTGCATGTTTTTGACATGATAATGATGTCTGTTTGTTTTAACAATGTGTATTCATAATAAATCTAATTAACAACTTGAGTTTAAAATTTGATAATTCTATCAATCGAGGTCTAAATTTCACAACAAAAATATTGGAAAACAATCTCTCTCTTTCTCACCATCCCTGTGCTTCTTCTTTCTTCTCACAGCCTCACTGTCACTCCATTGGCCTCTTTTCTCCCTACAGATTTCTCTGTCTATTTGTCTCTCTTCTCTCTTTTCTCTTTGTATCTCTACCCCTCTGTAAAACCGTTCGTTGATTTTTTTTTTTTTTATCATAGATCGGTCAACAATTCCTCTTGCAAAGGTGAACAGATCTGTAGCAGTAATTATTTCATTCCTTTCTACCAAAATCCCAATTTTATTAAATAATCGATGTTCTTGTTTAGTGGTTTTTTCTTTAACAAATTAATATGTTGTATGCAAACTGCAAAGGTTCTATTAGTGGTTTTTGATTGCTTAGTTGTGTTCAATTCTCCTGGTGTTTATTTGATTTCTATTTGTACATGTTGGCTATGTATGGACTGTGTTTGCAGATACATTATGCAAAGTATTTTTTTGGTTGTATTTGCTACTATACTATATTAATATTTGGTTGTGTAAGGGCTAGTATTTCAATAACAAAAAATTAGTATCATCAAAATATATTGATTAGGAGTTGTCAACATATATTTTTTAGGATGCATGAGAAGTTGCCACCAAAATATTAGGATTAGCTTATACTGATTGTAAAGATAAAAATAAGAATTGATTTGAGTTTTCAACCTAACCATAATACGGTGAAAGCTCTGCATTTATATATGAATGTACAGATGGTCAGATACAAAGTATTTGAGATACAATGAATTTGAAATATAGAGAAGTTTGAAATACAAATAACTCTTCTTGTTTTATCACAATCTATAGATTTGGTTGAGTTTAGATTTGGTTGAGTTTGTATTTTGTATTGTAGTAATCACTTAATCACAAATACTTAAACTCTTGGATTCTATGAGTTGACTCTTTAGTCTTATCCTTAACATTGATTAGGAGTAGCTAGTATTTTGAATTATGAGAAGTATGAATATTTTGAATTATGAGCTTATATGTATAAGAACTACATATATAAATATATATATATATATATATATATTGTACGTAACTGTCCATATCTATTGTGAAAATTTTTGTTTGATTTCATTAGCTGGGTGTACATAAATTTCATATTATACATGTTTTAAATTATACAAGAAATGTTACAAAACATTTGTGCATACCAAACACTAGAAAACATTTTTAAGTTCATTTTCAAGGTCGTTACCAAACATCGTAAAATGAGATAGTTTTCCAAAAAATGTTTTCTAAAATATGACCTATTTTACTCCCAATTAAGTTAAAGAAGGATGCAAAAAGAGTTGGGAGTAAAACATTAATTGAACCAATCATTTTTAAACATACATGCATTGATTTAGATCAATGCAAAGATAATTTAGTACAAAACTAAGGTCATAGATTTTGTACTCTTCTGCAGATCAAATGGTTGGATACTTATGGTGTGTTTGGATACCGCTTATTTGCTGAAAACTGAAAACTTATTGCTGAAAACACTGTAGCAAAATGATAGGCCAAAAACGTATTGACCCCTTGTGATAAATTAATTGATTAATTAGTCAAGTTTATTAATTAATCAAATTAACATGTAAAGTGCGTGGTAGCACAAACAAATCACCAATTAAATTAAGTGTAACGAAAATTAAATTGACACGGTGATTTGTTTACGAATGGGGAAAACCAACACGGCAAAAACCCCACTGGGTGATTTTAAGGTCACCACTCCCAAGAATCCACTATTATCAAAACAAGTGGTTACAAGTAAAGGAATCCCAGTACCTTATGCCAACCTACAGTTGAACCCTTACCCCAATACCCAATTGGACTTGTTCTATAGTGACAATCTCTCCTTTTGATGCACGGCTCCTAGTACGTGACTAACCAATTGCGCGGATCCTAATATGTGACTTCAATCACCAACTAAAGAAGGTTGTTGGCTACAAAGTTCTTCAGTTCATCCAGAAGATGAAGATCGAGAAGCTCCTTGGTTATAAAACCCTACAATGCACAAACACAGCAGCTTCTTCACAAAAAAGATGAACTAGGGCAAATTCTGTCTCCGGTCACAATTTGCTTGAACAAAATTTGCTCAACACTTGTGCAACTTGTGTTCACTTTGATGACTCTTAAAATAATCATTTTATATGTCTAGGGTTGTGAGAGAAAAAAGCCCAAACACATAATCACGAATTGGAAGGAAACAGAACAGAAAAATCTGTTTTTCATAAACCTCAACAAATACCTATCTGTCGAGCTATTGTCAAGCCACGGGGCTGGAACAGCTCTTAAAGCTCGATAGATGCTAGCTATTGAGCTTTAATGATAGGTACTTTCTCAACTTGAATCTTGGACAGACTTGCATGGCTTTAACACTTGATCTTGAAATAAAGTTTCTTGAAGTATTAAACACATCCTAGATCTACTCAAATACAAGTAAAGTGCATTTTGTCAAAGGATTAGTCAATTACATAAAATAGTGAAATATGTTCCTAACAAGTGAATCACATATGTCCTAACAATCTCCCCCTTTTGAAATCCATGACAAAACCACAACAAACAAATGAACATATAAGAGAAGTCATAAATCATTCAACTCATACTCACTTGTTGAATACAATAAAATATATCCTAACACAAACTCTTGAAAAACTTTGCAAGAAGAGATTTTATGACAAGTAGACTTTGACAACCTATATTTTTGAAACACTTTAAACAAAACTCATCAAGGCATCTTTGTGTAAAACAGAAATAATAGATTGCATACAAGTAATAAGAAGCATGTGCATAAAGAGAGAAAAGAAACAACACATGTAAGGGTAGGTGAAAGAAACATACATCAACATATAAAGAAAATAAGTACAATGTATGTCAATAATGGTCACAAGACCCATGTACAAGATATAAATGTATCTAAAAAGGAGAAAAGAAAAAGATACAAATAATTCTCACTACATCCCTCAAATATCAACACTCTCCCTAACAAAATGGTCCTATACTAACTCTCCCCCTAAGTATGACTATTCTCATATCCAAAACTACTCTCCCTTTTTGTCACGAGTGACAAAGGGTAAAAGTGTCAAGTAAACATCTCATCTGTACCAGAAGAGCTAGCATCTCCATCATCTTCATCCTCAGAAGCAATAACATCATCATCATCATCCTCATCCTCAGAAGCCATGGAGTAGGTGGAGGAGAAGTCCTAGAAACAAAGCCACCCATGACCGCCTACCGTCGTGCAATACGGCCGACATGGATGTTCACCTAATACAGCTCAGTATCCATGCACTGAAGCTATGTCATGATGTCCCCGAGAGTCACATCGCTCGAAGAAGAGGAGAGAGCAGATGTGGATGGAGCAGATCAGGATGGAGCCGAACAGGTGGAAGGAGCTGCTGACCCAGACTGCCTCGACCTAAACTGCACCTTGCTCTGTTTAATGGTAGCAGCGTCAATGGCACACATGTAGGTAAAGTGGTCAAGCACTGGAAAGGGAATAGAAAAATGGCGTAAGATCCTCGTGATAGAGGAAGGGAAGATGAGCTTATCACGGGACGCTGTATCCCTATAGACATCTATGATAGAAAGAATAAAGTGAGAAGGAAAATCTATAGTAAGATGCTCAAGAAGGGACAACAAAAATCGAGCACGAGGCTCTTTGATAGAGTTATAGTGAGATAAAGGGTGAAGAACAAAAGTCATGACCATGTTCAAAAACCGAGGGCCTTTTGCAAAGAAGGGCGCTTCAAAAACCGAGGGCCTTTTGGACACAGTCCTCAGACGCTCATAACCAAGGTAGTAAGGAAACTCTACCCAGGGACACGGAGCACATCTACAACAATCTACGGTGTGACAGCAATGCTCGTACCTCGAATGTGAGTGATGAAATGAGGTACTAAAAAATCAAATCCATGCATGTTGGAGTAAAACTCCTGGATCAGCACGAATGGACATGTGACTGAAACATTAGACAGTGACCCCCAACCCCGACTGTGAATGACAGTGGGCAGGTCAGTGTCGGCAAAGTTCGCCAGGATGACTTGGCGTTTAGAATGAATGCCTCGTCAAGAAAAGTTCTCCGAGAAGGCCTTTCGGGCATCCTCATCACAGAACTGAACAGATGAAGGAGTAGGATAAAACGAAATGGATGCCCCATAATGAAGAGGGTTCTGAGACGAAGTAGACTTGCATTTGGGTGCCATAGACATAGACTAACGTAAATAGAAGAGAGAGAGAGAGAGAGAAACAATCAGAAAAGTCCCAAAAACAATTCAAATATATCAAGATATATTGAAGGGAAACAACGTATGCATAGGAATGCATGAACATGTGACATGCAATATAAAAAGAATCATGGGCTCAACCCAATCCAATCCTACCAGCACACAATCAGTTGCACACATCTAAATACATGATAATACTGTTATAATACTTATGTGATGCAATGCATGAGGTTTAAAGATCATTTAAACAAAGACGCATCCCAAAATTTCAACAAAAACTCAACAATTTTGAAAAATCCCAAAATTTTTCAAAAAACCCCAAAACCTAGGTCTAAATACATGAAATGCATGAATAATGAGAGAAAAAGAGACCATACCAAGTGATTTGAAGCAAGGAAAGGCCGAAAATCACGTGGGTTTAAAGGTTTTGAGAGAGAAATGAGTGTTTGGGAGGTGAGGAGACAATTCTGTCGAGAGAGAGATAGAGAAAAGTGAGAAGAAATCGCGAACAACGCTTAAATAGGAACCTCATAAAGCTCAATCGATCGGGATGTGTCGAGGAGGTGTCGAGGTTTAAACGCATGTCCAGCTATCAAGCCATCCATCGAGGTTCTGTCGAGGAACAATTCAACAGAAAAGTTTATAAAGAAGCTCAATTGATCCACCTAGCTGTCGAGGACCCAGAAAGTTTGTCGATTGATCCACCTAGCTGTCAAGGGGCTATCGAGGACCCAAAAATTTTGTTGATCAATCCACCTAGCTGTCGAGAGGTGTCGAGATAGCGATTAAAAAAAAAAACAACCGAGGATCTCGATAGATAAGCCAGGTGTCGAGGAGGTGTCGAGATTGCTTAAAAACAGTTTTTCAAGAAGGGAAAAACACAGCTATGAATGCAATCAAACATGCAACTCAACTAAGGATTCAAACAACATTTTAACCTCTCAAAAACATCTCTCAACAAAAAAAATGTCAAGCATTTTGATCCCAAAACACACACACACACACTAAACAAGTCTAACCAATTTTATATTCCAAAAACAAGTTAAGACAATTTAGTGAGTATACATTAACACATGTAAACCTTGTGATGGCCAAATCACATTGTACCTGCACATGTATCAAGAGTAGCAAAGAATAATGCGTGACGTGTGTGAAAAACATCGCAAAATTGCAAAGGTGTCTACATGTTATAACGATTTGAGATATGAGAAAATCACTTTAACTCAAACACAATCATAACTATTTGATGGGGACTATCATCTTCGAGGTACATCCTATAACTCCCACATCTCCTAGAATACATGCTTGTAATCATATTTAAAGCATCTTATTCTTTTTGCTTTTTCTTTTTTTTTTTTCTTTTAAGCAAATCATGCATGGGCATATAAAAGATAGAAAAGAAATACCCAATAATGTTAAGCATTTTGACATTTCACTTTTGCTATGCCGAAGCATACAAATGTCATTTTATGAATGGCGGGCAACAGTGGTGAGATGGTTATTTATACCTTTCTCTTAAGATTTTTTAGTCCTTCCCATCAAAAAGAGTGATACGAGTGTTAAGTACAAGAGATTACTTAATCTTACTCATCACAAACACGAGTCACAAAGCTCACTTGCTTAGTTGTGCATAGAGATGCTCATCTAAGCTACAAAAAATACAAAGTTTAGAAAACTTTGTTTCAATGGCCATCCAAGGTACATAAGTACCAATGTACACAAAACACACACTGTTTTTGTATTTTTCTGGTTTTTCATTTTTTTTATATGAAAAACAAAATAAATAAAACTGAAAACAACAAACAAAAACATGTTAAGCAAAGCAAAACATAAAGCTAGACTGACTCAAAATAAAAAGCAAAACACACAAGTAATGCAAAAACAAAAGCAAGAAGAGAGAGAAGAAAGTCATAGAATCACTTGGAACCCTTTTCCTTCCACACCTTGGAAGAATATTTCCGTCTAGCAAACCCTTGATCCGGTAGTGGGGGGAAGAATTGAAACTGTTCAGGTTCGAAAAGAACATAAGGGCTTTGAGAAGATCTCCAAGATGAGCAAAAGAGGATGGAAACTGATTCTGGTTTCCCAATGCGATCATGTCATTGCTCTGTTGAGTGGCTAACCACTTATAGCAATTAGGTCAAGTATGACCAACTGCTCCACAGTGATGACAGAGATGTTGCTTCTTTTGTTTAGACTTTTGAGAGTTAGCCTTCTTAGCCCTAGGGTTTTTAGCTTCTTTCTTATCCTTCTTAGAGGGTGCTCCTAAGATAGATTTATCCTTGTCTTAGTTCTCACTAGTTAATTCATTTTTAACAACATTGTTCTCAATTTCAACATTATTACTAGGAGGAACAAAAACAGTAGTACTAGAAGAAGCAATATTAGAAAAAGATAAATCATACCCTAAACCTGTTCGATCAAAAGTATATTTCTAAAGACTGAGCATCTCATCAAGCTTTGCACTTCAAGTTCTCTCCAATTGAGCTCTGACTTGAAACAGCTCCACTTCAAGCTTCTTAGTCTTCTCAGCCAAGAAAATGTTTTCAAACCTCAGTACTCCAATAGTCTAATTGGTTTCATCAAACTTTGTGGAAAGCTCTTCACGATCAAGTTCCACATCACTAAGCTTCTTGGTGGCCAGCCTATAAAGTTTCTCATGCTTCTCAAAAACTTTGTACAATTTCTCATAGGCTGTATGAATGTCATCTTGTTCATCCATCTTCTCAAATTTGGACTCCCCCAATTCCTTTTCTTTATCCACATCTTCAACAATCCCTTCAGTAGGATTGACAGTGGCAGTGAAGGCATTCAAGATTCCGTCATCCTCATTGTTGGAATCATCTTCAAGCTCGATATCACTCAATGTAACAGCAAGTGCCTTGCTTTTCCCAATAGTCTTGAGATATGTGGGGCACTCTTGTTTCATGTGACCGAAGCCTTGACACCCAAAGCACTTTGGTCTTGAAGGAACAGTGTATTGACCGTCATCCTTAGCATTCTTCTTCCCTTTGTCTTGGCTCTTGAACTGATAAGAACTAGATTGCCTACGGTCCTTGTCGAAGCCCATTCCATTTGCATTCTTCATAAACTTCTTGAATTGCCTGGTAATGTAGGACTTCATCTTAGAATCTTCATCATCTGAAGACTCATCAGTATCACTGCTCTTGGCCTTCAATGCCATGCTCTTGCCCTTACCCAACTTACCAATCCTCGTTAAACCTAACTCATAGGTTTGCAAATTACCAACCAGCTCTGTTAGAGGAATCTTGTCAATGTCCTTTGATTCCTCAATCGCAGTGATCTTGGCATGGAATCTCTCGGGTAGAGATCTGAGCACCTTTCTCACAATTTTGGGTTCAGGAATGGTTTCCCCAAATTTGAAAGCTGAATTCACTATGTCCTTGAGTTTGGAATAGAACTCATCGAACAACTCATCCTCCTCCATCTTGATTTCTTCGAAGCTTGTAGTGAGCCTCTGAAACTTCGAATCCTTGACAGCCTTAGTTCCTTCATAGGTTGTTTGGAGGATGGTCCATGCTTCCTTTGCAGTTTTAATGGAGGATATCTTCTTGAATTCCTCATTAGTGACTGCACTGAACAAAGTATTCAATGTCTTGCTGTTGAAGTTTGCCGCCTTGATCTTGGCATTATCCCAATTGGCCGACGCTTCCTTTGGCTTGGTCCAGCCAATCTTTATAGCTTGCCACCCTTTTTCATCTAGAGATTGCAAGAAAGCTCTCATGCGTACTTTTTAGTATGCATAGTTAGTGCCATCAGATAAATGATGTATAATTAAAGATTGTCCTCTATCCATGACAAACAGGGGTTAATAGATTAACACAGTAAAGATTAAAACCTAATCAGAGTGTGCCTGCTCCGATACCACTTAATAGGCCAAAAACGTATTAACCCCTTGTGATAAATTAATTGATTAATTAACCAAGTTTATTAATTAATCAAATTAACATGCAAAATGCGTGGTAGTACAAACAAATCACCAATTAAACTAAGTGCAGCAGAAATTAAATTGACATGGTGATTTGTTTACGAATGAGGAAAACCAACACGACAAAAACCCCATCAGGTAATTTTAAGGTCACCACTCCCTAGAATCCACTATTATCAAAATAAGCGGTTACAAGTAAAAGAATCCCAGTACCTTATACCAACCTATAGTTGAACCTTTACCTCAATACCCAATTGGACTTGTTTTGTAGTGACAATCTCTCCTTTTGATGCACGGCTCCCAGTATGTGACTAACCAATTGCACGGATCCCAGTACGCGACTTCAATTACCAACTAGAGAAGGTTGTTGGCTGCAAAGTTCTTCAATTCATCCAGACGATGAAGATCGGGAAGCTCCTTGGTTACAAAATCCTACGGTGCTCAATCACAGCAACTTTTTCATAAGAAAGATGAACTAGGGAAAATTCTGTCTCCGATCACAATTTGCTTAAACAAACTTTGCTCAACACTTGTGCAACTTGTGTTCACTTTGAAGGCCCTTAAAATAATCCTTTTATATGTTTAGGATTGTAAGAAAAAAAAAACTCAAACATACAATCACAGATTGAATGAAAAACAGTCCTGAAAAACTGAATTTTATAAACCTCGACAGATGCCTATCTGTCGAACTGCTGTCAAGCCATGAGCTTGAACAGTTCTACAGGTCTCGATAGATGCTAGCTGTCGAGCTTTAATGACAAGCACTTTTTAGCTTGAATCTTAGACAGACTTGCATGGCTTTAACACTTGAACTTGAAACAAGGTTTCTTGAAGTATTAAACGCATCCTAGATCTACCAAAATACAAGTAAAGTGCGTTTTGTCAAAGGATTAGCCAATTACATAAAATAGTGACAAATGTTTTTAACAAGTGAATCACATATGTCCTAACACTAGCTAAATCCTGTAATTACTTGAAAGTAAGCCATATTGTCAACAAATTGTAGCCGAGTGATTCCTAACAGTTTTTTCTCAAACTTTCCCCATCCATCATCTATGAGAAATTTCTGTGTACGCATGTTGATGGAACATGACAAAGGTCTGGTATTCTTTTCTTTCTATTCTATGCTAAAAGTTCCTTAACCTTTACTAGCTATGATTAGTTTTATTTCTTTCGCGGCTTCTATGGTTTGGCTATACCCTAGGATAGTGGGATTACATGGAAGTAAGCCACATTGTCAGAAAATTGTAGCTAAGTAATTACTTGAAAGTAAGAAACTTACAATGACACATATGGTTATGCAGCTTATGCTTCATATTCGTTAATAAGTCACTATTAAGAAAATTTTAGCTTCCTTGGCAACTAGAAATTTTCTTGACAGTAATTTTTGCAGTATGTGTATTGGTAAGTTTCTACAGCATGTTACTTTTTAATATATGCAAATTGATAATTGTGGTCATGTTAGATATAATGTAAGACTGTTGAGTCACTCTGTGACTTAAAAATATTACTTTTGAAGCAGACAATATTATGAGACACTTAGGTTTTGATATAATAACAGTTTGTTGACTATGTGGATTTAGATGTAGAGACATTGATGGCCAGCTGGATCCCTTGAAAGGGGAATCACTTAATAAGTTTGTGTAGGACACTGCTCTTAAAGTTGTCTCTTATATTATTTTGAGTTTTGTTATTTCATTCATATTAGCTACCAAATATGTGGTGATGGAGTCTATGGTTGTGCCTTTAATTTATTTAGTAGGAAATTGGAAATATGGTTTAATAATTAAGAATGATATTTTGTTACATCACTTTATATTTTATGTTGAATAAATATATGATGTATACTTATTTACGGTGCAAATGTGTTTTATTATCTTCTCTACTCTTTTAAGGTTTAGATGATTAGATTTTTAGTGAAATATGTTTATTAACAGTATACATATCATGTATGAGATCTAAGGTGTAACCAAGAAAATAATTTTAATGTCAATGGACCAATGATGGTTGTATCTTTTGTTCGTGTATGTATTTTCATGACGCTACAACATAGATTTCTGTATCTATATTTCTGTTTTTATAATTTTCAATTTGGCACAAGCTACATTTAATTATATTGTTTGGCTGGTTAGTATTAAAGAAAATTTTAATTATGTGTAATAATATATGATTGTACTATTTTTTATTTTTACACGATTCTGGTGCATATTTGTGAAATAACATGTGATATTTAAGCTGAGGTGTTATTTTTTTATTATTTGAAATTATAACTAAGTTAATTAAAAAAATTTATTTCATTTAAAGTTTTTCCATGCATTATACAGCTTAGTGACTAATTAATAATTATATAGTATATAAGAAACTTATAGTGAAAATAATACTAGAAAAAAATGATTATATAGTAGAAAAATAAATAAATAAAAATTTAATATATTCATTCAATGGGTGCCAATGCCTTGTTGGCCAAACTTTGAAACACAATTTTCCATAAATAAGATTTAGTTCCTCCATAAATTAAATAGATCAATGTTTCTTCTTCTCTTTTTCATTTATTTTTATATATCTGTGAGGAAAGAGTGTGGGAAAAATAAAGATTTGAAATGCCACTTATGTTTTGGAATTTTATTTTCAAATTTCATCCAAAAAATAATTTTTTGTTGGGTAAATTACAAATTTGGTCCCTATCCTTTGCACTGAATATCAATTTAGTCCTTAACGTTTCAAATGTATCATTTTAGTCCCTAACCTTTTGATATTGTGCCAAATTGTTCCCTATCATTAAGTGATGGATAAAAAATGCTAACATAACTAAGGTTCAAAAAAAAAAAAAAAATTTGCCAACTCATATGCCATGTGTAAAGCTGACAAGGATTGAATTTTTTTTTTTTTTTAATTGAATGAAGATTTCACGCGCAAGCATGCACGTGAGGTCAATTGGGACTAAAATCCCTAAATCAATCACGATCTCAAATCTAACTTCACCTAGCTTGACCTATCACATTTGGGAACTGGATAGGATAACGTAAATCTCAGTAGTCATCACTCACAAAAATGCGAAAATTTCCCAGATTTTCCCTAGGACCTTTAAATTATTTGAATAATGCATTGGTATTCTTGAGGTGGATGTGAAACACAATCAAGTGAGCCAAAGATGCCAATTCGAAGAAGTTAGCTAGGCTCTGTTCTTCAACTCCAACCATCCATTTGCCGAAGCTATTCCCAACGTACAACTCTTCCAAATTCCAAATGGGAGAGCTTTGATATACCAACCATGAGATGCAATGGACAAGACAACGTCACGAACATCATCTTGAACTCTAAAAAACCTTTCTCTATCATCCTTCAACAGAAGTTTTGAAGATTTGAGGAAGCTGACAATTGAATGCATTTTGGTCTGTACTTTTTTTTGAAGTGCCAATGTCCCTAAAAAAATTGTCTGCCAATCCATATATCACAAGCTTTTCCATTGAAACATTATAGTATTGGGGGAAAAGGAAGCAACAAGAAGTGAGAAAAACCACACAAAAGAAAAAACGGAGATATTTTTGAGTTTTAAGAAATCTACCTTCGAGTTTTAAGGACTCTACCTTCATAACACCCATACATACAAGCAATCATGCAAACAAGAAATGTACCACAAGAGACACAAATGAAAATCTAGGATGTTTTCAAGTTTTAAGGACTCTACCTTCAAATGAGCATAACCCAAGTTAAATTTCATCATCATGGTGATTGATGAGATGAGGAAGAGGAGAGCATGATTGATTTAGGGATTTTGATCCCAATTTGGTTTTACATGCTTGCAAGAGAGATCTTCATTCAACTAGGTGCTTTTTTTTAAAGTTCAATCCTAGTCATCATTATACATGGCATATGAGTTGGCCAAAAAACTATTTTTTTATTTTGGCCATTAATAGCCACATCAGCATTTTTCATCCATTACTTAACAATAAGGATCAATTTGACACAGTACCAAAAAGTTAGGAACTAAATTGACACATTTGAAACATTAGGAACCAAATTGACATTTAGTACAAAGGTTAGAGACTAAATTTGTAATATGCCCTTTTTTGTTTTAATTTACTTTAAAACTATTTGGACAAAAAGGGCTTTTGCTTTATTTATTTATTTATTTAACGAAATTAAACATAACCAGCATTTAGGATTAGTCAATTAGATCATTACCCATTATTAAGCATAAAAACTAAAATCTAAAAACCATAACAAATAATTAAATAGTACAAGGAAACAAAAAGACAGATTTGCCCTTACCTGTTCTTCTTCTTTTTTTCTTTTTTCTTTTTTTGGTTGTGGTGAAGGGGTTGGCAGAACAAGAAGGCAAATAATCTACCCTTACCTCTTATTCTGATGATGATGATGATGATGAACTTCAACTACCCTTGTCGAGTTCAATCTGTTGTACATGAGCAATCTTGTGCAATCGACAATCCAAAGTGTGTGAAGTGATTTCAGATGTGGCAGCCACTCCAGCAAAGCCCTCAAACTTTCACATTCTCGAATCTGTTGCTGTTGTAAAGTGTTTGCAGTCATTGGGGCAAAACCTCCAACTTAGGTAAATTGCAAATAATCAAATTCTGGAGGCTCAAATTGAGGTCCTCAGATTCTAAAATTATCAGGGTCTTTAGGGATGTTAGATGTTTGATACTTTCTCCTAGATCTCCCTACCTCGTTTCTCCCACCATGCAAACACCAAGTTATGCAAAGTATATAATGAATTGAGTACACCCTTGCATCTATAAAGAGAACAGTAAGATAGTTACAAAACATTCCACCTATACATATTCACATGGACATTAATTAAGTTTAAAAAAAAAAAAAAAAAAAAATCATGCTCGTTATCATACTCAATTTGTCTGAAGGGAAACGCTTTTCTTCGTCAAATTTCAGAGCTGAAAATGAGGATCACATATGGGCTGTGGCCATTCTTTCAATTGCTCTAGGAAGTCCAGTCTTGAACAAAAGTAAATTGTAAATGCCCTTAAGCCCTGCAACAACATAAGAAGAATAGGACATTATATCATTGTTAGAAGTCAACTGGAAAAACATGCAGAATGACACAGCACAATGAAATTAAGGTTAAAAAAGGGAATAAAAAATCTGATTAGGAATGAGAGATAGATATCCAACAGTAAATAGTACATCCATTTATCTTCTCATTCTTTTCAAAACAGTAAGGGAGAAACTAGAAAACATTTCTTTTTTGGTTTCTTGAAACATGTTTAATTTCTTATTTCTTATTTGGTTTTCTTCCTGTTAGATAATTCCTAATAACATTAAAAGAAAAACAAAGGAAGCACTATGGACACTGACCATCATTGTTTGGTCAAGAACTTGTCTTTTGCCATGGAAATTTCAGTTGTAGTAAGAAGGTAACAAAGAATAAGTTGCTTCAAGCTGTCAGAACTTCCATAAGAGAATAATATCCTGCCTTTTTTTTCCCTTTTGTGTAAGTGCATAGCCTACTAGTTTACCATAGTCAACTTTTACAAGTACATTATAATAATAATAAAAAAAAACTTTTAAAATAACCTGTAAGTCATCGAATACATTGGTGAGCAGAGGAATTTTTTATACGGAACACCTAAAGATGGAAATCTTTTTACAGTGACTTGGAAATATATTTGAACTTGAAAACAGAAGTTCTGGCACTTACGGTACCCTGCAAAAGAATGCAACAAGGAATTGAGCAGAGAAACTAAAATGGAAATCCAATAAGAGGATGTATCAATTAAAAAAAAACCGACAAATCCTTGCTTCTATATGGGATTATTCAAATATCAGATGTAGACATGAGACATAGATATCCAACAATGACTTTGATTATTATATCTAGAACGAAGAAAAGGAAGCATGCAGGAATTGTAGATATCAGTAAAAAGAAACTCAAAAGTCACAGTTTCTAATATTGTTTCTCATGACATTATACACAGGATTAATCAAACAAAGGAATTGTAGATATTCCTAAAAAGAAAAGATGCAAGCAGGCACTGAATCAAGATTTTAAATCTCATGTTGAAACATATTTTGCAATTTCTTCTTTCAATTGGAGATGTAAAACCAAAATTTCCCCTTAAGAACAATAAAGGATGAAAGGATAAAAATAAGAAGCACAATCAAAAGATTGTCTCCCACAATGATTCATTGGTGGCTTCCATCCTCAAAATTGAAATAAATAAAGGCATCAATTATGCACTATTTTCCAACTGCCACTAAGTTTTCAAGCAACTAAGTCACCTGTATATTTCCCAGTGAAACTGTCAGAATTACTTCCTATATTATAAATATGATTTAATGAATCTGTTTGTCATCAAGAGTTCCTTTGGCCTTGTGATTTCGTGGAGAAAATGAGCGACTTTAAACGCAAAGGAAAAAAATTGGCATTTGGCTTTGAGTTTTGAAGAAATTGTATTTTTAAAACTGTGGAAAATGTGCATGAGAGCATCTTCAAGTCATAGCTCACGGTGTGCATTTTTAAAATCACAGCAGCAACACTAGTCACAGATTTTATGAAATACGTAATTGCGTTTTCGGATTTCATGTTTTCAAGTGAAGTAATTGTGTAAAAAGATAAATTAACAAGTGGCCGGTAGTAGTACAAGAATTTGATTCTGGATTTCATAGCAGTTCCGTTTGAGAAAAGAACCTAAAAGATCTGCTATTGGAACTTTTGATTCTCTCCTTGTAGACACTGAGAAGATGTACATTAGTCAGATATACTAGTGTCCAGGCCATCTTTTCCTATCAGTGTAATAATATTTTCATAATTTATAAAAATAAAAAAAAAATAAAAAAATAAAAACATTAATTCTTATAGGAACTTTTTTTTTTAGACACATTAATTCATATGGGAACTTAACCGGTCGAGTAGAATATAGGTGGCTGACTACAAAACTTGACTTGTAAACTTTTCCATGTCTCCTTTGGAAGTATTAATTCAACATATTACTTCTATCCTAAATTTATATAATTCAAGAAATAAAACGACTATAGATCAGTCGTTATCTTTACTCTCATATTTATACAGGAGATCTAATGTCAACAATACATCATGGACAAAAAAAGGACCTTTATTCAAAATCGCACTATCAGAGTTCAAAATTATCATTTAAATATCATATTACTTGTGAAAGTTTATCTTATTTAGATTCAACAGGACAAAGATAACAACACTGCACTATAAGATAGCAGTAGACGAACAAATAATTTAAGAACCATATATTAAACTTTCTCATAGCAAAACACCAACATAGTTTCTAACCTTAAAAATAAAAAATAAAAAATAAATAAATAACTCGCCACAAACTTTATCACAAGCCTGAGCTAAGCAAGCTAAAACAACACATACATACAAAAGCATAAAATGCAAATGACTCTGCCCTCACCGAATCAGTAAGCAGTTCTTCCATCACCTTCGGTGATCATATCTTTGAATGCCCCACCACTTGGAATCATAGGAAGCACATGTTCTTGATGTGGTACAATCACATCTAACAAGTACGGGCCAGAACTATCCAACATCTTCTGAATTACACCTCTTAGATCTTCCTTCCTTGTCACACGAGCTGCAGGTATATAACAAGCCTCAGCAAACTTCAACATATTAGGAAAAATCTCACTCTCTTTAGAAGGGTCACCAAGATAAGTATGAGCACTATTAGATTTATAAAACCTATCCTACCACTGCACCACCATACCCAAATGCTGATTATTCAACAACATGATCTTCACGGGAAGATTCTCCACCCAAATCGTCGCTAAATCTTGCACATTCATCATAAAACTCCAATCACCATCAAAGTCCAAAACAACTGCATCAGGATTCGCCACGGCAACTCCAACAGCAGCAGGCAATCCAAACCCCATCGCGCCTAAACCCCCGGACATCAACCATTGGTGAGGCCTCTTATACTTATAAATCTGAGCAGCCCATATTCCATGCTGCCCAACACCAGTACTTATAATCACATTTCCATCAGTCAATTCGTCGAGTACCTAGATCGCATACTGTGATGGAATCAACTCATCAAAAGTCTTGAAACTCAAAGGGTTCTTCTCCTTTACTGCCTTCAACTCATCCCTCCAAGCTAAGAAATCGAGCTTAACCTTATTGGATTTCGCTTCTAACAACTTATTCATGACACAATTGTTGCAACAACTTGATGACAAGTACTAATGTGATTGGTGAATCAGTACTTCTACATGAATCCGCTAATTAACTGGAATATAGTCAACTTATCTAATTTTAATTATAGTTCCAACTAGTTGCTAAACCATGCAATGCACGGGAATAAGTCACACAAATGGTATACTACAGCAGTAATATTCAAAAGAACGTAGAGAATTCATTAGAATTGAAGTTAAGCAACCAAACATAATAGAAGCCAGAGCAAATTGTTGTCCATTTGAAGCAATTTATACTGTTAATTATAGGCAGAAGCTTATAACACTGTTTATTGCCTTCGTAAAAGAAAGTGACTTTCAGAACTATGACACGGCATTTGTATCAATGTGTTCAGTATGGAAATTGTATATCATACTTTTCAGATATTTTCCCTGCCTTGTGCTTGTGGCTCAACCTTACTGACTTTCCAAATCGCTTTTCTCAGGAGCATGCTGGTGATGATGCAATATGGGAAATCTTTGACAGACTATCCTCATATGCCTTTCCATTTATAAACATTGAAAATATTTATAACCATTGAAATTAAATATTTATTTTCCTTTAAGGTACTATGATTTTAAAATGAATTAAAATGTGTATTTTTTTTATATAAAAAACAATCATTATTGATGACAAATGTATCCAAGTACACATGGAGTATATAATAAAGGAGTGATTAAACTAAAAATAAATTTGTATAAAAGAATGTACATGTTTGGAAGCTTTGATAGTTGGAGGAACATAACAATATTCTAAATTTGCCCAATAGAGACACCTTTTTTGTTGTTAAAAAAAAGGGTAGTATCATTTATTACTAGTATATAATCATAAGTAATAGGTATACCACAGTCTTTAAGGCTCATAATACGTCGAGGAAGACAATAAGTGAACCATATAATTCAGATAGAAGAGTCAAGCCCTCTACTATCCATAAGGTGTGGCCAACTACCCCCAAACCATATCATCTATTTTTCTGCAATTTATTGTTTTTATTTTTTTATTTTTTTTGATAGACACTGTCCTGTAATTCCTTGAGCCAAATTTACCTTACAATACATACCTACATGAGGTCTCCATGTACACTCTTGAATAGACTTTCTTCCATAAGTTCCATTCCATTGCAAGATTAGAGGCTGACTGCACCAAATTCACTGTTGTCTTTAGAGCTTCACCGCCTTTGGTTCCAATAGTAACATAACAGCCATGCTATATTTAGCATGACCTCCACCTCTATCACATGCCCAATTTTTTTTCCCCAACTTAACAATTTCGCGAAAGACTAAATAACATATCATACCTATGGAAACTGAGTGGTTTGTCTCCGCACTTCCAGCGCTTCCGAGCACTCTCATTTATATATTTGTCCTTGATTCTGCAATTTGCACTATCCTACATATTTCACATGAGAATGAAGAAATTATTTTGATTGAGCAAATTCGTTGGTAAAATATTGCGGACCCTTTCCAAGCAAAAAGTTAAGTTTTGGCTGCACATTTAAGCTCTGTTCGGATCACGTTTTGGCGTTCACGTTTCTGCGTTTTGCCTTTTTTTTTTTTTTTTTTTTTTTACCAGTGCCTCTTGCACTGTTCATGAGACATAAACAATGCATTAAGGCAAAACTACAGTGCTGAACAGTGTTTTTAACAGTAAACAGTAACCCAGAAATTTTTTTTTTTATTATTTTCAGTTTTCAGCAAAATAAACGAATCCAAACACATACTTAGCCTCCAAATCCAGTTCCAAAAACCTCTGTTTTCCCATATTGGAATTTTCCTCAAGAGTATCCCTCTAGCAACTTTCCATGAGTCTTTGGGTCATATTTGTGCCTTCAATTTGGAAAATATCAGGACTTCAAGACCCTATGGACAAAAGAAGAAGGATATTGGAGAAGTCAATAGAGACTCACCTAAAAGGAAGTTCCATACAATTATAGACCATATGAATTTTTTTTTTTTTTTTTAAAAGAGAATACACATTGGTTCTTCCATTCACATTATTGTCAAAAGTGGAATTTTGAGCTTTTCAGGTGTCAATATTTTAGAGCATCTTGCTACTTCTTTCATTGAGGCACAATCATTTGAGACAACAAAGTAACTACTATGAGAATTTGATGAGAGAATTCTATATTACATTGAAAGAAAAAGAATGTACATTAGGTATTTATATAAAGTTTGAGAGTAATTAACTTCTTACTAACTCCACAATATACAGATCTAACCTCTACAACCAATCAGATTAATATACATGTATATAAATAATAGCTATCAATTAAACTAATCCTAAACTACAAGTAGTATAGTTGTTTTAAATTTAAACACTGTCGTTTATATAGTCACAACAACAATTCTTCCATTGCTCTATTCTGATACTCTGCCTCTCTACTTAAGTCAACAGCTACAATCCAAACTTTCTCGACCTTCAACTCGAGTCATTGATCTTGTCCTTCTAATAACTACGAAACATCATTGGCTTATGTATGTTGTCTTAATGGAATTGTCCAGGTTGGTGTAAAGATTGATAATAACACAAAGGCTTAAAAGAAAAAACTGACCTCTTTACATTGATATAGAGAGTGCCACCTAATTGAAAAATAAAAAAGTAACAAAACCCAGAAACTGAAAATTCCTAATAAAAATTCAAGTAGAATTTGATCTTCTAGGTGTATACTTCTTCGACCCATCTAAACCGCACTTGCACATAACTCTAAGATGGGGGAAAAAAAATAATAAATAAGCATCTTAATGAATCCTTCAACAAAACAAACAGAAAGTTGTTCTAAGGAGTGCATAAGAAGAAAATGAATGTGGTAGTGAGAAAGGAGTGCATTAAGGTCCTACAAGAATATTAAAGAAATATATGTCAACATGCATGTAATAATTAGAAATGAGTTCAAGGCTTACATAGATAAGTCTCAAAATCTAGTGCAGGACTTTCAATTCCACTAAAGCCCCCTCTCCTGTTCAGATCGTTCCATTAGTTTGAAAATTTCATTCTTTATCAGTAATCTTACTTGTTGGAATGGGTGTGCTTGAAGATGAAAAGAGCAGTGATGTCTATGAAGCTTTGCATGATATCTATGGGCAACTTCTTGACCAAGTGAGGACCAGTATAAGCATTGACCACATTTTGGAGACATTTAAAAGTAACAGTAACAAAAAGTAAAAATATATGACATGCACTAAATAACAAATGATCATAACATTTAAAGAGTTTTTAAAATCAACTCAACAAAATCTTATTAATAATTTCTCAGGGGCAGATTCACTAACTATATTTTTATTAATGAAAATAACCTTCTTCATAAGACTCTTGTTTAAGTTATCATACCAAATGAAATACTGAGTCTACATTCTGGATATTAAGGAATAAAAGAGACAGAGACAGAAATGAGTCTCCTTCCATGGTCAACTCCAAGTCTGCAACTTGAGTTTTTTTTTTTAAAATTAAATGAGAAAGGCAAAATTAAAGAGCTTTTTTTGGGGTAATTTTTCAAATAATTCAAGCAAATTTAATAAAATTTACATAAAAAATGGCCCACTGTTCTTCAAAAAAAATTTATTGGTCCCACTATCATGAAATTATTTAGTAAAAACTGTTCATTGACCCATCATTAACATATTAATAAATCTGGAACTTTTTTTTAGCATCAAGCAAGCAACCACAACCCATATTAACATTTCTCACTAAGTCCTTAATTTTGCTAAGAACCTGTAGTTCTTGTTCAATTGGAGTGATGAAGTGTGTGAAATATGAATTGTAATGGCTGATTCGAGTTAGCTTGGCCTCCTAAGAATTGGGGGGAAAGATTAGAGAGCAAAAGAAAGTAAACTTAGATTATTATTCTTCTAATATTCTTTCTTACAATCATTGCAGCCTTTTAAACTAAGCTGCAACTGAAACTGATTAACTAACTCCTAATCTATCACATGCTCTATAATACATTGAGCACATGCCTAATTAGTTAGGTCATCTATAATAGAATGTGACTTGCCAATAACTACCAAAACATCCTAGGACTTTATATCAATTCCTAGTACAGTGCTAACAGCTACCAAGTATCACAATATAGCTAACACTAAGTACAACAGAAGCATAATGCATACAAGCATGTACAATAACAACAACAACGCATAGACAACACCAGCACTTAGTATAACAGCACACAGCAGCAACACACAGGTAGTAAGCTAACCAAACACAAATACATCTAAATGCTAATAGTTCTATAGAAGCAAAATTAAAACTTAAAGAAGCCTTTAAAGAATATATGCTGGAAATGTATCACGAACTTAGCTTTGAGTATTATCAATAACCAAAATATTCAAAACCTATCAACAACAACCAAATTGTGAGAAGAAAAATAAACAATGAATCAAATAACAGTAACACAAGCATTAAGTGGTTAAACACAGAGTAGAATCACTCACCAAGAAGAATAGGATTCATGCTATAGCCGTAGATTTTCTAGGTCCTATTTCTTATGCAATACAAAAAAATTCTAAACCTACTGATATTATCTTCTAAAATTATATACCATATGGATAAAACCAAGTCCAAGTTCAATATCAATCTAACAACCAATGGTCAAACAAATCAATAAAAATTTCTAGGTTATGACCTCACATTCACATACACAGTTCATAATGAGTTAGAGAACGAAATTGCAGTCTAACTCTAATTATTCATTTAGGATCTATTGCTGAAATCAACTATGGATTCACTGTTCCAAGTTGCATTTGGAATTGAATTAGACAGCAAGATTGAGCAAATGAAAAATTCAGAGGATGAATCTTCTGTGAGTAGACTTTAGCTAAAAGTTCCTGTTTCGTATTAGTTTGTACATCCATGAGATAAATTTGATATCATGCACAATGCAAATGAAGAGAGAAGACATTCTATCAAGGTTTCTGCACAGTTAGACTAAGGTTTTGGTGAACTTGTGCGTGGATGAGACTTTAAAAAATTTATTGAGACTAATTGTTTTTTTTTTTTTTTTTTTTTTTTTTTTTTTTTTCTAAAAAGACCTACTTGGTTATTTTTCACGATTCTTAAAAACCTTTTTTTTTTTTAATACCATAACTACTGCCCCAGAGAGACATAACTGAACACCAAGCATAAAAGTCACAATGGTTCGGTTTTTAAATGTAGGCGTGTGGCATAAATTTATATAGCCACATGGCGAAATAAGGTGCGGTCAACAAAAAGTCAAACGTTTCGGCTATTAGTTATTATATAGATATATAGATATAAATATATAGATTCTTATTTGCTAATATAAATACTCTTCAAGGATTTTCTTTAATCCCCTAACTTGATATTATTTTTAACCAAAAGTGAACAAGAACAATTTGCACATCTTTCAATTGTAGCAAGTATGAATTATAGATGTCATGACTAGTTTCTTTCTTTTCTTTCGAGGCTAGATGACAGTACAATTGCACTCAACTGTAGTTCCATAGATATATACCAACTTATATTTTTAAAACACATACATTCATTAGTTTCACATTTACAAATACCTGAACTCAAAACTCCTCAACATCAATAGCTCATTGAAAATAAAAACTTTGAAAAGGTGGCTCAGAAAATCTCAGTATCAATTCTTGGCTAGATTCTTAAAAAATCCAACATCTCATATGGGGGGCTCAGAAGGCCTCTCAGGTAATGTAGACGTGCCAGCATTTCCTGCAGCAACCTGAAACCAAAGGCAAGCAATGCATACTTAACAAAAGGGAAATCAAACAGCAATATGTGGAAAATTTAAACTCAATAGAACCAAGCCTTAATCTAAGAACCATACCTGTCTAGAATTTAGGCATCCTTTCAGTTTCTTTTGGATGTTTCCAAGGGACACTCCAGTCATGTCTGGCAGAAAGATCTGAGCTACAATTAGAGCCACAAAACAAAACCCCGCATACAAAAAGACCATTCCATATGAACCTAGTTTGTCATTAAGAGGTAGGAATGTTGAGGTAATGAGAGTGCTCATTAACCATTTTGAAATGGTTGATATACCGGCACCTAGTCCTCTATATTTTGGTGGAAATAGTTCTGAGTCAAGAACTAATGGAGAAGCCCCAAAAAAAGCTGAATATGAGGAGATGTAGAGGCAGATAAAGATTATTGCCATTACGTTGTCAACCCCGTCTAAGAAAAACACAGCACCAAGGAGTGAAAGGGAAACTGTGCACGTAGCTAGTGACATGACCAACAACAATCGCCTTCCAAAAGTATCGACTAAAAAAAAGTTAATCAAAGATCCAACAGATTCCAAAATCTTATATATTTCGACTCCATAGATTTTTTTTGACGGCACAATCTTGCTATAATACAAGACTGTCTCGATGCCTATGAGTTGCTGGATGACTTGGACAGTAACTGCAGATATCACTGCCTTACGCAATGGTGTCTCCTGGAGTAAAATTTTGCATTTTTCAAACAAATTTTTTTCTTGAGCAGACTCTTGAAATGACTGTATTAAACTGTGGAATTCAGCTTCTGCATCCTCATCAGGTTGAGTGCTTCTCAACACATCTGCACAGCCTTCAATATCATTCTAATAAATAAAAAATTAAAGATTAGTTTTAGGGCCAGTAGATAAAGCTAAAAAAAAAATGCTAGACATGGTAAAAAATGCCCACTATATTCAAACACATATCAATGAACAACATATGTAAAAGAAAGAGTAAAGACATACATTATTCAAATGCCATAATGGAGAATCAGGTAACTTCCCCAGGAAAATTATCTGCACCAATGGGGGGATGATGGCGAGGAGGACAACGAATCTCCAGGGCTCTTCAGCCTGAAAGGATAATAATAATAATAAAGAATGAAAGGAAGTGATTAAACATTTTTAAATTGAATATTCTACCATTATTTGAAAATAGACTTGCAACAATATGATGTTTGCCCTACACATTTCTAGGTAATGTAGGCCCACAGGCAACAATAATTTTTTTTGAAGAGTGACAATCTCTGAAAGGAGAACAGAGTCTATTTTACAATGTGAAAAAGTAAAACAAGCATTCAAAAACTTAAAACAAAGATGAAGCAATTTTCAATCATCCTACGCAGAGGCTGTTACCAAGTCAACAAAATTACAAAACAAACAAGAACAAGATATCTGCAGCATGATATTAACCATGAAAAGGGTTGTCCACATATATGCCAGGCTATGAAAAAAAAAATAGACCTAACCATAAAATCAAAAAGCAATGCCCTAGGATTAACCAACAACAGCTCATCCATATATCACTAACTAACAGGCAAGCGTTTAGAGAAAATAAAAAATTACAATTATAAGATCATAGATATTAGATCCGACTAAAAAAAAATCCTGGAAATAGAAAGAAAGACAAGAGTTTACCACACAGAGAGAGAGCTGGGTGTGAGAGAGAGAAGAGTGAGAGACAGTCCGAGAGTGAAAAATCCGTGTGAGAGAGAGAAGGGCGTAAGAGCCAGTGTGAGTCTTTGAGAGAAATTTGTTGAAAGTATATACTTGGTCAAGAATTTCTGCCTTCAATTCGAGGGAATTAAAAAGTTAGGCTTGGGAATTAAAAAAATTAGGGTTGGGAATTGCTGACGAACGTGGGTACTCCGTACTCGGCTTGAAATTGGGGAACTCTGTGACTTTATAGCATTTCCAATAGTTTCAGTAAATTTTTGTATTATTTGAAAAATAATTAGTGATATTTAGCTTTTACCTATTTACTTTTTTAAATATACTTTTAACAGATTCTCTATCCTATTCTCTATCTCATTTAAATATTATTTCTTCATTCATTTTTTATCATCATTTATTCTTACTATATTTATTTCCAACAATTATATTTTTTAATGAAAAGTATTATATTTACAATATTTTTCGCAATACTTCCAAAACAAAATTTATGTGAAAAATTGTTACTAGTTCTAATTTGAACTCACCATTGAAATTATTTTTTTTTCTCGCCAATATTAACTAATAACAATTTGTTACTTAAAATTTATTGTGAAAATATTGTGGTAGAATTTCTCAATTAAGATTTTTTTATTCTTTATATTATTTTTTATTCTTCCATTTCATTCTCCTCCACACACGTGTCCTCTATCCCCCTTCTTTTATTTCTTTTTCTCCTTAAGAACCTTTAGAGATAGAGAGAGAGGAGAAAGACTGGGAGATCGGCGTTCACCATGCCTTCGAAGATCGAGGTTCACCATGCCGTCGAAGATCGGCTCACCATGCACTACCACGTCCGTCGTCCCACCGCCACTCGTCCTTCTCCTCACCACCAGGCTGGGTCAGATCGACATTTTTTTTTTTCATATTTGCTTGTTTTGATGCAACTTTATTTTATAAGAATTGGAATTTGTTTTGTGTTCTATGTTTGGATTATGTGAGAAATGGGGTCAGATCAGCCTTTTTTTTTTTTTTTTTTGGATTCAACTTTATTTTAAGAATTAAATTTTGTTGTGTGTTTTTTGTTTTTTGTTTGGATTAATTCTTTTGCTCATGAATAGGTCTCTCTCTTTTCTCTTTTTTTTTTTTTTTTTGTGATTTCATTTGGTTTATGAGAAAAAAAGAAGCAACGGCAATGGAGAAAATGAGAGGAAAAAAAAAAAAAAGAAGCAACGGAGAGAATGGAGAGAATGAGAGAAAAAAAGAAATCCAGAGCAGAGAGAAAGAATTGATATAATAAGTAGTTGGTGTAATATTTTAATCCAAGATATTCAATTGCTAATGTACAGTAGCCCATCAGATCTGATGGGCTATTATTCATGAGCAAAAAAAAAAAACCAAGTTTACCGAATCTGTTGGAGCATAAACAGTGCACAAATTCTCCAAATTTTAGCTAATATACCCGGATGTAAAAGCTCTTGGAGATGCTCTTAGGGGTCCGTTTAGATGGAGGAGCGGAAAATTGGGAGGATGAAAAATTAATGAGATGATGGAAAAGTGAGAGAATAGAAAATATTTAGTTTTCTCTCGTGTGTATTTGGTTGGAGGGATAGAAAAGTGAGAGGATGGAAAACTCTTTTGTTTGGTTGAAAAGAAAAGTAAGAGGATAGAAAATGTAGTTTATATAAATTGATTATGATACCCTTGTTACATAATAAATAAGAAATAGATTTATTTGTACTCGTTAAATAATATTGTGAAAATATTATGGTAACATTTCTCAAAATTTTTTATTCTTTATATCATTTGTCCTTTCTCAGCCTTCTTCCCATCCATACGTTTTTCTTCTTCTTTTTTTTCTTGTTTTTCTACTCCATACATTGTCCTTGTATCTCTATCCCCCTTCTTTTATTTGCTTTGTCTTCCTCATTCAAAAACGTTCCAGGCTTCCAGCAAGTGCAGGTGCAACTCTCATTCTCCAGCACTCTCTCTCTGTTTTTTATTTATTTATTATTTTTTTTAACTTGATTCCAGAGGGCATTTGTGTAAAAATGCCATAAGTCCACTTTTCTGAGTTTTCTCCCCACAATTTTCCTCTTGATTAGGGAGGATGAGATTTGTGGGCTCGGGAGAGAAAATTTTCTCCCGGGTTTTCCATCCTCAGTGTTTTCCACTGTTTTCCACCCACTTTTACTCCCTATGTTTTCCATCCTCCCTAAAATCATCCCAACCAAACACAGTATAAAATTGTGTGTTTTCAAAAATTAATTAAATTCAAATAATATGACCGGTTACCACTGCACACTTTTAATGTGAAAGTACTCCGTACTTGGCTTGAAATTGGGGAACTCTGTGACTTTAAAATTTGTGTTTTCAAAAATTAATTAAATTCAAATAATATGACCGTTACCACTACACAGTTTTAATGCAAAGGTCATTTTATAAATATAAATGTTTGTGAAGGATAAGGGTTAGTGTTCAAATCTCATAGAGGAGTTTCACATATATATAAACTTTTTTTTACACAATTATAATTTAGAATTTAGCCAAATCTTTATAATTTATGATTTATTATTACATTTACTTGAGACCGTTAATAGTTGATATTTAAAAATGTAGGTGCCATCTCCATAGACATTTTGTTGTTAAGCCATTTTTTAGAAAAATTATTTAGTACATTCAGATATCATATTAGACATATCTGGTGGTCCTTTCATTACATAATATAATGTAACATGTACAAATTAAGTGAATCACATCCTAATTAGACATATCAAAAACAGTGAATAGTGTTTGTTTCTTAAAAAAAACAAACAAACAAATAGTCAGTGAATAATATATCAATTAAGAAATTATTTAGTACATTCAGATATCATATTAGACATATCTAGTGGTCCTTTCATTCAATAATATAATGTCACATGTACAAATTAAATGAATCACATCCTAATCAGACATATCAAAAAACAGTGAATAGTGTGTGTTTGTTTCTCAACAAAAAAAAGAAACAAGCAAACAAACAGTGAATAATGTATCAATTAAGAAAGTGTTGTTGTGTGTAGTATAATTTGTCTCACCCTCTTTTAAAAGTTATCATAGTTTTTAAATGGAGTTGTGATGTGTCTATGTTAGAGCATCTCCAACAAGAGAGTTAAATATAAAATGCTCTCTACTTTAGAGAGTAAACCCACAAAATCGGCTACTGTTCATTCTCCAATGAACTCTCTATATTTTGAAATTTTTTTGGCTCATGAACAGTAGCTCATCAAGTCTGATGGGCTACTGTTCATTCTTCAAATATATTTTTTTCTATTATAATAATAAGATTGAATAAAAAAATGTTGAAAGATGCGTAGTTGTTAAAAAAAGAATAAATAATGAATGAATAAATAATATTTAAATGAGATAGAGAATAAGATAGAGAATCTGTTGGAAAGTGTATTCGAAAAAGTGGGTAGCTAAAAGGTAAAAGTCACTGTTCATTCTCTAAACAGTACAAAAATTTGCCTAATCTACTGAAAATGCTCTTAGATCATCTTCTCCTCTCGTCGTGTGCATGCTTGTTTCTCAAAATGTATTGGGAATTTGAGAAAGAGTGAAACATCAATGATAAAATAGAATAGTGATAGAGTTTTCAGTATTGAGGTTAACTTAAGTGTGTGTGAATAATAAATCAACCAAAAGTAATATTTTAAGCACTATTTTACTAAAACTAAATTGAAGGAGACTAAATGCGAATCCAGTATTAATTACTACCTACCTTCACAAACAGTATGAACACTCCTCCGGATAATAGACGTCCTACGCGAATTCCGTCCGCCGTTAAGGTTATTAGCTTCCCACGGGCTCGAGCTGGGGAGATTTCACCTACGTAAATAGGAGTTGACATGTTAACCATGGCTATACCGAATTCTATCATCAATTTTCCAATTGCTAATAGAACTGGACCAGAAAATGAAGCCATGATTATTGGTCCCACTATCAACAGCACAAACGACACAGCGACTGCAATCCGTGCACCATCCTTCTCAATTACCAAACCACAAACTACGGATCCCAGTATATGAGCCACCAGCGTAAGACTGGTCAACAGCGTGCTGCCAATCTGTTTTTCCACATACGTTAAGGCTCTGGCATTGGAACCTTTCCACATTTTGAAAAAATCGTCAGTCACATTTATTCAGCTATGAAAAGGAAAAAAATAAAAAAAAATAAATAGAGAATCCAAGCTCAAGAGACAATATACCAACAAAGTAAGTGATTGATATTCCTGTTATAATTGCTGAGATAGTAAGCAATATTAAACTTGTCTTGTCTCTAATTATTTTTATGAATTCTTTTGGTGAAATCTTCTGCTTTTCTTGGATTTGTGACTCCTCTGAATTCATAATTACCAAAGAGAAAGGAAATGGAGAAGAATCAACTAAATTCTAGGTAAAAAAAAAAACCCACTGAGATCGTACTTTTTATAACCTGTTAACTTTAAAAGTTGTTAATTAAGTTGTTAATGTGTTAAGGTGAAATAAAAATGAGACCATTTTTAACGCATTTTTGTTTTAAGTTAACTGGGACACCTTCCCAGTCACAAAAAGGGAACTGAAAGGAAGCAATTTTATATACTCTTTCTTGATTTCACTTTTGAGTGGTTTCTATTACACACAAACAGTTTTTACATGCAATTGATTTATTCTTTTCTATGACTAACAGTTTGTTTCCTTTCGAGTTTAGTAGTCTCTCTCTCTATTGTTTATTTATTTAATACTTGTTAATACTATAATTGTCCGTAATTGGCATTTTATATAATTTCTCCTATGTTGAGTCATTGGATTCAAAATTATAGTCATATTTTATATTTTTATATAATTGTTGGTAAGTTATATATTTTTATAGGTTTGTTGGCAAACACGTAAATATAAACTTGTTTAGAGATAAATCATAAAGTTTATAGATATAATTAGACAATGCGTTTACTAAAAAATAAAATTAGACAATGCTAGTTAGTGTTAAAGAACATGAAAGCCACTAATTCAAGAACAAAATGGTTTAAGGTTTCAGACTTACTTCACTAAGTATTAAACCTTTCCATTACAATTCTACTAAACAACTTCATCCAAAAAATGAACAGAAAAAAAAAAAAAAAAAAAAAAAAAAAAAAAAAAAAAGAAAAAAAAAAAAAAGAAAGAAGAAGAAGAGAGAGAGAGAGAGATTCGAATTGTTCAATGTCATTAAACCACTTTATTCCGCGTTTGGTTGAAAAGCATATTCCGCGTTTGGTTGAAAAGCATAAAATGGTGACTACAATGTCAGTTGTTTTAGGCAAAAGGTTTCAACTAAAAAAAATGCACATGAGCTCTTTATCCCTACATTGCCTAGCAAGATTGTTTTGCCTTCTTTTATGCCTCCTGGTTTTTTGAGATAGGCAATATATATATATATATATATATATATATATATATATATATAAAAGTCCCGTGCATTGCATCGTTATTTAAAAGATATATGTAAATAAATTAAAAGATTCAAAATTGTATTAATAATTAGCTAGTCACATTATAAAACATATTGTGTTACGACATATAATTATTATTATTATTATTTTTTTTGAGAATCAAGACCTCGAAAAGATATTATTAATCAACCAAAATCAGTTACAAGAACATGATAAAGTTGTGGTGGAACATCCTCCATCCACACTATGAGAGTATCGATATGTCTTGTGTACTGAGCTACACTATGAGCTAAAGAGTTACCCAACCTATGGGTGTGAGAAAAGAAAATAAAAGAAAAGCCTTCTAGGTTTTGCTTAACTGAGGAAATCAAATGGCCATAGGAAGAAAAGGATTCCTCCTCACTTCGTAAGGCTGAAATGATCAACTCTGAATCTCCCTCAACAATAACAGAGGGTAGATGGAGTTCAAGAGCGAAAGTGATGGCTCTGATGGCTGCCATCGCTTCCACTTCATCTGGGGAAGATGGTAACCTGGTTTTTTCAGACATGGAGGCCATCACCCTTCCCTGGTGGTCACGAACAACAACTCCCAGTCCAGCTTCATCTGTATCTCGGAACACGGCACCATCAAAGTAGATCTTGAGGCTAGTCGGTGATGGTGGAGTCCAGCTGACCTGCGATCTAGGCACTGCACCTAACTGCATTTTTGGGGATGGGAGGGCCTGGGTAAAGTTCAGAAGGGTCTGTGAAGCTGAAATGGCCACTTGAGAGAGCAGGAATGGTTTGTTGTTGATCCGAAGTGAATTTCAGCAGGACCAAATTGTCCATACCAAGGTAGCAAAGAAAGCCGGGTTTTTGTTCTCCTCTACGAAATAACCACATTGACTTAGCCTCCCACATGGCAGATAACTCTTGACAGTCCCACAATGCATGGTGGACATCTTCAGTGGCCACGTGACAATGATCACATACATCCTCGGCAATCACCTTTCGAGCAACCAGATTCTTCTTAACAAGAATCGTTTCTCTACTAGCTCTCCACAGGAAGTTTTTAACCTTATTTGACACTGAGAGGCTCCAGAGCTTTTTCCATACACTTTGACCATCACCTTGATGAGAGAAAGCTGACGAAGGCAATGATTTTTCTTTAGCTAGGAAGTTATACCCGGATTTAACCAAATAGACACCATTTGCAGTATGAGGCCAGACAAGCTTGTCTTCGACATAGTTGGAGCTAAGTGGAATCTTGAGAATAAGGTCCACCTCCAATGGAGCAAAATAACCTTTAAGGGTCTCTATATCCCAGGATCTGGATTGCTGGTCTATAAGGGTGTCCACTGTAGCTTCATGCATGCCTTCAAGAATAGGAGACAAATTTTTTGGGTGGCTGAGCGAAGGGAGCCATGGGGTATCCCAGATTTTAATTGAATCACCCCACCCAACTCTCCAGCGCGCACCTTGTTTAAGAACTTCCCTACCTTGGAGTATACTTCACCATGCATACAACCCACTAGAGCACTCCGGGGCTTCCATGAATGAACATGTAGGGAAAAACCTACTCTTGAATATTTTATGAAAGAGGGATTGCTTGTTTTGTAAAAGACACCAGGCTTGCTTGGCTAGAAGAGCATCATTAAAGAGAGCCAAATCTTTAAAACCCATACCTCCATTAGCTTTTGATTGACAAAGAGAGTCCCATTTCACCCAATGAATCTTACGTCTCTCTCCTCGTTGTCCCCACCAAAACTTTCGAATAAGGCTTTCAATATCGTTGCACAAACCAAAAGGAAGTTTGAAGCAACTTATCGTGAATGTGGGGATTGCTTGAACCACAGCTTTGATTAAAATCTCCCTTCTCGCTTGTGATAATAATTTTTCCTCCCACCCTTGCATCTTCCTCCACACTTTTTCCTTTATGAAATTAAAGCTTGCTTTTTTCCTCCTTCCCACAAAAGATGGCAGGCCCAAATACTTCTCATATTGCTTAATTTCAGGCACCCCCAAAGCTTGTTTAATGTGCTCTCTTTTCACCTCAAAAGTATTCTTGCTAATGAAGATGGTAGTTTTGTTCTTGTTAATATGTTGTCCGGAACAGCCGCCATAGACTTCTAGGATATCAAGAATTTTCTGACATTCCTGCTCCGTGGCCTTGTAAAATAAAAGGCTATCATCTGCAAAAAGAAGATGTGTTAGTCTTAGGCTATTTCTGCAGAGAGCATAACCCTTAATATCACTCCGGTTAGTTGCTTGTGAGATAAGGCCATGAAGCCCTTCAGTGCATTACAAGAAGAGAAAGGGAGATAAAGGGTCTCCTTGTCTAATACCACGAGATGGTATGATCATGCCTTTTGGTTCACCGTTGACTAAAATGGAATAAGATACTGTTGTAACACAAATCATCATCAATCTCACCCATCTATCATCAAAACCCATCTTCCTCATAACCGCCTCCAGATATGGCCACTCCACTCTGTCATAAGCTTCACTCATATCAAGCTTAATATCCATATAATCATCTTTTCCTATATGCCTCTGCATGCTGTGTAAGGATTCAAAAACTACCAAAATATTATCTGATATTAAGCAACTTTTAGTAAAAGCACTTTGATGTTTAGTAATAATATTTGGTAAAATCCTTTTAAGCCTATTTGCTAACACCTTAGAAAAAATTTTGTACAACACGTTACAAAGGCTAATAGGTCGGAATTCTGAGACATACTCCGGGTTTTTTACCTTAGTAATGAGTGTAACAAAAGTATGATTAAGGTTAACAGGCAAAGAGGCAGAATTGAGGAAGTGTAGAACTGTAGAAGTTACCTCATCACTAACCAAATCCCAATAATTATGATAAAAGAGAGGGGGCATACCATTCGAGCCTGGAGCTTTAAGTGGGGCCATTTGCTTGATAGCTTCCTGGACTTCTCTAGCATTAAAGGTAGCAACCAACTGTGCATTCAATTCCTCACTGATGGTGGTACTGATAAACTATGTGGTGTCTTCAAAATTCATTGGATTGGTGGACTTCAGCAACTCTTGATAATAATCCACTATAGTAGTAGAGACTTCATCCTGTCCACTACACCAACGGCCATCTGCTTTTTGAAGATTTGTGATAGAGTTCTTTCTAAATCTTTGAGTAGCTCTGGCATGGAAATACTTAGAATTTTTGTCTCACAGTTTTGCCCACAATACCTTTGACCGTTGAAGCCACATTCTAGCCTCCTTTTCAGTTAAATCATTAAGGGCAGTCAATAGTTCTCTGACCCATATGCTATCACCTGTTCTCAAAGCTTCTTTTTCGGCTTGTACCAATTGCTTTTTCTTGGGTTCTATCTCCATCCTGACGTTACCAAAGTGTTTCAAACTCCACTTCTTCAACTCAACTCCACACTTCTCTATCTTGTGGATTACTTTGGTGGATGGATCAGTTGGAGCATCACTAGCCCAAAAAGCCTGGATAGTATCAGTACAACCCTTCTCTGATAGTCACATCTCCTCAAAGCAAAATGGTTTTGAGCCTCTTGATAGAAGCAATCCGCTAGGCACTATCCATAATGGGCTATGATCTGAAGAGAAAGAAGTTAAGTGATGAACAGTGGTCCTGGCGAACTTCTGCACCCATTCATTATTTGCCAACCCTCGATCAAGTCTTTCCCATACCGAGTGTCCATCAGTGAAGTGCTTCTTCCATGTGAATTGAGACCCAACAAAACCAAGATCCAGAAAACCACACTCATCTATAGCATCTTTGAAGAGTTGCATCTGCACTTGGCTTCTGTTGCTACCCCCAATTTTTCTAAGTTTCGAGTCAACTCGTTAAAATCTCCTGAACACAGCCAAGGAAGACTCATGCAAGAGTTGAGTTGTCTAAATAAATTCCATGATTCAAACCTTTTGTGAGTTGCTGGCTCACCATAGAAGCCTGTGATTCTCCATGCTCCATCTTTACCCTTGTCAACTACAGCATTAATGTGATTCTTAGAAGATGAAACAACCTGGATGTCAATCAAGTCTCTCCAAAACAGGACTAGACGACCACCCTTGTGAATTCTTTCCACAAAATGTAAATGAGCAAAATTTAAATTCCTCTTTATTTCCTTTAGCCTTGCTTCATTTGCCCATGTCTCGGCTAAAAGCATGACACAGGAATCTTTTGCCCAAATAAAATCTCCAAGTTTTCAAACTGTATATAAGTTCTCAAGCTCATGACAATTCTAAAATAAGCAACTCATTGTGTTTGGCAGGGCTACTTCACAGCCTCCGCCATTTCATCAAAGGGTGTTCCTTCCTTGGACAACACATGTGGTTTCTTGTTAGATGGTGCTCCCACTTCTTCGTCATTCTCACTTGAACGTTTCCCTAAGGCTTGTGCATGCATGGTTTGGTCAGCCATGCAATTTTGACGTACTAATCTCTTCCAAGTTCTCAAATTTGGTTGAACCATACTCATGTCACGTGTCTCTTTTTTTGGCTCATGTGCCTGAGTAATGATGGGTGACGTTGGAGAGATAGTAAGTGCTTCTGACTTTTGGCCTTGAACCTGTGCATTATCATTAATATGGCTAGAGAGACAAGCTTCCGTAACTCTAGTGTCAGAAGATATGAGAGGGGCAGAACTACAGTGGGGCAGGGAGGGCCATTCCCCCCCCCCCCAAAAAAAAACTAGTGTGTATATATATATAGAAATTTTAAATTTTGGTCCTAATAGACCCCCAGTTAAAAAAAAAAAAAAAAAAGTATACATATGTAATTTGAAAAATTAAGATTTGCTTTTAAATATATATATTTTTGGATCTCCTCTGAAATAGTGTCGAGTTCCATTTTGATAAATGTGTTGAAATATTTAAACAACACTTATTTTATATGTAGTATTTTGTTGAATATGAAATAGATGTTAGTTTTTATTTTCATAAAAAAAAAAAAAAATTTTGTTTTAAGCTTTGTCCCCTCAGGTTCGAATCCTGGTTCCGCCCTTAGAGATGAGAGAATGATTATCATATTTATTTAATTCCTGGTCAATGGTTTGAATTTGAACTTCAAAATGATCTGTCCCAGCTGGCATATTGGTTGAATCTAAACAAAAAAAGATTCGGAGATGGTGGAGATACTACCTGCATGGGAATTTTGCCTAATAGGTGTTAGGTGCCACAAAATCCGTACTTACCGCACTAGGAATATTGGAGATCTGATCTGCCCCTAGGTGACATGGGGGCTCCGCCGCCACTGTTTTTGCCCCACCTCCACCGTCTGACTTGGCTGGGATACCATCTCCTCCAAAATCGTTGCCCATGCCCGAGACAAACATATAGGATTTTTTACTTGTTGAGTAAGGATAAGCTCGAAGCCAAGGACCATAACCTTGCTGATTTGGGGTTAGCACTCCTTTGCTCGCTAACCAGATACTGCACTTCTTGTCGTCATGGGAAACCAACCCGCACCAGTAACAAAAGTTGGGCAACTTTTCATATTTAAACGAGACCCATTCCTCTTTCCCTTGGCCTAGGACTATTTTGCGGCCCCTGCTGAGCGGTTTGGACACATTAATACCCACTCTAACTCAAAGAAAATCACCCCCAATGAGATCACCCTTCTACTCCGCCCTTGAGACTACGCCTAGACTCCTTCCTATATCATAGGTCGTGCCCTCGTTAAGCCTATTCAAGGGTAATCCATGTATTTGAACCCAGAAACTAACAGTATGAAACTTGATACTACGGATCGGGCAAGACCCATCGTATCGAGTTAAAATGACCAGATGTTTATCATAGGACCAAGGCTCCAAAGCTATGACCCTATCTGCCTCATTCTCGTTATCAAAAACAAAGAGTATAATATGGTTACCTACGTCTCTAATCGGAAGCCATTACGGGTCTTCCAAAGGGGTTTAAAAGTTCTCCCTATAGCATCAATGCTGACTGCCCTCCTAGTCATGAACTTCGCAGCGATAATAAACTCTTTGTTGGGTGGGAGTCCATCGTCAAGCACTACTCGGTCCCCTTCTTCTTCAGTAAGTGATAGACGTTACCAGTCCTTCAAAACTTCATCCATCGATCCAAGACTCGGGAAGGAAAAATGTAGAAAAGAAGCTGAAATAAAAACCACTAGCCCTACTATTAACAGTGTTAATAGAGGGGAAAGACTATTATTCCCTGAGGAAGATAATATGTTCTACAGCCTCGTTTCTAAAGCCTCAACCCTAGAGATGGCGGCAGAGAAAAATTACGACATATAATTAATATATACATTAGAGTCACTTTTTATGAGCACAATGTGTAATATATAAAATTTTATGGATTAATAAATAAAGCATATATATTATAGAGGTTTATATAATAGATTTCATGGATTTAAAATTGCATTTATGACTCATAAGCAAAACTTAAAAAAAAAAAAAAAAAAAACACACACAAAAACACAAAAACAAAGTAGAGAAATACATACTTGTAATAGTTTGGATGGTAGGTTTGATAAAGACTTCTACTATAGATTTCAAAAATATCAAATTGCCTAAGTATAAGGGGGAAAAAAAATAAAGGAGAGTTAGGCCCCGTTTGGTAAACTCACTCAAACACATGTTTTCAGTTTTTGAACAACATTACACATATTTCCACACATTTCCACACACTTTTTTACCCACACGTATTTTCACATGTTTTCAAACACATGTTTTCAATTTTCAAGTGCATGTACCAAACACCCCCTTAGATTTCTAAACAACATAAAAATTGTAAAAGAATGAGAATTATTGATAATTGGGAGAGAAAAGAAGAAGAAGAAGAAGAAGTTGTGCCTAAGAATATATAATAATACAAGGAAAAATAATATACATACATATATATATATATATATATAGAGAGAGAGAGAGAGAGAGAGAGAGAGAGAGAGAGAGAGAGAGAGAATTTTCAATTGTGTGAAAATTAGATTTAGATTTCTAATCATTTTAGGAATTATAAGAGAAGAAGAATTAACTTAGGATATATGTTTGTCCATAAAAAAAAATATCATATAAATTGAATGAAAAAATTAGAAGTAATTATCTAAAACAAAAATGTCATATAGATTGAATACGTTGCTTTTTTTTTTTTCCGTGTACTATGTTGTTTTTTTAACACATAGTAATATAATTTAAATAGAAATATAGGTGTGGAGAGCAAAAAAGCGAAACAACAACTTTAGGAGTTAATTGATGGGTTTGCTACTTGCTATCACAATTAATTTCTTTAGAGATGGGATGTCAAATCTACTTTTGAATACCCGTTACAAAATCAATAAGGCCATTGTCATAGTATTAAGAAAAAAGCAGTATCAATCTCATTAATATTCAACATGGAAATTGATTGAAAAACAAGTAAGTGCTGGTCCTCAAGTCTAATATGAGGATGAAGCTACAAAACAAATGAACTCTCTCTCTATTTCTTTTTGTCTTTTCTCTCTCTCTTTTTGTCTTTTCTCTCTCTCTTTTTTCCTCTCTTCCTTTAGAGGTTCTATCTTGCTTTATATATCTAGCTTGAATACATCTGGATTCTACACCTAGAGGGTTGGGATCATATTCCTGGAATCCTTGTCCCATCTGGAACATACAAGTAAGCTTTACACTAAAATCTTAGTTGTACCACCACTGTTCATGGTCACTTCCTCATCAATGCAGCCAAAGAAGTGGTTGCATTGTATTTAATGTGGAGGGAATGGCTTCTACACCCTTCTTTTTTCATCCTTCTCATGTTCCATGTCAAGTCAGTTTTCCTTTTTGGTGGTTTAGCTACATGCCCTTTATACCACCAATGCTCATCCCTCCGAGGTCTAGAGTATGTCCTCGGGATCCTCATCAAGTGAGTCACCCCAACTTCTCTTCAAGTCATGGGATCTCCACGCTAGATCATTTTATGGATTTTAACTCCTCGGAAATGACTTTGACCGCTTGTTCAATTGTTTTGGATCCTTGTCCCCCCACAAAAGGATTAGATGAAGATTGTTGTAGATTTTTTATTTTTAGTTTTACGTGTATTATGTTTTTTTTTTTACACGTGATAATATCATTTAAATAAAAAAAAAAAGGATTAGATGAAGAGTTTGGATTGTAAATAAATTAATATTTTTATCAACTTAGAAATTATAGGAGAAGAAGATGTTCATTTTTAGATCCCTGTAAACTAGATTGTTTAATCTAATTAATTAACCAAGTGAATACTTAGATTTATTATTCAGATCTAGGTTAAAACAAAACAATCATATCATGCAAAGCAGCGGAAAAGTAAACAACACAAGATCCAGAAAAACCAAACCGTAAAAAATCTGGGGAGGATTTAACCTACCTATCCTCAAAATAAAAAGCAAATCCACTATAAAGAATTGAAATTTACAATAAGACTTAGACCACTAACATCATATTGCTACCACATGTAGAACTTACTAACATGACCACGTACAAGCTCCGAATTCACGGACTCCTTCTCTATTAGGCATTTGCAACACAAACACCCACACTTGTGATAATAATAATAAAATAAAATAAAATAAATAAACACAAACTCTCCTATTTGTGACTCCAAGACCATCCTTGAAGGTTTAGATCATCAAAGCACCTTTGATGACTAGAAAAGACAACAACTTCTACAACACTGAATCTTGAGATTCTTTAAGGAATAACATCGGTAGAAGACATGAAAGAGCTTTTTGGGTACAAAACCCTAGATACAAAAGAAGCACACTCTTCTCTCTTTGAAAAAACGTGCTTAGGGATTCCTTTATATACTAAGAGTAAAACACTTAACCCTACACGTTTATTGGGCTTGGGCTGAATTGGAAATTCTACAGAAAATTATATTTGCATTACAGAAAAGTGGGCTTGGGTTGAATCTAATCACTCGATTCCAATTTTACAATAAATCACACTTTGAGCAAGCCTAAACCTAGACTCTATGTTTTGATCATGGTTTGCCAACATAATACATATTGAAATTCTAATACATTAGTTCCTAAGGTCTTAGAACCTAACAAACTCCCCCTTTGGCAATCCGTGACAAAACACATTACAAAAAGTAAAACAACCCAATCAATTAAAAAATAAAAGCCCCAATATTCAACCTAATCAATATCTATTAGTTGCAAAAGTAGACAGCAGCCATGATTGAATTAACCTAAAAATTCTTGAAACACTAAACAAACACATAAACGCATGTGTTGAAAATACAAGTAAACCAAAATAAACAAACTAAAGCAAATAACAAATATGCAAACTAACTCTCCCCCTAAGTTAGATACATCAAAGATTTATTTTCTCCCCCTTTCAAAAACAATTTAAACTCCCCCTAACAAAACAAACAAGATTCCCACATTTCATCTATTTCTCCCCCTTTTTGTCACGTATTGACAAAGACAATTCAAACAAAGAGTAAATAGAAAACATACGCAACAGAGGATAAGAGAAAATAGAGAATTAAGGGAACAAAAAACAATTCAACTCTATAGAAAATAGAGACAACTCCCCCTATGAACAACAAAGGTTAAAACCAAGCTTCTCCCCCTATGAAAATAGGAAAAACAAAACAATTTTTGGGAAAAAAAAAATTTTTGAGGAAAATTTAGGAGGTGGGGAAAAGTAAAAACACACAAACCTAACTTTAAAAAAATGAGGATTCACTTGAAGAAAAATATTCTCTCTTTCAATATATGCAAGCTTGACACTATGTGACCCATAAACAGATGGTCTTTTGAACTCAAATCAAGTAGAGAAAATATTTGAACAATTATTATCCATCATATTTAAAATAGCATATACTAAAATGTATAGAACTCAAAAATTAATCAATCAATTTTTAAATCAAGTTGAGTACCCAATTTAGCAAAGTGTATGCATTTATATGTGAAAATAATGAGAGATATGACTGCAAAACTGCAAGATTGATACAGGAAAAAAATGCAATACATATGAATCCTAAACATAAATGATGCATGAAAATTTTTTTATCAAAAACTTAGAAACTGAAATTTTTTTAGTTTCGATCAGTCAAGCATCGATCGAATACCAATCGAGTCAGGTCGAGAGCAATGATTAAAAATCAAGGGATTTTCAATCGATCGAAATTCTGGAAAAATTAAAGTTTTGAAAAATAGCAGGAGTTTTATGCAGAAAACACTCAAACCAACTTATTTCATGAATGAAATACATGAGTATGAGTATAAATTTTTTTCAAAAACACTTGATTTCAACCCAAATCTTCAAAACAAGGTTTTTAATCATCAAAAACACAATTTTTGCCAACCCTTAAACATATTTTGCATCAAACACCATAGAAAACATAATCTTGGATGGCCAAACTAGATTTACACACAATTCCATGTACAAAGTTTAGTAAAGAATAACTTATGAAGTGTATACAACTAGTAAAAGCATAAGATACACGTGAAGTGATATATAGATAGTAATCAATCACAATTTCTACATTATTCATCACATAAATTTAAAAGTGACTATTACCTAAAGAGTTACATCCTATAACTCCCACATCTCCTAGAAAACAAGCATGTAATCATGTATTTTTTTTTTCAGCCTTATAATGTACACACCATTTTTATTTCTTTGTCATTTTAAATTTTTTTTTTTTTTAATTTTAGCCTGATAATGTACACACCATTTTTATTATTTTCATTATAATTTTTTTATTCCAAGGTTACACCTTATTTTCTTTTTGTGCATGTGCTACACTTTCTCGAGTACAAAATCTTACGATATGCACTAAGATGTTCATGTTGGCTAGTAAACAGTGGTGAGATAGTTATTTATGTCTTTCTCTTAGAATTTTTTAGTGCTTACGATCAAAAGCATGTGACTTCAAAATCAATATCATGCGATAAAAAACTATAAACAACTCCCACACAACATGCACTACATAGCTAAAACTAGCAAAGTGCAAGGAAAAAAAAAAAAAAAAAAAAAACTCATCTAAGCTAAACAAGCATGTTATGTAAAGATAATATGGCCAACCTTAACTACACATCCATGATGTGTAATACAAAAAAAATAAAAATCTTTTTGGTTTCAAAAGATTTTATGACCAAAACTAAAAGCACACATTATGCTAAATGATTAAAAATGCAAATGCAATGCATAACAGTGTTTAACTAAGTTCAGATCGTACACAAACAAGAAATATCAATTTCTTAATTAACCCTTGAATACATATACAAACTAGTAGATACTCATACAAAATCATATTTATCTCAAAATAATCATGCACTTAGTTGAGCAATACATACTATTCAAGTTTCTCCATAATGTCAAACATGTTCTAAAACAAGAGAGAGATATTATAATTCAAGTAATCCTCAAGAAAAATAAATCTGGACACAAAATAAAATATTTTTGTCTTTTTGAAAATTTTCAATGTTTTTGGATTTTTGAATAATCAAAACAATCTAAGAAAATAAAACAACCAAAAACTAAAAGTAAACATGTCCACAAATAATTGAAAGAATTAAATCAGGGACAAGTCAATAACACTCACCTTAAAGAATCTTTTCTTACCCATATAACACGAGTCTTCAGTTTTGTAGGTGAAAATCCATGAGAAGCAGAGTGTATTTGAAAGATTACACCAATCTTCTGAGAAAGACTGAAATCTTGCAAATTTCTTTCACAAGCCAACAAGCTTAAATTTTTCAAAAGAATCACTACAACAAAATGTATTTTCAGTGACGAAAAATTTGTCACTAAAAGTCCAGTTTTTCGTTGCTAAGAACCTTTAGCGATGAAATCTACTAATTAGCGACGAAACTTATTTTGTCGTTGAAACCCCGTCGCTATAAGTACCGACGATGAAAAATTTCATCACTAAAAGTCCGATTTGTTTTTTTTAAAAAAAAATTTTAGCGACGAATAAATGTTTTCCTCACTAAAAAACTATTCAGCAAGGAGAATATTTCGTCACTAAAACCATTTAAATTTATTAAATCATATTTAGTGATGAACAATTTCATCACTAAAACTATTTTCAAGTACATAAAGTGACGAAAAAGTTCGTCACTAAAACTACTTTTTAAGAAAATCTAGGGACATATAGCGACGAAAATTTTCGTCACTAAAACCATTTTTTACAAAATTCTGTTACATTTAGCGACAAAATATTTCATCACTAAAACAATTTTTTGTTGCCATATTTGTGACGGAAAAATTCGTCGCTAAAACTTATTTTTTGTTTTTATTTTTTTCATGGCTTTGATATTAACCTATAACCTGTCATTACATTATTAAAACCTCACATTTGAAAAACACATTTATTTCAACAACATATTTATAAAAAAAACGATCCATACATTTTACAAATAAAACAAGTATCCAATTCAAACTCCTTTCATACAATAATTGTTTGCAACACATACAATAACACAAGATGTTTTATAACAATACAAAAAGAGTAGCATAATATAATTAAGACCAACAGAAAGATGTCCTCAAATGTCTTCAAGTAATGCAAAGAATAAATGCCCTAAAAGCCACCAATAAGAAATCTGCACAAATATAAAAGCAATACTACATTAAAATCATAAAGTAAAAACATTAATTATGTTATAAGAAACATTTCTAATAATGCATTAAGAGTAGCCACATACCAATGAATTCTAACATTTCTAACATCTGCCATCAGGTGTCTTACCCATTGTCATTCAACTTTTATTCATGTTTAACTACAATTGCAAAGTGAATGTTACTTTAGCAAAATAAGGACAACTCATGCATAATGTATTCAAACATCTAAGCCTATAAGCTACTTAAATAAAGTCATATCACATTCATGAATACATAAGTCTACATTAATACAACCCACCACAATACCAATTCTCAACAAAACAAAATATAATGCTTACAAGTATTGAAAACAATTAAATAATATTCATCACATATAAATCAACAACATCCATTCACAATTCCCAAAAAAATCAGAAACACTCCCAATATGAATTTAATCCACCTTATAACACCATGCAAGCCACTCACTTGCTCTAACGCAACAACCCACCATAATACCAATTCTCAACAAGACAATATATAATGCTTATAAGAAATTACTTACTATGCTTAAGCCAGCACACACCTTAACCAAAGAAATCCAAAGTGACCACAAACAAAGAATGAGTTGCCTGCCAAAAAAAAAAAGTTACCATGCTTGTAAGTTACTAGTACTAATGATGATTTGCAAACAATTTTTTATCCCCTAAACTAGACTTGTATCCATTCTCAATACTCATTATCACTTCATTTAGCTTCCTATTTCACCCAAACCCAAACCCAATTCATATTCATATTTAAATGGTGCACAACTAAATAAATAGGCTAAATTACCTATCCTTTTAGGGGTACAAAATTAAAGAAAGAAGTTAGGTTTATATAGATACTTGATCACTTTCACAAACAAGTGCAAGATAAATTAGAAAGATTTAATTACGTAAAAATCAATATATATATATTTTCAAACTTTGAGACCCAAGTCAACAAATGAGCAAAAGTAGACTAGCATATCTTCTTTTCACTTTATGGAGAAAAGGTCTCTCTTCTGACAAACCTCAATAATATATTAACATTTTTTTTTCATATATATTTAAGAACTTAGATATTAATATTAAAAAAAAAAAAAAAAAAAACAATGTATTAGAAACCACATATCAAAGACTCCAAATTCTATTTCAACGTAGCTGATTGGCAAGGACATTGTCAAATGGGTATACGTCAACCTTAATTGCTAAACACCAAAGAAAGGGGCTGCTGCCCTTTGTCTCTTGACTTCCCTAACGGTGACCCACCCACACCGCAAGATCCTTTTAATTTGTTTAGCTACGATTGTCAGTGAAACAATTAAGCCTCCCTCTTATTGGTAGGTATGTACCCACCCACCAAAACAAAACTCAAAAGAGTAAAAAAAAACCCCTTAAAACTGTGTGTTTTATAAGTAAAATGCAATTGTAGTTGAAGTTTGAGCTTGCGGTGGCCCACCACCCTCTATTGTAACTATATGTATGTTTTTTGGCTCCTACTTTGTCTCTGCTTTTCTTGTTTTATATATATATACTCTTGTTTTGAATATAAATTTCTTAATAAGAAAGATGGTTTCTTTGTGAGCTGCAGAATTATTTTAGAAGTAAATTATTTTTAGAGTTTTAAGTATGCTTTATTTAAGGGCAAGGTTTTTGTACACTATTCTAATATACAGGATAAGATACAAGATTAATACGTAATTATTATTGTACACGGGTGGTGTTTGTACAGTATTTAAGGCATTGGAGTATTAGATTTAAGCCAAACTTTTTATTTAATTCTCTCTTTTAATCAATTATTTAATAATAAAAATACTTAAAATTTGATCTTTTAATATGAGGGAATTTTATTTTTCTTAGATATAGTTTTTATAAATAGTTATATTTCAAAAATCTTAAAGACAAAGAAGTGCAGTAGTGTACCTAATGAATACTTATTGGGAAAAAAACAGAAGAAAAAAAAGGACAGGACTAAAATACTTGTTATTACTCATTAGAAAACATCATCATTGTTTTGTTCCATGCTCTTTTAAGTACAACTTTTTTTTTTTTTTTTTTTTTTTTTTGAGAAAGACTCTTTTAAGTACACCTAGTATGCCCATCTAGGAAAAAAAACAGCACAAACTTCAAAAATTTCATTCATCTTAGGAAAAAAAAAAAAAAGGTTCTCCAATTGGGTTTTTTCAACCTCAAATCTCAAAGGCCACACTCTAGTCCCTACTACTCCCGAGTAATGAACCAAGCCAATATAAAGTTCAACTCTCCCTACCCTTCTTGATTTCTGTCCCAAACCATAAAGGCAAAACTCACCAACACCAAGTTGGTCTGAGATATTGTTGATACGCGGGGTGGCCTTCTTTCTTTTCTTTTCTTTTTCTTTTTTTTTTTTTTTTTTTTTTTTTTTCACTTAAATTTCTTAAAACTGATGCTTGTATCTGTACTAAGCCATTGAATTCTAGCTTGTATCTGTAGATTAAATGGGTTTCGGGCTTCAACTATAGTTTATCCTAAATGAACCATTGAACTACAACTATTAAGCATTCTTTTAAGTTCTCAAACAAAGTCCAAACAGTCAACTCAGCATTACCCTTAGTTATTGATTACACAGAGAAACCCAAAGATACAAAGCTGCAACTGCATTAACTTCTTACCTAAATTACTAAAAACCACAAAAAGAAAGTAAATAAATAACACCAATCTACCTAGAGTCCCACAAATAAGTCAAAAAATTTAAAGTCCAACTTAAAACTCAACCACTAAATATAAAACCATTAACCACATTCCTAGGAAAAAATTGCCAAACAGACTATTTCTGGGAAAAAATTAGGCGCGTGGCACGCGTTCAAAGTTATTTAGTAAGTTGGACTCTTTTTGAAAGTCGAGTTTGGCAAACTCGACTTTGGGCTGGAAAACAGATACTATAGTGGCGTTTTTTTTAGTGGCGTTAAAAAACGCCACTATAGGTTCCCTATAGTGGCGTTTTCTATAAACGTTGCTATAGCCACTAAGAAAACGCCACTATAGTGTTCGTTTTCCAGCCCAAAGTCGAGTTTGCCAAACTTGACTTTCAAAAAGAGTCCAACTTACTAAATAACTTTGAACGCGTGCCGCGCGCCTAATTTTTCCCCAGAAATAGTCTGTGTGGGGTCCAATAATTTACGGGTCCGGCCCACACGCTTATAGGAAGCCCACAAGTTTTAAACTGAAAGAGGCCAGGGCCCAAGCTCGAAACTAGGAAACATAGAAATAGCCCGAAGACATAGCCGAGGACGGTTTCGTCCTCGGCGGGCCCAAAATCTCGGGTAGGAGTGAAACACGAGTACGCTAGAAAGATCAGAAAATATCCTGGGGAAGTTGTCTTTAATACCCTTCCCTGACATGACACTGCCCCTAACAGAGCCGGGATCTTAGGCTTTATGGATCATCTACAGCAATTTTTGGACTAGACTGATGGGACAGATATCTGCCCAGGAGAGATCGACCCTACACGTGGACGAAGGACAACGAACGTAGGCTAATATAAAAAGAATGTTATGTGACCAAAGAGGGGACTCCTGGGAGCTCCTGAAAAAGATCCTGATGAAAGAGAATGTCTGAAGAATATATGCCGGACATCACCTAAAAAAAACCCGCCGACGGGCAATCGGGGACAACACCACCGCTCCTCGGACAGTGTCCGAGGAGCCGGTCCCTCCTCAATACGAGATCGAAGGGCCTGAATATCCAGCCCAAAGCTTTATCTCATGTTGGTTCATCTAAAGTCCGGCCCAAAATGCCATCCCGTGATCCAACGCTGGCTTTTTAATCCCACTCTCTACAAATATTATTGTGAGGGACTTTCCGTGTGCGAGCCCAACATCGTCGCTGGGCCGTTAAAGATTTTGTGCCCTTACAGTTTGTTTGGCAATTTTTCCCACATTCTTAGTATCCAATCAATAGCTTTAAAACTAGATCTATCCCATACCATCTCTCACAACACAAAATGCCCAAAAATAAATAACTAAAACCAATACAGAAACTCCAATTTCCAAAAAAAAAACCCATATACCATTAAATACCATTAAATCAAAATCTGAAACCCACCCCCAAAAAAAACCCAGAAAGGAAAGGTTGTGCAATATGGATTGGGAAGTGGTGTTACCAAAGTTTCTACCGACGATACAGTGCCAAATGGAGCCATGCTTTTTATCAAACTCTTTCTTTATATGCTCTGCAACGTCTTTCTCCACACTGCTTCTCAAATGCCTAATCCAAAACCAAAAACAAAAATACATTCTCACATACCAAAACTTCAATTTCCCACCTAAAAAAAAAAAAACACGGAACTTAAGGTTGATAAAATAGGCTTACAGAGGAGTGAGCAATTGAGAGAACGGGCCAAGAGGCCTTCTGCAGCATTGACACTAGAGGATCTCGATGGCAGCGGTGAAGGAGCTTGACGGCGGCGGCAAAGGGAGCTCAGCGGTAGCAGCAATGAATGGTGAAGAGAGAGAGAGTGAGAGTGAACGGCGGACAGAGAGAGTGGGTGAGAAAAAAATGTTAGGGTTTCATCTAAAACACTGAAATGGCATATTAATACTAACACCTTTAGCGACGAATTCCAGTTTCATCATAGTAGGTGCCAAATTTTTGTTACGATTTTTAGTGACGACTTCCAGATTTTGTCGCAAAACTGTAAACCTTGATTATTTTTAGCGACTAATGTTTTTCGTCACTAATTCTTCCTTTTAGTGACGAAATGATTTTTATCTCTAATACTATTCATAACAACACCTACAGTGACGAACTGTTTTGTCACTAAAAATTTTAACTTTTAGCGACGAAATATTTCATCGCTATAAATTAATTAAGTTCGCGCCAAGTTTTCTCCTGTTGGCGCCCATATTTCAGATTAACAATAGCGATGAAAATTACTTTTCGCTGCTAAATGCTATATATATATATATATATATATATATTTTTTTTTTTTCAATTATCAGCGATGAAATCCATATTTCGTTGCTAAATTTGTATTTTTAGTAACAACAAATATTTCCTCACTAATTTTCGTCACTAAAAATACATTTTACTGTAGTGAATATGAAACAATTTATATGGACTTGTGGCAGGAGAAATATCATCACATAACCTAGATTGAAATACAGAATGTTTAAATTTCAATTTATGACAATTAGGATTAATGTGACCGAAGACACCACAAAAGTGACAAATAGAAACAAATTTAGGAACATCAATATTCCTAACAACAAATCTAGTTTCAGATTTTGGTTTTTGCCTCAACAAAGAACAATTTGGTCTAATATGACCAACAATACCACAAAGGTGACAAGTAGGCACAAAACATATTTATTATGCTCTCTAACAGTAGGTTTAGACTTAGATTTAGAAACTTCAGCGTCTACATAAAAACTTTTACCTTTGTCTAACCTAGCAAAATAAACCTTTTCTTTATTATTCCTCTTGAAAGGAGGGATATAAACTTTTTCAGCTTTAGGCTTAAGAGAAATAGAACTACTTCTGTTATCAACAACATGCTTAGTACTAGTCAAATTTTCAATTTTAGCTTTAGATTCAACTAACTCTTGTTCCAAGCTTTTCATCTTCTCATCTTGAGAGGAAATTTGATTTCTCCAAAATTCATTCTTTTTATTAGATTCATCTAATCTAACAACCGATTCCTTTTTTTCAAGATTAGCCAATGTTAACTTTTCCTTGAATTTCTTAGCAATTTTCATAGATTTCAATAATTCCTTACGGAGAGTTTCACAGACATCAATAAGATCAACAGAAACAACAGTGTCCTTTTTATTCAAATCATCACAATCAAAAACAGTAAGACGCTTAAAATTATCCATGATAACAGGGATCAATGATCAACTCTAGGTATAATAACCTAAATCAAGAGCTAACCCACTTAATACCACTTGTTCGTTTTTAGATCCCTGTAAACTAGATTCTTTAACCTAATTAATTAACCAAGTGAATACTTAGGTTTATTATTCAAATCTAGGTTAAAACAAAACAATCATATCATGCAAAGCAACGGAAAAGTAAACAACACAACGATATGATGACCTAGGAAAACCAAACCGGTAAAAAACCTGGGGAGGATTTAACCTAGCTATCCTCAAGGTAAAAAGCAAATCCACTATAGAGAATCGAAGTTTACAATAAGACTTAGACCACTAACATCCTATTCCTGTCACTCTCATTAACACCTCCTCCAAGTACATGCATCTATATATAGATTTTTGAGTTTGATTGTGAAAATTTCGTGTTAGATTTTGAGTTTTCACCTAAGATTGAATGTAGTGTACGTGTTTTATTGTTAGTGAATTGGTTTTCAGTTTCTGATATTGAAAATTCAGTTTTAGATTTTGAGTTTGACATTTGATTGAATGATATTGAAGAATTTCGTGTATCTGAGTTTACGTATTTAGAGGTTTTTGTTAGCCGAGCTGGTTGAGGATTGAAATTGAATATGAAAATTTACAATCTATAGTGTTATAAAATTCAGCTTGAGTTTGAATTTGAATTTGAATTTGATTTTTGATTTTTGATTGTGTATGTTAATTTTTGTTTTAGCTTGGAGAATAGAGCTAAGCTTAATGAAGAACTGAAGAGAGCTGATGCCGTTGTGTTGACATATGCTTGTGATCAACCACTCACGCTTAGTCGCTTGAACACTCACTGGCTCCATGAACTTCGTCGTTTAGAGGTTCGCAGATTACATAGTTTATAATTACTTCTAACAATCATCATCATCATCATGTTATATTTATGGTAAATTGCATTTTTGTTCTCGGACTGTGGTTTTGGTCCCTTTAAATGTCATAAAGGTCACTTTGATTTTGCTCCCTCAAATATGAGCTCAGTTTGGATGGTTTCAAATTTAAATACTATATATAAATGGAAAATAGGCGGAGAGGTTATATTGTTACATTTAAAAAAAGGGAACGAAATTGAACATACCCCTTAGTTGAGGGACCAAGAAAGCGATTTAACCTTATTATTATTTTGGTTAATTTGCAACTATCCACAAGGTTATTTGTAGATTTTCACCTTGAACTACAATTTTTTGCTATTAAAACTGTAGGTCGAGATTAATTTGAAATGTTCCATCCCATTATACAAAATTAGCGGCTTGGTTGGGTGGTAGCATGCATTTATGTGTAATATATATATATATATATATATATATATATATTATAAGTAATTTGTGATGTCAACCTCAAGGAGCGTACTAATTTGTTAATTTTAACGTTGATTTTGGATGGTGGGGTGGCCCTTGCAAGTTAATGTCAAACTAGGTTGTTAATTAAAAAAGATCATTGTCTGGGATGGACATTGTAATTGACTCCATGGTTTAGGGTGAATCTATCTACAATTAATCCTTATTGTGTTTTTACCATGTTAGCTGGTAAACTAATGCTGCTCTATTAGGCCTTTGCAACACAAGCACCCACACTTGTGATAAAAATAAAAAATAAAGAAAAAAAAGCAAAAAAAAAGGACCACAAACTCTCCTATTTGTGACTCTAAGACCACCCTTGAAGGTTTAGATCATTAGCACTTTTGATGACTAGAGAAGACAGCAACTTCTACAATACCGGATCTTGAGATTCTTTAAGGAATATATAACACCAGTAGAAAACATGAGAGAGCTTTTTGGGTACAAAACCCTAGATACAAAAGAGGCACACTCTTCTCTCTCTGAAAAGCCTTATAAAAACTTGCTTAGGATTTCCTTTATATACTAGGAGTAAAACACTTAACCCTACACGTTTATTGGGCTTGGGTTGAATTGGAAATTCTACAGAAAATTATATTTGCACGAGTTTTGATCAATTGAATCTAATTTTCGATTGAATCTAATCACTTGATTCCAATTTTACAATAAATCACACTTTGAGCAAGCCTAAACCTAGATTCTATGTTTTGGTCATGGTTTGCCAACATAATACATATTGAAGTTCTAATACATTAGTTCCTAAGGTCTTAGAACCTAACAGAAGATAATGCTAAAAAAACTATATTTATTTTTTAAAAATCTAAAAAATTTCTGTAATTTGGTGAAACCACTTGACTTAATCATGATTTTTAAACACGAATTTTATTATATAATATATATAGGGAGAGAGAAGTAAGTTTGAAATGCTAAACATAAATTGCTCCCAAATGACAAAATATAATAATCGTAATATTAAAAACATTCATGAAGCCAAAAGGCTTGAAGATTAGTATCGACACTCTAAAAAATCAGATAAATCATTTTTTTTTTTTTTTTGGGTAGATAAATCATGAACTATCAATGGAAAAGCAATCGCATGCATGTGCATTGAAATTCACTTAGGTTACATTTGGGAACTTGGATTTAGATTTGAATTTGGATTTGAATTAATAATTTAATATGTTTTGATTTCAAATCCATTGACTTTAGGAGTTATTTCAAATTCAAGCATTTTAAAGTTTTAAAATCTTTGGTGGACTAATTTGATAAATCCAAATTCTTAATCTTTTTTAAACTACTCAAACAAATTATTTGGATTTTAATTACACAAATTCAAATCCTGAATTCTCAAATCATGTCATCCAAACACACCATTAATAAATGAGGTATATATTCTTATACAATAAAGTAGGCTGCATTGAAATTTCTCTGCCTTTGTAAACTTCCTAGACCACAATCCACCTTGGCCTCCATTTTAATTTTCCTCTTCTTTTTATTCTTTAATTACAAATTTTCTTCTAAAAGAAAATTTTTTAAAAAAAATGAAGAATATAGGTTAGATGCATATAGGATATGGTTACTACTTCCAAATGATTCATAATCTAGCATAAGCAGCTTGCACCACTTTCAATTTGAGTCATTTGCTTTAACCTAAGGGCCGGGTTGAGGTGCTCCCCTTGGGCATAAAAGAAGAGGGAGGACTCTTCTGCTTTGAAAGAGGGAATCAGCGGGTGTATTAGGCGTAGATGGAGGGATAGGACCCTTGCCTAGCAGTTGGTGTAGTGATGGAGATACATCGATAATATCACTGATTTTTATTGGATTGGGAACATATGGAGGGGCTTTACCATGTTTAGTGGCAGCTCCAAGTATTATTTTTAGGGTGGTCACTAAAAAACTTAAATTATATAAAATTTAATATAGAAATAACTTGAATATATCAATATCACAAAAAAAAAAAAAAAAAAGGCGAATATACATGCAGTGTTATCATTTTTTTCTACTAACAAAGAGAAGAAAAATGATTGATAAGAGATAAAGTGGGAATTGAGAAAGCTGGGATAAGACTAATAAAGTAAGAGAATTGAAATGATAATAAAGAATAGAAAGAAAAATGGATGATGTTTGCTACAATTGTGAGCTGAGTCACTAAGGAAAGCAAAAATATTACTATTGCAAAAGGAGCATAATCGCTGGCACTATCAAGGAGAACTTTTGACTATAATATTTTTCTTGAGGGGCCAAAATTATTTAATTTTGGAGTAATGCTACATCTACAACATTTTTAAAACAAATCTTATACAACAATTTATTAATTAGTGGTTTAAAAAGTGATGTCAATTTTGGACCCAAATTAGAATTGGTATCTGATTTCTTGAGGAGCTAAAATTATTTTTGGAGTAATGCTACATCTACTACTTTTTTAAAACAAATCTTATGCAACAATTTATCATTAGTGGTTTACAAAGTGATGTCAATTTTGGACCCAAATTAGAATTGATATCCGATTTTCGCTTATCACATAAGATTTGTTATGAAATTATTGTAAAATTATTGTGAATGTAGTATTATTCTTATTTTTATTAAATTGAAATTCTTGTAATTCTCAAATCCATTTGGTCAATATTTTTAGGGAAAATTACACTTTGTTCACTTGTGGTTTGTCTGAAAAACACTTTACCTACCTATAGTTTAAGAATTGGCACTTTACCTACTTGAGGTTAGCTCCGTTTGTCTCCTGTTACCAACCTCTTTTAAAAACATGGGCAAATTTGTATTTTTGTTATCCTTTTATGTCTCTTTCCTTTCAAAACATAAAAAACTAAAAAATCAAGGGAAAAGAAGATCTAAAAGCTAATTTTTGTAAAATTAAAACCTTACATCTTCTTTTTATGTATCAACTTTTTAGATCTTCTATTTTAACACATTTAAAATTGAAATTGAAAATACAACCTCACAACTCTTTCATTCTTCACTTCTGCTTCAACCTCTTACGTTTTCATAAATCAAATCATAAAACTCCCCAAACTCTAAAAAGCCTCAAAAGGTTTCATATTCTTGTTTTTGTGTGTCTTTTTCCTTTGTTCTTCTGTATCTATTGATTTTATGTGTTTTGTTTATATGGGTCTAGGGTTTGGTTGTATGACGGTTGATTAAGCCTAATATTAATCAGCCTAGTATTGCAATTCTGTAATTTGAAAACTTTAGCATTGGGGTCATGGAATTTATCATCAGGCTATATTGAAGTTTTATGTTACTTGTATCTATTCCATTCTTGTAAATTTTCCTTTAGCTCTGGGTTTCCTCGTCTTGGGATATTTTTCTCGGTGACAAGGCTGATACATTTAAAAAAAATTAAATTTCTCTTATTTTTAAAAGTTACACATTAAGCTATTTGATTGAATTTGTGATTGATATATATTTTTTCTTTGAATTAGAGATGTTGGATGATGAAAAGAATCATTCGGATTCCCAATGATATTTTCTTTGCCGAAATATGTGATATCCTAACCAGCTACTACTGTCAATATCTTAATGTTATTATTTTCTTCTTTCTGTGTTTTTTTCGTCTTTTTATTAATAAAAAAACTAAGTTTTCTTTGGATTTAAAAAATTGCTTTTGTTTGTTTATTTTATTTGAAACTTAGATGATTTATAGGGTTATAGAGGCCGGTGATGTAAGGATTAATATTTGCTACCCTTGATGGGAATTCCTATTTGATGAATTTTATCCACCAAGATCTTTGAGGCCTCTTTTTTCACTCACTTTTTAAATTTCTTTGTTTCAAGGTTTGATGTCTTATCAGGCCTCTGATTATTGTTTTTCAGATTGTATTTTCAATTTTTAATATGTTAAAATAGAAGATTTAAATGTTGATACATGAAAAGAAGATGTAAAAGTTAGGTTTTAATTTTTACAAAACCTAACTTTTAGATCTAGCTTCTTTTCCCTTGATTTTTTAGTTTTAATGTTTTGAGAGGAAAGAGACATAAAACGGTAATAAAAATACAAATTTTCCCATTGTTGAGGACTCTTTTTTCGCCCCACATGGCACTACTTCATTGGCAACTGATGCCACATCCACATATTATTGATTTCTTGGGTAAACGTCTTTAAAACCCAAAATAAACTCATATCTCATTTAACTACACGGATTGGGCTTACATAGCCCACAAGATCCTTACTTCAAGAGGTAGATTCATGATTCACATTTCCTCTTCATTAATTGGGATCATAACCCCACAACATCATCAACATCAACATATGGATCAAGCTTAAGCAATGAATCAAAGCTCACGGCCCATATTAACTTTCTCACACTCATGGAAAACGGCTTCTCCAACAAAAACCCATATTTACACAAAATGACAATAAAACCCAAGGTATGTCATCTCATCTTTGGCTTATGATCCAAGCTCATGAGTTTCTTTGGGTAAACTTAGGGAGTCTTGGTTTGGAGGGCCAAGAGATATATTTAGTAAAACTCTAGCAATTTAAAGTTGATAAAAGAAACATGTTGTTTGGCATGTTTTCTCCAACTCCCTGAACTCTGACGAGTTTGTGTGTAGCGGGTAACATGTGGTAAGCATCTCTTATCACATAGCACTTAAGATGATAAAACTCCCCATTGCTCTTTTCCTAAAACTTAATATTCATCATATGACAAATACTCAATATCTCCAGCTATCTAAATGCTGAGAAAATAACTATTCATTCAATCTCCGGCTGTTCCTATACAAATTTAGAAACTTCATTATATTATTCTACATAAATTACATTACTACTTTTAGCTAAAATCCAACTCAAACACATGACCTAATCTGATTGGCTATCTTTAATCTCCAAATATATAGAATATTCATGATATCTCTCATGCCAAGTTGCTGTCTGCCACAATCAGACCAAATATTCCTCTATTAGCTGCTAGAACAAAGCATTAAATGCTCTTCTTACTCACCAAGATTAAGTCACAACACAATGAGACCTTGACTAAATCTCTAAAGTTTCATTAACTATCAATCAATCATTCTATTATTTACTAAAAATGGGTTGTAATAGAACCTTGGACCAAAAATACAAACACCCAAAAAAGGAAACATTTCCAGCAGAACACCACCAGTGTGCTTAGCACTTGACACCTAGCTGGAAGTGATATCACTAGCCATTTAATACTGAAATCCTAGCAGTCAGCTGCTATACCCAAAATAGCAATATACCCTTAAAAGAGATCTTACCATTTTCAGCCAAATCCATGAAATAAATGCTGAATGTCCTCTCCAACAGTCTGAAATCACCCAGCTTACCTCATATGCTTCTACCCAAAGCAACAGCTGTCTTATGACAGCTGTGACAGTTGTCTTATGACAGCTATGACAGCTTTTCCTAACAACTAGGACAACCTTTTCAGAACAGTTGTGACAGCTAACCTAGCAGGCTGAGCATTACTGATTTTTTTTCTCATTTGGCTAAAAACCAAAACCAACTAAAGTAACTATCTCTTTCTTACTAAAATACTTTCCTTTTCTGCTGCTCTTTCCCCAGCAACTCTTACCCAAAATAGCAAGAGCACCTTAAACCTAAACATACCATTTTTGGCCAAATCTTAGGATGGATTTTTTGAAGATTCATTACTAATTGAGACAGATTTTGGCTGAGATTATTTGCTAAATACCCCCTTAAACTCAGCTCTAAATAGAACCCCCCCCCCTCAACACCTCAAAAGGGGGGGCACCAATGGAGAAAAACAATTCTTTCATAAACTTCTCTATTCTCTCTCCCTCTAATTATCTTCTTAAGCTCTTAATGAAGTTTTGAGCTTCTGAGTTTTTTAGTTTCCAAATTAGGAACTAAACTCTTCAGCCCTTAACTCATAAATGCCCTTCATAAGCCCTCATACATCCTTTAGCAGAAAATCCCAACAACTTTGCTAAACACATTACAACACCATTACTCTCTTATACTCATTCTCTCACTCTCTATATTCATAAAATACATATATCTTACTGCACCTATCTCCAAATATCTAAACACATCTCCATACTCTTCTCTTACAAAATCTTTACTCTTGGAAAGCAATCTCTACAACTTCTCCAGCAATTATAATCTCATATTTTCACTATCTTTAACCTCCATATCTCTCATACTACCATATATCATACATATTACAAATACTACATCCTACAAAACATCTATATCTTTTATCATCTCCACACTTCTCAAGAGATATCAAACACTCACACTAAAAGCCCTTCTCATGGAAGGCATAAACTTCTAATGCTAAAGTCCTTCTCCTAGAAGGCACCAAGATCTCATATCAAAGCCCTTCTCATGGAAGGCACAAATCCATCTTACATAAAGCCCTTCTCTTAGAAGGCACAAATTCTTCATACAAGAGCCCTTCTCAAGGGAGGCAACACCATTCATAACTTCACAACAACTAAAAGAGCATTGTCAAAGGGGGAAACTCATTTAAGTGCATGATAAGAGAGGCAAGCTTAATCAGCCTCTACACACAGCTAGACATACTCTCTCTTCCTCCATTTGCACCCATTTTTCCCCTTCAATCTTGAAGTTATCATGGCAAACTACCTTTTTACTGCTGGAATTATTCTGCTGGAATCCTATCAGCTCACTAACGCTATACAGCTGGAGTTGCAAACCATCAAAGATAAGTGACTCTGCTTCCATATCTTTAAATTTACATCATTGAGTACATGATTACTTCACTTTTAAATACATATTACTTTATTTCAACTACTATTACAACTGTTAATTAAAGCTATTATATCAAACACATATTACATATTTATTCAATCATTATCATGATTCTTAGACTTTGGCTTTAATGCTTTTGTAGGCTTAAAAGTATGTCGGTAGCCATTGGGCCACGTGGCCCAATGTTGAGTTTCAGACGCAACTCCCCAAACACAATCTGGGCCTAGCAAGGTCACCCCTCTAGTGGACAACACGTGGCCGAGCTCTGAAAAAAGGCCACTGAACAGTCATGTTTTTAACAGAGGTGGGTAACGGGAGGCAAACATAGCTAACCTTAGGTGGGTAAAGTACCAATTTTTAAACTACAGGTAAGCAAAGTGTTTTTCGAGCAAATCACAGGTGGGCAAAGTACAATTCGTATTTAAGGTGTAAAATAGATCCCAAGAAAATCATATTGAAATTCTGAAAATCTTAAATCTCGACAGATAGCAGCTGTCGAGCACATCGAATGAAGAATAGCTTCCTTAAGCTTGATAGATGCAGTTGTCAACCAGCTATCGAGCTTTAATGATTTTGCACTCTGAACTTGTTTTCTTGAACAAACTTGAAAGCTTCAATACGTGATCTTGAAACAAAATTTCTTAAAGTATTTAACAAGTGAAACACATATGTCCTAGCAGGTACATATAGTATAGCATACAAATACACTGATGTTTACAGCTCATGATCAGGTAAAGATTAAACCAGACAAACCTTTACTCAAATGTCATTATCTTTAGCATCTATATCTAACACAACAAAGTTGGATGATAAAATGACAGAAGTACGTATTCTTTAATTTAGCAAAATTACAAATATGATATTTAAGATGTATATGTTGTAATACATTCCTCAACTTGTTCTATTGCTAGGCTTACATCAGTGATACTTCAAATGAATGTAGCAACAACTTATTAACTGAAGAAGAAGGTGATTGTACAAAATTTCAAAAACTTGATGTTCAAAGTAATGTGCAACTCACACCAACATCTATACTCAAGGAAAACAAAAAGGGCATATTCAGGGACTATTACAAAGCAACAAAGGAAGAAGATACAAAAAACACTTTAAAGATGTCTTTCAATTTCTAAGATTTCTATGCACAATTTGGTTTTAATGGATTTGTGATTTTGGTACTAAAGACATATTGGAACAAAGGAAATTTTTTTGATTTTATGCACAATTTGGTTTTAAATTGAAATAGAGAGGAATTAAACTCTTATATTTAGTTATTCAAGGATATAGCTTTACTTCAACGTTTTTATAATATAATGAATACATTGAATATTTAGTGGAAGACATGAAATAAATGAAATTGAAAAATAAAAAAAGACACGGTATTGGGACATTTGCCCAATATGAGCAAATAAAAAACTATTGGGAGGAGCTTCAGCCTAAAACAGTTGCGGCTTTGAGAGATGATAAAGTATTTGGTTATGTATTAAAAAGACCAGTCTACCCAGTTGATCCAATAGTAACACAATCAGGTAACTCGTCCAAGAATGGCTTGTTGTTTGATTGGCTAAACAAGCAACCAAATGATTTTGTCATGTATGAGTCATTTGGGAGTGGTGCAACACTGTCACACGAGCAAATGACGAGCTATTTATTTTTAATTAAAAAAATTGGTAGTATTTCCGTGCATCGCACGGGTTAGCGACTAGTTAAATATCTAATTTGATTTCTCAAAATAAATTGATAAGTTAAATCAATTTAAATGTATTAAGAATATAGAAATATTTTGACAAAGTTGTATACATATGACCACCTTAATTACTTTTGAAAAATAGGTAGAATTCAATATTTCTTTCTCTATCCTTCAAATTATTTAATATTTGGATTAATAGGGGAAAAAAGTTTAAAATTAAAAAGTCCAGAGACGAAGAAGAAGGAAAAAAGATAAAGGAAATTTTAAGGTTATATTACAAGAACATTTATTTTTTTTTATTTTTGTTGTTGTTGTTGTTGTTGTTGTTGAAGAAAATAATTATTTAGTTTAGAATATAGGCCCACCAATTGAAATGCCAAGGAAACAAAAAATAAAATAAAATGATAAATAAGCTTACTAAAGCGTTAGCATTGGGGGGTGTTTTAGTTGCTATTTTACAACCAAATTCATTGAAAACTCACTCCATTGGGGCATGTAGTCGAAAAAATATATGCCACCTTGCTACAGTAAGTTGGCATATTTGCAACATACTGTAGCTAGGTTGTAAACTTAAATATTATTATTTTAAGTAGTGTGTGGGTTTGGTAGAGAGAGAGAGAGAGAGAGAGAGAGAGAGAGAGAGAGAGAGAGATGGAAGAGTTGTATTATTATTTTATATTATTTGTTGATATAGTTTATATTATTTTAATTAGTTGAATGTAAAAATAGAAACTGGGATATTAGGTGAGTTGTAAAATAAGATGGTAAAATAAATAAATTAGTGTTTGAGGATGTAAAGTATGTTGTATATATAGGTATATACATGGATAAGTTGTAATAGTGATATTTCAGTTTGGAAAATATTGTTTCTTAAAGTGAATATTCAAGTTCTAAAATTTTTTATGAAAATTCGAAATTCAGCATTTTTGATTGGTCGAAGTTTTTGCTCAATCGATTGAAATGGTAAGAAAATAATCCTAGAGTCTCTGGATGATTCAATCACTATTCGATTCATGTTCGATTGATTAAAAAGAACACTCGATTGATCGAAAAGAACTTTTGACCAATCGAAAGTCGTGAAACAGGATTTTCCGCAGAATTTTCTAATGACTGTTCAGAAAGATTGAAAAGGTTTCAAGCCTTATGAACAGTTTTATGAAATATTTTAACTCTTCATACGTGCCATTTGATGAAATATAACCCTATGGTTATAAATAGAGGCTTATGTTCACTTGAAAAATAGTAAGTTAGAGAGAAATACAATAAATACAAGAAATCCTGTGGTCATTCTTCAGAATTGCTATATGTAGAACTAAACATCTTGATTGTATTCTGAGGGCAAATTTGCGATAACCCTTTAGCAACAATAATGTGGGGGACAAATATTGTCTAAGGAAAACGATATTGTGCATTCAAGTTATCTATTTTCTATTTGTGTTTTGAGTTAACATTATTCTGCCATTATTACTTTGTGTAATATCCCTAACAAGATAGGTGTTTTTTTACATCCTATGTTGCTAGTGCTCTAAGTAAATCCTGTGATTTCATGAATAGGGAAAAACTACAAGCTAGACAAGACAAAACAGTCTTACAGGTGTGCCGCTTTGCCTAAGGTAAATCTTTTTTCCTTTACTTTTGTGTCAGTTCATTTTTCCTCTAAACTGGGATTGCCTCTTTGTGCTTTTTTTGTGTAAGGGATAGAGTCATGTTAGAGGAGTTCCTCTTTCTTTCTTTCTTATTTATTTATTTTTTTTTTCTTATGAATATTTTAGAGGAGTTCTTAATACTAGTAGGTATAAGAATTTTTATGAGGAGTTAGGGAAGGGCAATTAACCCCTGGCTTTGCCTTGACTCCATGTGGCTAAACTACACTTGAATCAAATTAGCAAAGATGTCAAAAAATATAGTTTTTAACTACTTAAAAAGTTACTTTATCTATTTTAAATACACCCAACATCAAGACTTCTATTTTAAATATAACACATTAAAATAATATAAATAACACAATAAGCAACAATCACAACTAGCAAACCACACCCATCAGCCACCATAACAACCACAACCCATGGCCACAGCTAAACCTACAGCTAAATCAACCACCACCACCAAACCCACACCCAAAAGGAACCCACATTTGGGTATAGAATGCATTTAGTTAGTTAGTTGGTTAATTAGTGCACATGGGGAATAATAGGACAATTAGAATAAGGTCATGTGGGCCAATAGAATAGTTTCATAGTTCTATAAATACCTACTTGTAATCATATTTCCATCATTGGAGAATAAACCAATTTCTTAATGCATTAGTACATCTCTCTCTCTCTCTCTCTCTCTCTCTCTCTTAATCTCTTTCTTTCTCTATGGATGGTGACTACCTCTAATGATGTCAATTTCCCTCTAATTCCCTTATAATTCCTATCCAACCCCATTAGGAACCACTAGGTTCCTAACAAACCACCACTACAACCACCAATCCACAAGACCCACATTGAAAATCAACCACCACCACCACTACAATCACCAATCCACAAGACCCACACTCAAAATCCACTACCACCACCACTAGAACGACTAATCTACAAGACTCACACCCAAAATCAACCACCACCACCACTAGAACCACCAATCCACAAGACCCACACTCAAAATCAACCACCACCAAAGTTTAATCTCAAAGAGAGAAAATCAAAGGAAGACAAAAATGAGGAAGCTTGAGGAAGACAAAAATGAGGAAGCTTGAATTGTGCTGATTTCTTCGGTTGCAGATTGAACAGCCTTGCCAAAAGAATAAAAATTAAAAAGATGAAGAGAAGGGAGGAGTAGGGAGGTTTGGCTAAAGCAATAAAGTAAGAGAGAGAGAGAGAGAGATGTCTAAAGAAAGAGAAAAGAGAGAAAGATAAAATATAAAATAATAAAAGATGAGAAAGAACTTAATAAAAAAAATTGTTATACCATCTTGCTACAATGAGCTGCTAGAGATAGTAGCCAACTGTAGCAATCACTCAAAAAATTTTGGCTTTACCTTCTTTGTTGTAGTTTGCGTTTTCGGTGTTTTGGTTGCTAAAATGACTATTTATTCATTTTAGCAACCCTATTGTGAGTGCTCTTAATAGTGGGTTTGTGTTTGAATATTGGATAAATGTGAAATATGTTTGTATTCTAATCTCTATGGGTTTTTCAATTTTTCAATAATTTGGTCACTAATCCTTCTAAAACGTTTTTTAAGAATTGATTATTTTACTTTTCAAAACTTATTTGCATTTTTAAATTTTTCTTAATTTGTAAGTAAGGCTATTTTTGTACATCTAAAAAGTGGACACCAAAGAGTAGTATCCTCGTAATAGTAGTATAGATAATAAGGCCAATACCAATACTAATACCAATATCAATAATAATAACAATAAAAATACCAAAAATGAAAATTTTAGTTAAAATAAACTTGTTTATGTTTTTTTAATATAAATTTTAATATCAAAAAGCCCATTTATACTGGAAATTGGTGAGAATAAACATAATAAAAATTCGGGTTGATTGAACATTTTCTCTTTAACTATTATTCGATTCACTACAATCTCCCTCCTAGAATTTAAAATCAAGCAATAATCCCCCTAATTAATAGGTGATTGGTAAATTTCCCAAAACGTTAATAAATTTTGTTAGATTCAAACATTTTAAGAGATTTTTTTTTTTTTTGGGGTCAAATTGGGCTCATATTTAAAAGTATCTAATTGCCCATTGGCAACCAATGGATGCATAGATTTTCGATAGTCACCTTAGACAGCAACCACACTCTTTAATGATTCCACCTTCGATTTCTGTTTGTTTGTGTTAATTATAGGCTAATTAAACTTGGCATAATTTTACAGGGTTTTCTGGATAGTTATTTAAATTAGTTAACTTATAAACTCACTATATATTAGGAATTATAAATCATACATTGCCAAATTTACCAAGTTGTATATTTATGATTGAAGTGCCCAATCCGGCTAGTCATGACTCTTTCTTATTTTCTATTTGTCATTAACAAACTTTTTTTTTTTTTTTTTGTTTCATTTATTCACAAAAAAACATGGCCCATAGGTTTTTTTTTGGTTAGTATTTAACATGTAAGAGTGTACGTTTTTAGACCCCTTAAACACAAACAAGATTAACCTAGTTATTTAGCCAAGTGATTAACTTAGGTAAATTATGCAAATCAAGGTTAATACAGATAAATCATATCATTAAAATAGTGTAGAAAATAAAGAACACAACAATATGATAACCCAAGAAAACCAAATCGGTAAAAAACCTGGGGAGGATTTAACCTAGCTATCCTCAAGGTAAAACAGATTCACTATGAAAGAATTAAAGTTTTACAATAGCGACTTAGACCACTAACATCCTATTGCTATCTCGAGTAGAAAACTTACTACCACGACCACGTGACAGCTCCGAATCCATGGATTACTTCTTTCTTGGATTCATAGCAACCACAAGTACTCCCACTTGTGTTTCTCTTTAAGCTCTTTATGCAGCAACTAAATTGATCATCTAACTCTTGACATGAATCTTGATTCTTGATAACCCTAAGTATGTATGAAGGCAAACACCTCTAGATCTCACAAGAGATTCACACATACACCATAAGCAACAACAGTAAAACGTGGTTAGGGTTTTTCCTTTTATACTTAAGGCAAAACATAAAACTCTACACATCATACGGGCTTGGGCTGAGTTGGAAATTCTGCACAAAAAACAATCTGCACGAGCTTCAATTGATCGAGTCTAATTTTCGATTGATCGAGCTTTGCAAATTTACACAATAAATCTTACAGTACACTTAATTTCAACTTTATACAAAAAAAAAAAAAAAAAAACTTTGAGCAGCCTAAATCTAGACTAAATGTTTTGATCATGGTTTGTCAATATTACAAAATGAAGTTCTAATACATTTAAACCTAAAGTCTTAGAACCTAACAAAGAGTAATATTAATGGGTTATTTGTGGAGTTTTCCTTCAGTGGGTTTTTATTTATTTTATTGTTGTTGTTGTTGTTGTTATTATTATTATTATTATTATTCACACCAATTATCATTAAAAACAACACAAATAACAATAATTTTAGTAAGCATACATTTATGTTTATGTTTGTTGTATTTTCTTAATTACTAAAAAAATCATTCTAATTGAACTTAGTGAAAATAAAACTAAAATTTGGCAAAATCACAAATTACTTTGGTAAAGTTTCATTAATTTGGTCTTTTTAAGTTTCATGTTTTGTTACTTTTGTTCTATAAGCTTACATTTGTTGTCACTATTACTTCTTTGTCCATAACTCTGTTAATTTTTAAAAAATATTTTTTCAAGACTAAAAACAAATAAAAATAATTTGGGTTAATTACAAATTTGGTCACTAACCAAAAAAAATAAAACTTTTTAATAAGCATTTTGGAATATAATTTATTTCTTTAGGGAAATGTTCAAATTGCATTGCATCTAGGCATTTATGTCTTTTGCATTTTGGCCCTTTTAATTAACAAAACGGACAAAGATAATTTTTTTTCCCTTCAAAATAGATTAAAACAATACAAAATCTTTGTCCTACCATTCAGCTAATTAGTTTTTGATCTGGCCACACACCAAGGCAAAAAATAAATATTAAAAAAAAAGAAGGAAAGAAAGGGTTTACTAGCGTCGACATTGATAGACCATATTAGTAGGTTTTGATTTTGTAAAAGCTAATTGATTTTGATTAAGAAAATGGACCTTTCATGGTAATATATAGTTCAAATAATGATACCAATTTATTCATCAAAAGAAAAATAAATGAATAAAACGATCAATGCAGTATTATATCTTGATAAAGTTTTCATTAATTTTCTTTCATTCCTTATTATATCTGTGACACAAATTCATTTATATACAAATTCATAAGGCTATGTGGGGGAGAGAAACTGTAGAGTATATTAGTGGATATTTCATTGATGTCATTTTTTATATTTATTTAATTACATATTAGTGGGAGTAATGCAAGAGCCACAAACAATTTTACAAACTTTTTACAAAATTTCATTACAATTCCTATTAAAAAATCAAATCAAATCAACTATCTCCCTTCCTTCCCTTCACCCACTTGTCTCTCTATGCATCTTTGGTGATTACTTGTTTGTAAAATTGTTTATGGCTCTAGCATTGCTCTTATTGAAAATTTCATTTGAATATGTTTGTTAAGTAGCCAAAGCTTGGTGACTATAGTCACAAATTATCATAAAAAGCTCTGGTCCCTTTTAAATATATCCATTTCATCGTTTATATTAAATAATTACAAATTAAAAATATATTTGTATTATATTATTCAATATTTTAAATAACGTAAAATATACCATATTTAGATTCTTAAATTAAAGAAACTAGTCGCTAACCCGTGCGATGCACGGGAAATGTATTGAGTACAATATATAATTTAATCTTTGTTTATTTTACTACAATAGCAAAATTGAATTTGTAAAATAAAATCATATAGCTAAAACATTTGTTAACAGCTATACATTTCAGACATTTATTAAACTATATTATTATTATTATTATTATTATTATTATCATCATCAACTTAACAGTATTTTAATATATGATACCAACATGCTTCAAGAAAATGTCCAACACTGAAAACAATTTCGAAAACAAACTCAACTAAACAGTTTGATGAATAGATATATTACAATCTATAATATAAGCCAAGAAATAAACTTTGAAACCAATATGAACAAAATCCACGTCAAACAAAACCATTTCGATCATTAAGAATATGACTCACTAAAGTCATGAAAAATACAGGATTCATTACAAAAAAAAAAAGAAAAGAAAAAAAAGAAGAAGCATCTTTAGTCTTTATAGATTTTGCCTAAATACCCAGATACGATGACACATACTCACACAAAAATCATTAAAGAAAGAATCAAAGAACATACACAACATGTACATACGCTATAAAAGTAAAAATAAGAAAAACAAAAGAGACGTAAACATGGACAATTAAAGAAAAAATATAGGAAAAAAAAGTTAGGAATATAAATATAAGATAAAGATGGGTTACCCTCAAAAAGAATAATCCATGGATATTCATTGAAATCTTCTAGATAATTTCTGACAATAGAAAAAATAGAACCCAAAAGTTATGATGTTAAAACTTCCAAAAGGCCAAAATTTTTTTTTTTTTTTTTTAAAATCAGAAGATTCAAAGCTTCAAAAGTATTGAAATAAAACAATATATATATATATATATATATATATTTAATTATGCAATAGAGAAATACAATAGAAAGAAGGGAATCCATGATTATAGCTTTTCTACTATTGAAATTGGCCAGACAATTAAATGTATTGCAAAAAATGAACTTAAAAATCATATGTAAACCAAACAATTAGAAGATTTTGAGCCAAGAATTTATCAAAACAAAAACAAAAATTATGTGACTACACAATGGAGAAATATAATAAACAAAAAAAAAAAATGTCTACACAACATAGAAATATTAGAGAAATATGAGTTACCTTTTAAATGTTAAAATTCAAAATATTAAAAATTTTAAAAGGTTAAAAAAATTTGAAGATTTAATTAAAAGATTCAGGCCCAGCAATTAAATTAACAAAACAACAATTGACAAACTTATAAGAAAAAGCAACAAATCTATAATTTTTATTGAACAAATCAAATAACCCTAACATTGATGCATTGACCGAAGAAGGAGAGGAGTCCAATACATAAGTGGAATATGTGAATTGTGAAGCATGAGTCGCCCTCAAAAAAAATCTTGAAGAAAAATAAGTTTTAAGGAGAAAATTGTGTTGCGGCAAAAGAAGATAATTGCAGATCTAATCATAAAATCTAAAATAAAAAGAATTTAAAATAAAAATAATAAAAAAATAATAATAAAAAGAGTAGTCCTCATACCTGATTTTACAACTGGTTAGAAGTACACTCCTACCTACCTTCCCAGCACAATATTGTGGATAAACCGCAATAGCGATAAGTAAGCAATTAGTGCAGTCTTGTTCAGACAAATCAGGCGTGCACTGCACAAGTGCATATAATTTTTTAAAGTCTATTGTGATTGCACTTCCAGTTGCATACTTGCGAAGAGAACCACTTGCTGCGGCTTCACTTGTTAGGTTATTCAGGGGCTTAGGTTTTCTACGCAAGCAATTCTTAAATAGGAGAGAGTAGAGGCGGTGGGAGAGTGTCCTTATTTGGCTAGAAGTCTAATTTGCATTGGAAAAAGAAAACAGTGATGAGGTGGAAAATTTAATTTAATTTAAATTTAATTTAAATATTGTGCTGACGTGGAAAATTGTGGAAGTTTTAAAAGCTTCGGTTTTATATATATAATAAATATATATATATAGATAAAATGTTATTGGTAATATGGAGAGCAACCTTACCATGTAATTTCGTATTCTCTATTGCCAGGAAGATACTATAACAATGTTCACTGATACATTTAAAATTTGAAATATAATTAATACTTGTCGACAAAGAAACTTGCACTGTACGTCTCGGCCAGTTCATAAAAAAATAGAGGCATGCATGCTTGAAAATCTCTTTGCAACTAAAATTTCTGACCACGCGGGGTAAGCTCTTTTGCACCAGTTAGCACCTTTAACCTTGTCACCATCTTCGCACCTTGCACGGCATTATGTCGGTATGTATGTTTTTCCCTCAAAGTATTGACTGTGTTGCAAGAATTTTCAACTCTTGTTCATGCCAATCCCTCCCTATATACAATATCTCTGGAAATTGATTTCAAATTTCATGGCACTTACAGCGCTGTTTCAAAAAAATTTCCATGATGATTCAGTGACGAAGTTGCTCAGTATCTCTGAAATGTCCACACCCATTTTGCACGGTCCGTGTTTCCTTTTTTAATTCCCTTATTTCCTTTATTTAACCATTGGAGAATGATGTTAGCCCTAGGCGTAGTCATAGATCTTAAACTCTCTCTACTTACAGAAGAAAAGATGGCTCTTCTAACTATTATTCTTCTCAAAGTCACAGTGGTGCTAGTTCTTTTCCTTATGTGCATGCCTGCACATGAGGCTCTAGGGCAATTTCCCACAGACAAAATCTGTACGTTTTTAGACCCCTTAAAACACAAGTTGTTTAAGCTAGTTATTTAGCCAAGTGATTACTTAGGTAAATGATTCAAATCTAGGTTAACACAAGTAAATCATATCCAGTAAACAATGAGGAAAATAAAGAACACAACGATATGATAACCCAAGAAAACCAAACTGGTAAAAAACTTAGGGAGGATTTAACCTAGCTATTCTAAAGGTAAAACAAATCCACTATGAAAGAATTGAAATTTTTACAATAGCGACTTAGACCACTAACATCCTATTACTACCTCAAGTAGAAAACTTACTACCACGACCACGTGACAGTTTCGAGTCCACGGACTACTTATTTCCTTGATCCACAACAACCACAAGTACTACTACTTGTGTTTTTCTTTAAGCTCTTGAAATAACAACTGAAGTGATCACCAAGCTCTCGACATCAATCTTGATCTTGATAACCCTAAGTGTGTATAAAGGCAAACACCTCTAGATCTCACAAGAAATTCACACACACAGCATATCAACAACCTCTAAAACGTGGTTAGGGTTTTTCCTTTTATACTTAAGGCAAAACATAAAACCCTACATGTCATATGGGCTTGGGTTATGATGGAAAATTCCGTGGAAAAATAATTTGCATGAGTTTCGACCGATTGAGTCTAATTTTTGATCGATCGATCTTTGCAGAAATTGAATAGTAATTTCCTGCAGTTACTCGATTCCAACTTTACACATACACACACTTTGAGTAGCCTAAATCTAGACTAAACGTTTTGATCATGGTTTGCCAACATATACATATTGAAGTTCTAATACATTAGTTCCTAGTTTCTTAGAATGTAACAAACTCCCCCTTTGGCAATCCGTGACAAAATACATACCAAAACAAAAATGCTCAAAGTTACAAAACAACCCATTACAACAAAATGCCCAAAAACAATTCAACCTAACTACTATCTATCAGTTGCTAGTGTAGACAGCAGCACGACTGAATAAACCTGTATAAACCTGAAATACTCAACAAACACATAAACGCATGTGTGGAAAATACAAGTAAAAACAGAATAAATTCTTGATTTCACCAAAAAAAAAAAAAAAAAAAGGTAAAAGACATATATCATGAATAACCTCATAATATAAATCAATAATCAATGTAGCACATGTGAAACAAGAAACAATAAAAGAGATAAATAACATAATGTCTCCCCCAACATATACAACCCATAAAACAAATACATCATGAACCAAAAAAATGAATGAATACACCATGAAGCACCTATCTAAATCTCCCCCTATCAACAAAAACACAAAATCTCCCCCTATCAACATGCATAAATACTCCTCCTTTTTGTGACGAATTGCCAAAGGGCAGTCAAGACTCATCATCAAAAGGTGGAGGTAGGGAAGAATGTTGAACACTTGCCAAATCTGCACATAAAGCTTGAAGCTCAGCAAGCACATCCACCAAAATCTGTCCATGTGCCGCCTGAACAGTCATGACAGTCTCCAATATACCCCGAATGGAAGCATCGCTAGATGAAGAAGGCGAAGGATCAACAGTGGTGGTGGGATCGATCACCAGATGGAGGAGGCCGAGATGCATCACTTGTGGAAGATTCAGCTCTGGAGCATTTAGAGCTAACTTTCATCTGAGCCGCTTTTTGCCTAAGAAAGGCGGCACCTATGGGGGTGATGATATGAACAGGCTCGGACGCAGGAAAATCCTCTAAACCCAAACCTAACAAAATCCTATGAATGAAAATTGGAAAGAAAAGACCATGCCCTTTCGAGCTACTCCTATAAACCTCAACTAAAGTGCTAATAAACAAAGAGGGAAAACAAATAGAAGCATCGGTGACAAAAGCGTACAAAAAAGCACATCTCTCAATGGGAATAGTGTGTAAATGAGAGATAGGCCAAATGGAATGACATGAAATCCAAAAAAACAGATAATTGAGCTCTATAAGCTCATGAGAGGTGATACGAGGATCAGTACCCCACTGAATGGTAGTACTGGTGATGAGTGACATGATGTCGTCAAGAGGAGGGGTCTCATCATAAAGATAAACAGGTTGTTGTACCAAAGATACACCAAAAGCAGAGGCCACTACCTGAGGAGTAACGACATACTTTTCTCCCCTTATCCAACTCTTCACAAATTGAATGTTGGATGAAGTGGAGTGAACAGAGAGGTTCAAATAGAACTCTCTAATCAAAACAATTAGAGGAGGATGATCTACATCTAAAAGAGGCAACCAACCCCTATGATCAAAACTCCTACGAATCTCAGGATCAACCTCATCTAAAATCACTTTCCGCTCGGCCCACACCTTCCTATAGACATTCAGTTTCTCAATGGTTTCCTGATTTTTCGAGCTAAGAAACCTATCACTCTGGAAAACAGAGGTAGAGGAGGTGGAGGGTTTCTTATGAGCTCTAGACTTCTTAACCATGATGCTAAGGGTAGGAAAGGAAAGACCAAAATAGAAACCAAAGAAAGAAAACAAAGAAAACCAAGGGCAGACTACATCAGACAGGGTTAGAGAGAAAACAAGAATAGAAAATATCATTCTATATGATGCATGAACTAAATGAACAAATGATGCATGCTTTAATGCATTGAAAACAATTCAATTATACTTTAGAAACCAAAATTTGACTTGAACATAGAGTTTTAGTACAAAAACCCCAAATTTTGAAAAACCCAATTTCAAAAAGTAACCCAAATTGAGCAATTAACCATCATTCTAGTTAGGAAACATCATATAATGAATTAATCAATCAATTACACAAGTCAATTTTACGAATTACAGCCCAATTGAACAAAATCCCCAATTTCATGTAGTTTCAAGCCCTAGAATTTCAAATTTTTCTCAAATCACCAAATTGATCAAATTAATGCATGGGAAACATGTTTACAACATCTAAGAACAAAACCCATTGATCAATTTTGAAAGAAACCAACTCAAAAATAAAAAACCCCAAAAATCTATAAGTTTGAAAATTTCACCTAAAATGCATGAAAATTGTGAATAAAATGAAAAAAAAGGGTAAAAAGGTCTTACTGGCACCTGAAGACAAAAACCTTGAGAAAAATTAGGAAGAAAACGAAAAAAATTTACTTGAAGTGGATCAGTCGAAGAAGGAGGGAGAGAAAGCTTTTTGAAAAAGTATGAACAATGTGATGAACATGTGAGGAAAGCCTTTTAAAAATCTCTCTGACCGATTTTCAATCGGTTAAAAATCATATTGGATCAATCCAGCATCAATCGAGAATCGATCGAGCCAGGAAGATTCAAACCTAATTTTTTATCGCATTTTCGATCGGTTGAGCAACAGGTTCGATCGATCGAAAATCTGGAAAAAGCAGTATTTTGAAAAACATAACATTTTAATACATAAACTCCTCAAAGCACATTGTTTTATGAATAAAATGCATGAGTATGAGATGAAAAGTTTTTCAAAAACACTTGAATTCAACCCAGATCTTCCAAAAACAAGATTTTCAATCAATTTGTCTTCAAAACTCAAACAATAAAACATATTTTGCATCAAAATCAAGGAACTTTTAATCTTAGATGGCCACAACAAGTTCACACACAATATCATGTATGAAGTTTAGCAAAGAATAACTTGTATAGTGTGTGCAACTAGCAATAGCTTGAGATACATGTGAGGTGATAAGTAGATAGTAAGTAATCACAATTTCTACAACATTCATCACATAAGTTTGAAAGTGACTATCACCTAAAGAGTTACATCATATAACTCTCACATCTCTTAGAAAACAAACTTGCAATCATGTAATTTTCTTGATTTGCCTCATAATGTATACACCAATTTTATTATTATAAACCGAGGCTATACCTTATGTTCTTTTTGTGCATGTATTACACTTTCTCGAGCACAAAATCATATGATATGCACTAAGGTGTTCATGATTAGCTAGTAAACAGTAGTGAGGTGGTTATTTATGCCTTTCTCTTAGGATTTTTTAGTCCTTACAATCAAAAGCATACGACTTCAAGATCAAGATCATGTGATCAAAAACTATAAACAACTTCCATACAACATGCACTACAAAGCTAAAACTAGCAAGGTGCAGTAAAATAAGCTCATCCAAGCTAAACAAGGTATATAAACATATTATGTAAAGATAATATGGCCAACATTAATTATAAATCCAAGAAAAATAATGCAAAATACATTTTTCCTTCCTTTTCCTCTTTTTTTTTTTTTTTTTTTTTTTTTTTTTTTTTTTTTTAATAATAACGAAAACAATCTAGCATGAAATGCATGAAAGTTATACAATGCAAATCCTAAAAAAAACAAAAACAACAAAGAAGAATGGTCACAAAGAATAGAGAGATGAAGCACAAGGATCATAAGAGCCAAAGATGACTAGGAACACAAAATCACACCAATTACTTGATGAAGTGTCTTAAACTTACTTCTATCAAAAGGTTTGGTGAAGATGTCAGTATTCTGACGTTTAGTAGGGCTATATTCAAGAGCCACAATCTTCCTTTCAACCAGATCCCTAATAAAGTGATATCTAATCTCTATGTGCTTAGTCTTAGAGTGTTGAATAGGGTTTTTAGAGATATCGATAGCACTAGAATTATCACAATAGACAATCATGGTGTCTTGTGATATCCCATAATCACTCAAAAGCTTTTTCATCCAAAGAAGTTGTGAACAACAACTTCCAGCGGCAATATATTCTGCTTCTACAGTAAACAGAGAAACACAATTTTGCTTTTTACTCATCCAAGCTACAAGATTGGCTCCTATATAAAAACACCCGCCAATGGTGCTTTTTCTATCATCGGCATTGCCGGCCCAATATAAGTCTGAAAATCCAGCAAGAGACAAATTTGACTGTTTGCTATAAAACAATCCATAATCACAAGTTCCACTAACATATTTTATGATTTTTTTAACAACATTCAAATGTGAAATCTTAGGATTAGATTATAACCTAGAACATACTCCAACACTAAAATCAATATCAGGACGACTTGCAGTTAAATACAAAAGACAACCAATCATGTTTCTATATAAAGTAATATCAACAGACTCACCGGACAGATTATTGGTTAACTTTGCATTAGCAGCCATTGGTGTTCTAGCATGTGCAACCTTGTCAAGTCCAAATCTCTTGACTAGATTTCTAGTATACTTTGCTTGGTTGATGTAAATTCCAGAATCCATTTGCTACACCTGCAATTCCAAGAAATAAGTCAATTCACCAACCATACTCATTTTAAACATCTTATTCATTTCATCTGCAAAAGATTGAGTAAGAGAATCATTAGTAGCACCCAAAAAAATATCATTAACATAAATTTGAGCTACTACAAAATAATTCTTATCCTTTCATATGAAGAGAGTAGTATCTGCAAATCCTCTTTTGAATCTATGCTCAATGAGATATGCAGTTAACCTATCATACCATGCCCTAGGAGCTTGTTTCAAACCGTAGAGGGCTCTCTTCAACTTGTAGACGTCTGTGAGGATCAACAAAACCCTTTGGTTGTTCAACATACACCCTTCTTGCAACATCCCATTTAAGAAGGCACTCTTGACATCCATTTGATACAGTTTGAAATTCAAATGACTTGCTATGGCCAAAAGTATCCTAATGGATTCCAGTCTTACTACCGGTGCAAAGGTCTCATCAAAATCAATCCCTTCCACTTGTGTATATCCTTGAGCAACAAGTCTTGATTTATTTCTAATAACAGTACCATGTTCATCTAACTTGTTCTTGAAAATCCACTTAGTTCCCATCACATTTACTCCCTTTGGTCTAGGAATTAATTCCCACACATCATTCTAAACAAATTGATGAAGTTCTTCATGCATAGAATTAACCCAATCACCATCTTGAAGTGCTTCATCCACCTTTTTTGGTTCAAATTGAGATAGATAGCATGATGAGTAATTACATTCAAGGCTTTGGATCTCAATCTCATGTTATCATTCAAACTACCCTATATGTTTGTGGCAGGGTGATTTAATTTTACTCTAGAAGATGGACCTTTGACCAGAGATGTGGAGGTACCTTTTTGTTCTGATGAAGGACTAGGCTCACTTTTTTCTTGTTGAGTTTCATGAACCGGTGTGGATGGTTCTGAAACAGCATCATTCAACAACAGTAGCTCTTCATCACTATGCTTCCCAATATAATTATTAGGAATAAGATCATCAACCTCCATGGTCTTTTCTTGAACCGGAGGAGTGTTTTCTGAATGAGTTTTTGAACACAGTTCATCATTGATCACCACATTTGAAGACTCCATGACTGTTTTAGTTCTCAGGTTGTATACTCTATATGCTCTACTAGTGGAAGAGTATCCCAGAAAGTATCCATTGTCGCTCTTTGCATCAAACTTATCTAGGTTCTCCCTATTACGCAGAATGTAATAGTCACTGCCAAATATCCGGAGGTATTTGACAACAGGCTTCTTTCCTCTCCAGAGTTCATAAGGAGTTTTCTTGGAATCAGGTTTGAAATACACCCGGTTGAGTGTATGGCAAGCAATGTTAACTGTCTCTCCCTAGAAGGACTTAGGCATCTTTTTGTTATGTAGCATGACATGAGCCATCTCTTGAACAACCCTATTCTTCCGTTCCACTATTCCATTCTGTTGTGGTTTCTTGGGTGAACAGAACTCTTGATGTGTGCCTTGATCATTACAGAAGGTAGCTAGCTTTGTGTTTTCAAATTCCCTTCCATGATCACTTCTAATTATGGCTATCACAGTACCTTTCTCAACTTGTAATTTCTTACACAAGTGTATCATCTTTTTAGGAGTCTCAGCTTTATCTCTCAAAAGCACAACCCAAGTATATCTAGTGAAATCTTCCATAACAACTAGAATATACTTCTTTCCACCTAAACTCTGAACTCTGGCAAGACCCATGAGATCAATGTGCAACAACTCTGAAGGTCTTGAAGTTTGAACTTCAGTTAAAGACAGATGTTTGGACTTCACTTGTTTACCCATCTGATATGGTTCACATAAGCACTTTTCTATCTTTTCAAACTTGGGCAAACTAATTACTGCATCACACTTGGAAATCTTCTTTAATTGCTTGTGACTTGCATGTTCCAACCATTGATGCCATAAGTCTACTTGATTGATCTTTGCACTGAAACACTTGTTGCTTATACTTGGTGTTATACCATAACAGTTGTCAGCTGTCCTAACACCAATACACAAGCAGTCACCTTCTCCATCAAGTATCTCACATTCATACTTGGTGAAGAGAACATTCAGTCCCTTGTCATAAATCTAACTGATGCTGAGTAAGTTAGCCTTCAGCCCATTAACATACCAAACATCTTCAAAAACCGGCAACCCTGGAATGTCCACAGTTCCAATGCCTTTGATCACAGATTTGCTTCCACCTCCAAACGTGACTATCCTAATCTTTCCTTCAAAGAGTGTATTGAATAAAGCTTTATTTCTTGTCATATGCTTGGAACAACCACTATCCAAATACCAAAGACAAGAATCATGTGCCTTTAAGGTGATTCAAGTAGTATAACACAAATAATTATCATCACATGTAATTATACCAGGATATTCAAGGAAAGACTTAACAAAAGCAACAAGAGACACAAACCAAAAGTAGACAAGTTGGAACTTTAGCAATAAGAACTTCCAAGAATCGAAGACAACAGGGGTCAGAATCAACTCTTAGATCAAATGATCTAAATACTAGAGCTAACTCACTCTGACACAACTTGTACGTTTTTAGACCCCTTAAAACACAAGTTGTTTAACCTAGTTATTTAGCCAAGTGATTTCTTAGGTAAGTAAATTGTATCAAGTAAACAATGCGGAAAATAAAGAACACAATGATATAAAAACCTAGGAAAACCAAACTGGTAAAAAACCTAGGAAGAATTTAACCTAACTATCCTCAAGGTAAAACAGATCCACTCTGAAAGAATTGAAGTTTTTACAATAGCGACTTAAACCACTAACATCCTATTGCTACCTCGAGTAGAAAACTTACTACCACGACCACATGACAGCTCCGAGTTCACGGACTACTTCTTTCCTTGATCCACAGCAACCACAAGTACTACCACTTGTGTTTTTCTTTAAGCTCTTGAAACAGCAATTGAAGCGATCACCAAGCTCTCGACATCAATCTTGATCTTGATAACCCTAAGTGTGTATGAAGGCAAACATCTTTAGATCTCACAAGAGATTCACACACACAGCATATCAACAACCTCTAAAATATGGCTAGGGTTTTTCCTACACGTTATATGGGCTTGGGCTGAGTTGGAAAATTCTGTAGAAAAAAAATTTGCACGAGCTTCAATCGATTAAGTCTAATTTTCGATCGTTTGAGCTTTGCAGAAATTGAATTGTAATTTCCTGCAATTACTCGATTCCAACTTTACACATACACACACTTTGAGCAGCCTAAATCTAAACTAAACATTTTGATCATGGTTTGCCAACATATACATATTGAAATTCTAATACATTAGTTCCTAATTTCTTAGAACCTAACAAAACCAAAACATGATGAAAAATTACAAGGACAAGTTGATTGGGGCAGTTTCCATTAATTTTCTTTCATTACTTTTTATCTTCAAAAAAAGTTTATGAAAGTAGTAATCTTATGATATCAAAGTTGTACATATTAAATAGATTGTCCCAAAAGTTTAAGTTATTGGAATACGGTAACTTTAATCATTTAACTACATGCTTTAAACACTCCCTCTCACCTGTAGGCTAAAACTACCTTTTAATAGCGAAACTACCTTTTAATAGGTAAAACCCAATATGTGGGAATTTAAATGGGAGGTCAAGTGGAGAAGACAAGAATTGAACTCACACTCTCATGCTCTGATACCATGTTAAATTACCAATTGTTCCAAAAGTTTAAACTCTTTGAATATGGTAAATTTAATTATTTAATCACATACTTCTAACATAGCATATGGGGCATGGATTCATTTTGGTACAGTTCAATTTTGACATTGCAGAATAGAATAAAAATGTCCTTTCCCATCTTTAATGATCATTGGTGGAGCAAAATATGAGTGGGACTGAAGATTTTTATTCCGATTTGAGCAGCATGAACACGAGGAGAGAAGCTGATGATCAGTAGATAAGTTGAAACTTCATTGCACTAAGAGTTTATAATTATTATATATGTAGATATTTAATTATCTTTTGTTTTATTCTTTTAGTTTAGTTTTGATTTTAGTATTGAGAGAAATAGGAGCTTCTTAACTAATTGGTCTTGAAATAATGAACAAATCCTTATTAACAAGTTAGAACAACAGAGGCACTTGTGCAGATTCTTTAATTTGAGCAAGTTATGACTGTAGACTTTTGATTAATCTCCCATGGATCATACGAGGTGTTGAAATTGACAAATGCTCGAGCTTTCAACAATGAAGTTTTAGGAATTTGAGAGAGAGAGAGAGAGAGAGAGAGAGAGAGAGAGAGAGAGAGAGAGAGAGAGAGAGAGAGAGAGAGAATCAATCTGTGAAGTTGTATGTGCGAATATGTATTAAATTACAAAAACTTTTTCCTTATATATTAGAAGAAAAGAGTGGGAAAATCATAATGAACTAAACTAACTAGAAATCAATAAGAACAAGACACCTGTCACCTAAAACAATATTTAACAACTAACAAACTATAACAGAAAAGCTACTTGTAGTTTATAAAGTTATTACAAGACGACTGTAGCTTAAGCAGATATCAACATTTATCATTCTTCTTCTGAACCGCTTCGTTTTCTTCTTCTTCTCTATTCCTCAATTCTTCAATCTGATTTCACTTTAAGGCTTTAACACAAGGCACGGTTTCTGATCCAGTATCTAAGCTCAATAATAAAACTAATTTAGCACAAATTCGGAAGCTATTAGCAGGCAGTAGCAACTATAGTACAAATAACCTGAATTAAGTCCAGAACATTAATTTGAAAATTTTGTGAAGAAGCCAAAGTTTTGATACAATATAATTAAAACTTAAGCCATAAATTATCCAAAAATAATATTTTTCATATTATAATTCACTTCAAATTATATATGTAAGGACACAAAAATCAGGCGGCCCAAACTCACTTAGAATAGTGAAGTTTGTGCAACCCAGCTGGCCCAAATCAATAATATTTGTAAACAGAGTGGGGTAACACAAGGGGGGCTTAGCCCAAGGATATAAATAGAGAAAGAACAATTGGAGGTCAAAGTTATATATATAAAAGGCTCTTCACAAGCTCTCCCGAGGACAAAGCTCTTACAATAGGTGATACACTGTTCACTTTCTTTCTCTCAATGTTCTTGCTTTAATTCCTATACTTAGGATATTTTTTCTAGATCTCCTTATCTGGAAGTTCCCTTTCTCTTATATACTCCTAAGCTTATTGCATCTTGGCCCTTCATTTACAATCTTCTAGACTCTCCTTTTGACACTTGTCCCCTTAAACTTTAGGTGAATGTGGTTGAAAGAGCTGCTTAGTTGTGAATGCCACTATTCATGTCACTTCCTCATTGATGTAGTTGATAAAGCTGTTGCCAATTATTCAATGTGGAGGAATTAGGTAAACTTTCATTGGAATCTTGTTTCTATTTTTTAATTTAATTTTTTTTCTTAAATAGCCCATTCATACTAAAACTTGGTGAGAATAAACATAATAAGTTCTTGGGATGATTGCACATATTCCCCTTAATTATTATTCATTTCACTTCAATCTCCTTCTTAGAATTTAAAATTAAGCAGTATCCCCCCTAGTTAATAGATGATTGGCATATGCCCTAAAACTAATAAATTCTTTTAAATTTAAACATTTTAGAGAAAATTATTTTTATTTTAAATTTTAAAATTGGCCTCATACTTAAAAGTATCTCATTTCCCATATGCAACCAATGGATGCATAGATTTTCAATAGTCACCTCCAACAATAGCCGCACACTCATTATTGAATCTACCTTTTAATTCTGTTTGCTAAGTAGGTATTTGAATTGGTTAATTTGAAAATTCACTATAAATAGGAATATTAAATAACCCGGACTTTCCATCACTCTTTCATATTTTTCGTTTATCAGTATTGACGGTCTTATCTTCTCTTTGTGCCATTTTTTCACAAAATAAATGGCCCATAGGTGACTAATGTTGTTGAATTTTACTTTGTACATCCTAAATTGGCAAGATGATAAATCTTGGTTTTAATTTTATTTCATTTGATTTGCTAGTTTTTAACATGTAAGAGTAATATTAGTAGGTTATTTGTGGATTTTATTTTCTTCAACGTATTGTTTGATGATATTTTTTCTTTGAATAACAACAACAACAAAAAAAATTACCGTAACAAAAACAACATATAAAATAACAGAAACATTTGAAACATAAATATATGTTTATGTTTGTTATATTTTCTTTTAAAAAAAAAAAAAAACCATTTTAATTGAACTTAGTGAAAATAAAAATAAAAATTTGGCAAAAAATACAAACTACTCCAGATTTTTCTGGCATATGCAAACTTGATATTAGTAGCGTAATTGATAGACCATATTAGTAGGTTTTGTTTTTGTAAAAATTAAGTGATTTTTGATCAAGAAAATGGACCTATCATGGTAATAAATAATTCAAATAATGATACCGTTTTATTCACCAAAGTAAAAGCAAAAGTAAAATAAAATGATCGGTGCATTATTATATATGGTCCTCGAAAAAATTTTCATTAATTTTCTTTCATATCTTGTTATCATATAAAAATGATGAAAGTAGTAGTCTTATGGTGCCGAGGTTATATTTGTTGCACAAATTCATATATATACAAATTCATAAGGCTATGTGGGTAGAGAAGCTACAGAGTATATTAGTAGAGATTTCATTGATGTGAGATTTTATATTTATTTAATTACATATTAGTGGAAGAGTAATGCTAGAGCCACAAATAATTTTACAAACTCTTTACAAATTGTTGACATGGAATGGTTAATATCAACTTAAACAAAGATTAGAACCAAAATTTCATTACAATTCTTATTAAAAAAACAAAATCAAATCAACTACCTCCCTTTCTTCCTTCCCCTCACCCTCTTGTCATTTTATGCAGCTCTGGTTTCTTGTTTGTTCAATTGTTTGTAAAATTGTTTATGGCCTAGCATTACTCTTTTTGAAAATTTCATTTGAATATGTTTGTTAAGAAGCCAAAAGTTTGGTAACTTTACTCACAAATTATCATTAAAAGCTCTTGTCCCTTTTAAATATACCCATTTCATCATTTAGATTAAATAATTACAAATTAAAAATATATTTATATTATATTATTTAATATTTTAAATAATGTAAAATATACCATATTTAGACTCTTAAATGAAAGAAATAAAATGTTATTGGTAAAATGGAGAGCAAACTTACCATATATGTAATTTCAAATTCTATTACCAGTAAGATACACTACAAAAAAAAAGGGGTCTATAGCCGCGTTTCAAAAAGGCGGCTATAGACCCCAAAAATGTGGCTATAGGATAGAGCCGCGTTTCCTATAGCCGCGTTTATAAACACGGCTCAAACAGCGTAGCACAAAGCCATAGCCGCATTTTTGAAACTGTGGCTATAGGATTCAATCCTATAGCTGCGTTTTTAGAAACGCAACAATAGACCCCAACCTATAGTCGCATTTATGAGAAATGCAACTACAGGACAGCTTTGAGCTGTGTTTGTCAATGCGGCTAAGGCTTCGGACCTATAGCCGCGTTTTACAAATGCGGCTATAGGTTGTTCCAATGTCGCTGAATAAGAGTCTATAGCCGTGTTTCAAACACAGCTCAAAGCTGTCTTGTAGCCACGTTTCTCAGAAATGCCGCTATAGGTCTCAACCTATAGCTGCGTTTTTAAAAACGCGGTTATAGGCCCAGTTTGAGTTTCTTTTTAAACGCGGCTATAGACTCTTTTTCAGCGACATTGGAACAACCTATAGCTGCGTTAAAAACGCGGCTATAGGTTTTTTTTTTTTTTTTCCCCTGCCATCACAACTTCGTGTTATATATACCCGTTCCCAACATCACAACTCCCTGCCTTCACAACTTATTACACCCCAAGATCACAAGTTCCATAAACATCACAAGGGAAATAAACAAGTTCCCATTCCAACATCACAAGTTCCATAAACATGTTTCCAACAACAAATCAACAAGGATTTTTGTACATCACAAAAAATATACCAGTAGGAATTTTTTACATTCTAAATTTCTCTCAAACAGCCACAGGCAGCAAGCAGCAACATCACTAACCTCTCAATGGGGTTAACAAAAATATATATACAAATGTCACTATTTACAACATGCTTAGAATGTCCTCAGTTTGAACGGAACCGCTTTCTTGTCCACTTCATGGTAAAATTGCACAAATTATTCTTTGTCAAGTTAAATTTAACAACTTTTTTCTTGCAATACATAATACTTTAAACATGAATTCGAAATTTTAATTCGGCAATGCTTAAATGCACATTTGTATCAAAAGGCCTTACAATGGAGCAATTTGGCAGAATAATGTTATGAGGGAGAGCTCATTTTGATTAAAAAAATACAATACAAAAAGTAACATGAGAGGAAGACTAAGCAATAGTTCAACTATTCGTTAAAACAATCTAGTCAAAACTTCCAATTCAATCAAGTTCAGCAATACATTATTGACATTGATAATGAGAGCTATTGTTTTGTTCCTTTACATTACGTATTTTGCATGTGTCTAGTCATGGAGGTCTAGATGTGAATATGCCAAGAAACTATGTTCTTCATGTTTCAGGTGGCAAATAAGAATGCGATACTATAGAGTAGTCACTATATCATATACACCTTTGAAATGCGTCTTGAATCAACTTATATTACAATAATACAATTGCATTATGAGATTTTATAACATACTCACCAGAAGATAAAGTTTTCTTTCCTCCTGTACTGACTAGTGAGAGAGTGGTATATCCATCATAGCATGGTATGTATATATGTAGGCTACTATTTTTAGAGAAAATTTTAGAGAAATTTTGTTTTACCTTAGGATTCACAGTTTCATTCCCATCAAGCATTGCCACCTTAAAATATATTAAAGGCATCATATTAATATCACATAACAATGCATTGCAAAATATTAAGTTTTTGGCTAAATAACATTTGTTTGCTACCTGAGAAGAACCTATACCACGCATCCCCTGGCTAAGTTGCTCAAACATGCTTCTCATCGACGCCATCATTTCGGCCATTTGTGCTTGTTGCCTTGCCTCAGATTGAGCTAGTTCCTCCCTATGCCTCGTCTCAGATTGAGCCACTTCCTCCCTACAAATCGCTAGTTCCTCCCTAAGCTCTTCATGACTCGTCTCCAACTCTGACATCCTTTGGTGAGTTCTGCTTGACGACGGAGTACTAGTCATGGTAAACTGTGACGCGTTTCTGGCACTTCTTCCTGATGGGGTGATTCCAAAACTACCCCACGTACACGACCTGGGCGCTTTGGATGACCCACCACCCGAGCATACGCGTCGTCGTTGGACCAGAGGATTCCATTACCAATCTCTCCTTGTAGTCGTATGCCCTGTTCATTCAAAAGTGCTGCCATTCTATCCTGCTTTCCCACAAGAACCAAACAACATATTACACACCATAATCAATACAAACACAAAATACACTAAAATTCAATTCGATGAAATTGTGCTCACCATCTTATAGGTTTTTAAGGTATAAAATATAACTTTTTTAGCATCCCAGATGCTAATGCTCTTACAACTTACGCTGTTACAACTTACAATGAAGAAGATAATTAAAATACATCTAGCCACCTCTATGGACTTGCCCATAATAAGACACCATTCGTGTTCTTGCCAAGGTGCTTTTTAAATATCTTGAATTTTAAATTTTTAATGAGAAATCTATATCCACAATATTTTCATCACAAAAAATTCTAAGTGGTAAGTTATTACAAGTTGTTATTAGTGAGGCAAAAAAGCAATTAAGTGGTAAATTTAAATTAGAATTAATAACAACTGACCAATTATGATTTGAAAGTATTGTGAAAATATTGTGGACGTAACACTTTTCATTTTTAATTGTATAGAATTAGCAAGCCTTGAAACATTTTCCCCCTCAATTCAGTCTCGTTTTTATTTTAATGGCAAAACATAATTATATTAAGCCTTTTTTTTTAATTTAATAAGTAAAAAATAGAATAGGAAAAAGTGCGGTTTGAAACATATACTTTTAATATCACAAAAAATGCTATTGGACTCTTACATCTTTTTTTTTTTTTAGAAAGAAGACTACTCATATTATTAGCTAGAATCGGCGAAGAGAATAGAATAAAGGTGGGGGGAACATCCTCCAACCACATTGACAAACCTCTAACATGTCTAGCATGTCTAGTTAGGTTATAAGCAACTTTGTTACCAATCCTATGTACATGAGAAAAAGAAATACAACTATTGGTAGCTAAGGTGGATTTAGCCAAAGAAATAATGTGGCCAAAAGAAGAGAGGGAGTCTTCATCAGAGTTGAGGGTGTTGGTCATAGCTTCTGAATCTCCCTCGAGGATGAAAGGTCTAATACCGAGCTCCTGAGCAAACAAGATCTCCCTAGTAGTAGCCATGGCTTCAACGATATCTGGTGAGAACAGAAGTGGAGCTTGTTCCGAGAGTGATGCCACCACACTGCCTCTGCCATCTCTGATCACTACTCCTAGCCCTGCCTTACCCAGTTCTAGAAATGTAGCCCCGTCGAAGTTGATCTTGAAGCAATCCCTTGGAGGGGGAGACAAAAGAGACCGAACCCGTGAGTTTCCAGTAATATCCTATTGAGATGGAAGTGAGTTACTTGAACTTGAACTCTAGAAAGAAGTAATAATTAACCTCCATTGATCCTAAAGAGAATATCACACAATAGTATACATCCTGTTTGGTCTGATCTATTGTTTTAAGCTACTTTTGTAGGTAGTGGATCCCAGAGATTTTCCATATATATAACAAAAGGCTCTAATAAATTTTAAGTTTCAGTTCGCATGTTTTCAACTTTTTATTCTTATTTGCTTAAATCATTAGCATCCAGACGTGCGTACCAGACTCTATTTTATACCTTAAAAACTTACTTTATTTATTTTACCATTTCATTTTACAACTCACGCCACTACAAGAAAAAAAAAAAACATAATACAACAAGTACGATTGCAACCAAAAAAAAAAAAAAAAGATGTAATATATATACTATTGCATTTCTAGGTTGTTTTTTTTTGTTGTAATAGTAACTTAAATTTATTACATCAATATGAGATTGTAGTAATAATTATTATGTTACATCAAAATGTGTTGTTGTAATAGTACTCTTTTTACATTGAGATATATTGTTGCAATAAGTAATCTTTTATTTCACATCAAAATTTGTTGATGTAATAGAGGTTAATTTCTTCTCTCTCACCCATGTCTATCCCTTTTCTTTCTCATCTCAATATTTCTCTCTCACCCACGCATGTCTTCCTTTTTTTTCTCATCTCAATTTCCCACTGTCTCTCACCACATCCATCTTCCTATTTTTTTCTCATCTCAAATTTAACTCACACCCATGCCTATCTTTTTTTTTTTTTTTTTTTGTTCATCTTAGTTTCCCTCTTTATCTCACCTACCTCTATCTCCTGTGTTTTTGCTTTTTTTTAGAATAAAAAATTCTCTCTCTCTATCTCAAGCCTACCTCTTTTTTTTTTTCATCTTAGTTTCCCCCTTTCTCTCACCCACATTTATCTTCATGTTTTTCTCATCTCAATTTCTCTCTTTCTCTCCCCATAGATCTCTTTTTTCTTTTTTCTCATTTCACTTTCCCTCTTTCTCTTAAGCCTATCTCAAAATTCAAACTTATCTACTAACTACAAACCTATCTCCCAAATTTCCGTCTCACTCTCATATCTACTAACTCTAAATTTTCTCTCTCGAATTTCAATCTCTCTTAATTCATAGTTTGCTTGGAAAGACTCTTTCTCAATTTGAAGATTTTCTCTCTAACTTTCATGTAATCTTTTGGATCTCTTTAAATTTTAATTTCATTTTTCTTTGTTTAATTGCATAGTCTTCAAGTAGTATTGTTTTGTATGTGTTGTTTTTAGAATCAATGATGGTGTATATTGGTGTGAGAGACTATGCCCCCGACCCCCTTTTTTGCTGTTAGGCCAAACCCATGTGAATGGGCAGAGTCATGTTATTGCCTCTCAAAATGGAGGTTCGACTGATTATATTTTCCCCTTTAGATTAAGAGTTTTACAATTGAGTCGGCACTTATTTAATTATTGGAAAAAAAAAAAACCAAAATTGAAAAATTCCTCATTTTATTCATTTGAGAAGAAATGTACATTGATCATAGGAAATTATATAGCTTTGGTCCTAAATACAATCTAAAATAAAGTACATGGTTTGGTTTCCTACTTACAATCTAAAAATTGAAAATTACATTGATAAGCATTTGATCTACTAAGCCTTGATCTAATCCCAGAGGTTATGTTACAAGATGGGAAGGTGTTAGGCACCCACCTTACCCAATGAAACCGGTCTTCTAGACTATGGTGGCCAATATTCATATCATATCATTTAATGTATGTCCATGTGATAAACCCTAATTCAATTTATTAAGCATTGCATTTTGATTGAAAAATAAATCTAGTGAATGTGCTTGGATGGTGATATCCTAGATTCAAGGATTTGAGAGAGTTATGAAACAAACATATTTTTTCATATTTTTTATATGGATTTAAGATCAAAACTAGTGTTATGCATGAACATGTGATGAACAACCAAGAACATATAAAGAACGCGTATGAACATTTAAGAACATTCAAACATATTTAAGTAAATTAAATAAACATTAGTATGCTCTAATCTTAATCTCATCATAATAATATAAAAAACAAGTTAGGGGAAGAGATTATACCTGCATAAAAGATCCACACAATGGAGGAGGAGACTCTCGATGGAGGTCCTAAGGGTGTGTAAGGTTGAATTTAATCAACCATCTTGTTGGCTTTATTCCATGCCAAATTTGCTTATAATTCAGCATTTAGAAACCTTGTATTTAGGTGGGAATCATGTAAGGGTAGTATGTGAGAGAGTGTGAAGAAAAGCTTAAAAATGTTCACTGAAACAGGGCCTCGCGACTAGATCTCATGACTAGCTCGTAGCTTGCAAGTTGCCAAAGCTGGCAAACGTGTGAAACATGCAGGGGAGCTGAAGAGTTACGCTAGCTATTACACTACAGGATAAAAGTCCCAGGCTGGCCAGGCCGTTAGCTTGCGACTTGAACTCGCGACTCAGTCTTGTCGCAAGGCCAAGTTGCCAGACCACTCTGTTTAGAAAATACTGACTTTTCGCATTCCAAACACACACCAATATAAATACCCCTTATACCCACGAAATGTAGAGAGCTTCTAGAGAGAATTTTGAGAGAGAAACCCTAGAGAAAAACAAGATTGACTCATCCACAATCTTCATCTTTGTTTCTCCAAATTCCTCTACTTTAACTCTCTCCATTGTCACATCCTTGAGAGGTACATTAGCCAAAACATTTTCTCACCATACCCATATTTGTGAGGAGACTATTTAGTGCTTGGGAAGCAATTAGGAAGGGACCAATTGATATTGGTAGATGCTATGGGCTATAGCAGAATCCGGTAAGTTAAAAAAGATAAAGGTTCGGTGTAACCTCGTTGGAGCAAGAAGCTTAGAGGGTTTAGATACACTGGGTAGATTAAGCTTGGAGGGTCTTCTGCTGTTTATGTATCCCAACTTCATTCTTTAGTGGATTATTGAACACTTGGAGGGCAGCGGAGAGGTTTTACGTCGAGGACTTCAGTTTCCTTTTTTATAACACATCGTTGTATTGTCTTTGTGTTTGCATCTCTCTTCCCTTAATCTTTGCCATTTGATTTCTACTGTGGTTGTGATTTTATTGGGTTTAGATTGTTTTATCAATTCCGTTTTAGCTTATTTTCATATTCCGCACGTATATCGTTTGATAATAAACTTGAATTGGTAACTTGTAATTTGGGGGTCTAAACGTTCATAGATATTTTATACACATTTTGAACATTTAAGGTGGAGTAGAAAAGAAGAACTAGGAGACGGAGAGTGAGTCTCACTCAATACCTTGAATCTTAGGAAGACCAATATATGACAAGACTACTCTACTTCACTAGAACTCAATAGAGAAGAAGAGAGAGAGGTTTTGTGTGTTTTGGAGTGGAGGAGGGAGGGTTTATATAGTAGTGATGGAGAAAATATGAATGAAATGTCATTTAATGAGGGTTGACGAAAGATAAAAAAAGAATCATGAACCTAGACCCTATTTTAGACTTTGAGGAAAACTAGGAAGATAGAAAATGGTGGGAGGATGGAAAAGTGGAAGGATAGAAAAGATTTCAATTTCTTTCCTTTTTGTTTGGTTGGGAGTGGAAAAGTAGAGGGATAGAAAAAGTGAGCTTGTATAAATTTATTCATACACCATTGTTAAAAAATGATGGCCAATTAAAACAAAGAAGTGACAAACAACCACAAAAAAAAAAAAGAAAAGCAATCACCCAATTTATTAAAAAATAAAAATCGTGTCCTAAAAAAAATTATCATGTCTAGTTAAACAAAAAAAAAAAAAAAAAAAAAAAAAAAAAAAAAAAAAAAAACAACAACAACAACAACTATCACACCCAAAACCCAGGAAATTAAAAAAAGAAAAAAGGAACATCTAGGAAAGAAAACAAAAGAAAAAAGAATAAAGAAAGAGGCATTGTGCTCACCACAGCCTAGGAAATCAAAAAATGAAAAAAAAAAAAAAAAGAATGGAAAAAAGGGAAGAAGAAGAAAGAAGCAACGGACCCAGCACACACACACACACACACACACGCACACACACACACACACACACACACACAAAGGGAAAGGAATTGGACATAAGCATTTTTGTCCATTAAGCAACCTCATTTTCTCCCTTCCATTTTCTCTTCATTTTGAAGAGAAAACTTTTTGGTGGACTTGGGAAGAAAACACTCGGAGCCCACCATATATTCCTTCCTCCCCACCCAACCAAACACACTCCAAAAAAATTTTCCTTCCCATTTTCTCTCAAAGTTTTCCATCCACCATATTTCACCTCCAAACAAACACATCCTAAATTTAGAGATTGGTGGGAGTGATGAGCAAGCAAAATTCAATTTTCCCGTAACTACTGTAACAACCTACAGAACCAAATTCAAAAAATTATATCTTACACAATTTTGATTAAAATTGTCTCGCTCTTGTGCTCAAATTGAAGCCCTAACTGTCTAGTTTCTAGAAAAAAAAAAAAAAAAAAATCTCATTCATAGATTCAAAATATTTTGAGAGATATCAAAGAAATGGTTTGCAAAGGTCATTTGTTAGAAAATAATTTCTGCACAACTAACATTAATAGATCTCAAATTAGTTTCCAATTAACATTAATAGGCTCTGATCATTTCCATTTTAGACTTAATTAGTTCCAAATTTACCCTAATTAAAAAGATGACTACACAAATTATTCACTAAATAATTAATGTTTGATTATCTAATTAATTAAGTGCTTGCAACCTTATCATAAAATGTAGTCCTAACCAATTAAATTATGACACATCATTAATCTCAAATTGATTATAATTATAACTGTAGGGTCACGATTTACAGCCCAAGCCCAAAACGTATGGGATATTGGTCCAATGAGCCCAATACAATAAATTTGTAGAGAGTGAGTCGAAAAACTAGGCCCTAATAACTTTGACAACGGCTAGTATGGATTTGAAAGATAATCAAGCAAGAATGAAGAAGATAAAGCTGAATCGCTTCCCTGTCCAAGGAGGGCACACTTATATAAATTGATCACAATTGAGTACAAGAACAATTTAGATTGCTACAGTATTCTCTCTATATTTTTCCCCTCCTCTTCTCATGAAGGGTTTCTCACATTATATAAATCCCTTTGGGTCATCTTGATCCTACACTTGTTGATCATCTGAGCCCCTACTTGAGTACCCGTCCCATCAGACACACTCTTTAGCCTTCTGTGAGTTGTGTTAGCTAAGGTAGCACTGTTCAGAGGTCTTCTCCACATAAATGCGGCCAGAAAAGTAGCTGTAATGCATTTAATACGGTGGTAACAGCTTTCTCTTAGATATTTTTGAGTTTCCTTCTTTCTCCTATGTTCATAAGGCACGTTCCTATCATTGGAGCTTCTTGGAGGGTCACTCTAATTACTGGAATACATACTTGAGCTGTATTTGTCATATCCGAGGAGGAGTTCCTCATCGGATCACCCTCCATTCGTTCCCTACTTATGAGACTTTAACTGGGAACCCCTAATAACTATTTGTTCCTCTTCGGACCTATCAATCTTCTTGGACAAAGCCCAAGGCCCAATATATGATCTTGGGCCCTTACCCTTACAATAGCCCCTCAAAAATCCAATTTTTCCCTCTTATCTGAGGAGAAAAAGTGGAGTTTTGATTTTTAAGAGATAAGACCAACTGATTCCTTGATTCGCATATGCGGGAGTGCAGTTTTACGCATCTCATAATTACTACTGATGCTTCGTAGCCCACGAGGCGTTATTAATTACTCCAAGTGGCTTTATGTCTCCCGTATCCAATGGTGAGGCGCCAATCCAACGGCTAACATTTTTCCTAGAATTTTGAGCTGGAGTATTCCCACTTATTTTCTCCCTCTATATAAAGCCTTAAGGGAACTCATTTTCTTCTTTACTTCACAAATCTTTAAGTGCTCTAGAGAATTCCAGCGCCTCATCTCACGAAACACTCTAAACTCCTGAGTGTCCACAATTCTTTCTTGTAAGAAGTCTTTGAAAATCTTCCTAAAAGTTCCAAAGATCAACATACTTATTCTCGTAAGTCTTTATTTCTTTATATTCTTCTTTTTCTTTTCAACCTTCCTCTTCGGCTTTTTTTTTTTTTTTTTCAGAAGCCTTTCTCCCTGTCATTTCTATTTATTTAGATGGGTAAATTCAAGCACTTAGTAGACTCATCGCCCGGTATGGAGGGTTTTAGGACCAAATATCATATCCCACGGGGGGTGATTTTAGAGTATTGTCCCCCGGACCGAATACTTATTGACAGAGACATGGGTTAAGTCATCATTCCCATGATTGCTTTCACAGAGGGAGGTATGACACTTCCCATGGGTAGGATAACCAGGGATTACCTGATTAACCATAAACTAACTCCCCATCAATGCGCCCCCAACCTATTAGGGTCTTAGGTTGCATAGATGCTCTCAATGGGCAAATGGGCTTGGGGCTCAAGTGGCATGATGTGGTTCACATGTACGAGTGCCACAAGCTTGCCAACGCGGGATACTATCTCAAGTCCCGGTCCAACATCGTTAGAATGATATCGTGCCTTCCTAAATCAAACAAGGGCATGAAGGACGACTTCCTTATTGTCTCCGGGGAGTGGAGTGACAGTCTTTATTGCCCAACTCGTGCAGGAGATCCTAGTAGGGTACCCTAGGAGTAGGTCCCTTAGCAAGGATTTCGGTTCTCTCATATACTATATATTTTTTATAACTATTTTAACATTTCGCCTTCTTGGATAATAGTTTTTATTTTTCTAACCACAATTTCCTCCTCGTACATTTTTGCAGATAAAAACCATGTCGCTCCAAGGCTTAGCCACATTGCTTCGAGGTATTCATCAATAAAGACGGACAGTTATGGGCTACCCATCTAATTTTGGACTTCGAACCCCTGTCTCGCATATTCCAAGACGTTGGCCAGGCAATAAGGGCCGGTGACTCTAGGCTGAACTGCATAGACGTATCCAAGCCAGGATTTTTGGCTCGGAGAGATCTCCCACCTTTTGAATTCCCTATTCAACGCGCTCCTCCTCAAGTAGCGGCTTTGAGAGAGGAGTCAGCCTCTTCTCGTCATACTCTTGACACTGAGATCGACTAGTTCCCCTTTGAGGAGGCAGAAGGAGCACCAGAAAGACTTGTAGAGCTCTCAGATTTTGAACATGAGTTCGATAGACTCTCTACAGCTTATCCTCTGAAGCTAATCGTCACTCAGGTCAACACTAGCTTAGAAATAAAAGAAGAAGGAATGGATTTAAAGCCAAGGTCTAGCTTAAGTGGGTCCTGGCAAACAGGATCAAAGGGTTCACATCGAAGGAAGTTCCTAAGACCTAAGTTCCTCCCAGTCTTCCTCTTCGTCCTTCTCCTCCACCTACAGACCTCAAACTGAAGGCCATTTCGAACTTGAGGAAGAAGAGGCCAATTGAAGACCTAGAAGAAGGCGAGGTGGAGCCTCAAAAGGGGGCCAAGCAACAAAAGAAGGGCAAGGATCCCAAGGACAAAAAGGCCAAATCGGTGGAAAGCCAAGATGAAGCTGAAGTACGCTAAGGGCAACGCTCTTGGGCCCCTCGGCTAGAGGTGGAGGGTACTCCTATTGCTTGGGACGCCACAATCTGGGAAGCCTAAAAGGGGTACGCCACCATCCTCGTTGAGGCTCTAAAGCAATCTCTACTTCTCCCTAGAGATATGGAGGGCCTTAGGCATACTAGGCAACCCGACCTCTTCATGTCATTGAAGAGGGACCTTACCATGGTAAGTCAGTCAACACTCTTCTGAGTTTAATACCAGAATTTTTATTTATTCATATGCATATATTTGACCATTCTGCTATTGTCATGCAACTTTCTCAGTAAGTTTACGTGGCCGAGGAGTGGGTCAAGAACGCTCGTGACGAAGTCAAAGCTGAGGCCCACTCCTGCCTTGAAGTTGAAAAGGCCCTTGGGGCCCTTAAAGAAGAACATGCCCAGAAATTAAAGGAGGCGGACAAGGCTCGCCTAAGCGTTGAGGCGGGCCTAAAAACCACGGAGGGGCAAATAGAGGATTAGTGCCAGAAATTGCATATAACTGAGATAAACCTGGCCACCAAAAAGCAATCTGTTTTGGACCTCAAGGCAGAGTTGTAAAAAGCCAAAGATGTAGCTCGGGTGGCCAGGGAAGCCGCTGAGGTTGCAATGAAGGCATTCTACAAACGTGGGGTGCAGGACACAGATACCCGGCTGTCAGAGGAGGTGGCCGTAGTATGCAGGGACTATTGCACTGAGTCCTAGGGAGTGGCGATGGATCGGGCGAGAGTCCCTGCAAACTCCAAGCTGAGGAGGGCCGAGAATATCTTCTTCCCAAAGGATATTCGAGAAATTCCTAAGTCGGACCCTCTTCTCGAGCAGCTCCTTTCCACCCAGGCTCCCTTCCCTAATGCCGAGGTTCCTGAAGGGGTTGGAGTGGGTAAGGAGGCTTAGCCACCAATAAAGGACAAGCCATCCAAGGACTTCCTTACAATTAGGGATGTGGTCTCTCAAGCCAAGGACACGGAGGTTAAGTCTAAAGCTGATGATGTCCATTCCAAGGCTGCTGATCCCAAGAAAGACCCTCTCTAAGACAAGGCCTAGAATCACAAATATAGGATTTTCTTTCGTAGCTCTTTTATTTTTTTATTTTCTATTTTTTATAACATTTTGTAATGGTGTTCCGCCCTCAAACAATGTATTCCTTTTTTGTTGAATGAAAAGTGTATTTCTTTTTATCTCTCGTACCTTTATTGTTGTATGTCTCGAAGCTTATGACTGTCATAAATAGTATTGAATTGTTGCTACTCTAATTTTAATAAAAATTGGAAACAATTATGTATCAGTAACAAAGAGATTTACCCCATGTTGCATTGTGAAATGACCCATTCAAAGTCACCAGTCCGAGGAGTTGTGCATAATCTTGGATCTGTTCTGACATTGAGTGAAAGATGCCAATAAGTGTTAATTTCACCCAAGTATGTGGTCTGAGAGACCTGACATGCCTTGGGATCTGTTTAACACTTATAAAGATGCCAATGAGTGTTAATTTCACCAAAGTATGTGGTTCGAAAGACCTGACATGCCTTGGGATCTGTTTAACACTTATAAAGATGCCAATGAGTGTTAATTTCACCTAAGTATGTGGTTTGAGAGACCTGGCATACCTTGGGATCTGTTTAACACTTATAAAGATTGAACAATGGGAAGTATAATACATTTATACAACAAATGAACATATTGACAAAGGAAACTTTCATTAATAATAATACCTTTTCAAGTTGTTTACATTCCAAGAGCGCGATATTACATGCTCATCTAAGTATTCTAGAAAATATGCCCCTATACCAGCCACTGAGGTGATACGATATAGTCCTTCCCAATTGGGTCCTAACTTTCCCCATGCTGGGTTCTTTGCAATGCCCAGAACTTTCCTCAATACCAAGTCACTAGGCACTAGTGGCCTTAGCTTTACCTTGGCATCATAACCTTACTTGAGTTTGTGTTGGTAGTATGCCAATTGGACCATTACACTTTCCCGTCTTTCTTCAATAAGATCTAAGCTCTTTTCTAGCAACTCGTTGTTAATGCTCAAACTGAATGAGCTAGTCTTCAACATTGGGAAGCCCGTTTCTAAAGGAATAACAGCCTCGGCTCCATAAGTCATTGAAAAGGGGGTCTCCCCTGTTGATTTGTGAGGTGTGGTTCGATACATCCACAGGACATATGGCAGTTCTTCCACCTACCTTCCCTTCGCATCATCCAACCTTTTCTTGAATTCGTTCACTATGACCTTGTTAACAGCTTCGGCTTGTCTATTTCCCTAGGGATAAACTGGGGTAGAATATCTATTCGTAATTTCTAATTCACAATAGTATCTCCTGAAGGACTTATTATCAAACTAAAGGCCATTTTCCGAGATGAGGGAGTGAGGGACCCCGAACTGGGTAACAATGTTTTTCCAAATAAACTTCTTGGCGTCCACATCTCTGATGTTTGCTAAAGGTTCAACTTTGACCCACTTAGTAAAATAGTCAATGCCGACAAGCAGATACCTCTTGTTCTCTGCTGCTTTGGGGAAAGAGCCAACTATATCTAAGCCCTATTGAGAAAATGGCCAGGGGCTAGACAGGGGTTAAGAACTTCTCCTGGCTGATGTATATTTGTTGCGAATCTTTGGCATTGATCGCACTTCTTCACATATTCTTGCGCTTCTTTCTGCATATTTGGCCACCAGTAGCCCTGAGTGATGGCTTTATGAGACAAAGATCTGCCTCCTGTGTGACTTCCACAAATTCCTTCATGCAACTCCTCAAGGAGTAGCTCTGACGCTTCAGAGTGAATGCAGAGTAGATATGGCCCAGAAAAAGAGCGCTTGTACAATTTTTGGTCCTCGAACAGCCAGAAACAAGGCACCTTTCTCCTTATCTTATTAGCTTCTGATTTGTCTTCCGACAAGATGTCCTCTCTCAGGAATAGTACCACGGGATCCATCCAGCTAGGCCCTACTCTAACTTGGTGAACTTGGACCATCTTTCTCTTTACCTCCGTGGGTTTGCACAAGTCTTCTATAAGGATAACCCGAGGTAAGTTCTGTGTCGAGGAGGTCGCAAGTGTGGCTAGGGAATCTACGTGTGTGTTTCCACTTCTAGGGACATGCAATAGGCTAAAGGATTCAAATCTTGATTGCAAATGCCTAACCTAACTTAGATACCCTTACATTCTCTCATCTTTTGCTTCTAGTTCGCCTTTCACTTGGCCGACGATTAGTCTTGAGTCTGAGAATATCTTTGCTGCCTTTCCTCCCATTTTTTGAACCATGGATATTCTCTCCAGCAAAGCTTCATATTCAGCCTCGTTATTCGTGGCCGAGAAGCCAAATCTTAATGATTTCTCAATGGTGAGCTTCTTAGGTGAGATCAAAACTAGCCCCACTCCAAAGCCCCTTTGATTTGCCACACCATCAACGTATACCTTCCAGCATAAAGGTTCTTGTAGGGAGATTGTAACAATCGATTTTCCATCCATGTTCTGTGTTGCTGCTACCCCTTCTAATGGGGGTTTAGCGAACTCGGCCACTAGGTCCGTAAGAACCTGGCCCTTGATAGAGGTATGAGGCATGTATTTGATGTCAAAAGCCCCTAGAACTATGCCCCATTTAGCAATCCTCCCTGTGTAATCAGCACTTCGAAGAATGGCCCTGAGTGGAAGTTGGGTTAGGACGACGACTATATGTGCTTGGAAGTAATGGGAAAGCTTTCGTGTACCATGCACCACTGCCAGAATGGCTTTCTCCAGTGGTAGGTAACAAACCTCGGCCTCATGTAGTGACTTGCTCACATAGTAAACTAGTCGTTGTATGCCACTGTCAACTCGTATCAACACCAAACTCATAGCATGAGGGGTCACAGCAATATAAGCAAATAGAATTTCATCCATCTTAGGGCTTAACATGATAGGCAGATGAGAGAGATATTCCTTAAGCTGTTGGAAGGCCAAAGCACACTCCTCGGTCCACTCAAATTCTTTCCATTTATTCATTAACAGGAAGAAGGGTTTGCATCTATCCTCTGACCGAGAGATAAATCGATTCAAGGCAGCAGTCATTCTGGTTAGTTTCTAATCTTCCTTGGGATTCTGAGGTGGTTGTAAACTGTTTATCGCCTTAATCTGATCCCACACCAAAAGAGCACTTAAAAGCGTTAAGGCGTAGCTTATGTTTCCTTAGAATTTCAAAAATCTTTCCGAGGTTTCCCACATGCTCAGACACCACCTTACTCTTTACTACCATATCATCTATATAGACCTCAATACTTTTGCCTAGTTGTGGTTTAAACATCTTAGTCATTATCTTTTGATAGATGGATCCTGCATTTTTCAAGTTAAAAGGCATCACTTTGTAATGGTAATTTCCAGTGGGGGTGACAAAGGCTGTCTTCTTCTGATCATCTTGGGCCAGTGATATTTGATGGTATCCTTGAAAGACATCTAAGAAGCTCATCCGAGGATGGCCTACAGTGGCATCTACCAACTGGTCTATTCAAGGCATAGGGAAGGGATCTTTTGGGCAAGCCTTGTTTAAATTTGTGAAATTCACACATACTCGTCATTTCCCATTCTTTTTCTTCACTACCACCGTATTGGCCAGCCACTCAAGGTAGAAAACTTCCTTGATAGCCCCTACCTGCTTAAGCTTCGTCACCTCATCTTTGACAGCATCAGAATGGTCTCTAGATGATCACCAAGGAGGTTGTTTCTTGGGGGTCAAGGATGGATTGACATTCAAATGATGGAAAATGAAGTTTGGGTCCACCCCCGGAACTTCATAAGCACTCCAAAAACTTGACTGATCCCACACCAAAAGAGCACTTAAAAGCGTTAAGGCGTAGCTTATGTTTCCTTAGAATTTCAAAAATCTTTCCGAGGTTTCCCACATGCTCAGACACCACCTTACTCTTTACTACCATATCATCTATATAGACCTCAATACTTTTGCCTAGTTGTGGTTTAAACATCTTAGTCATTATCTTTTGATAGATGGATCCTGCATTTTTCAAGTTAAAAGGCATCACTTTGTAATGGTAATTTCCAGTGGGGGTGACAAAGGCTGTCTTCTTCTGATCATCTTGGGCCAGTGATATTTGATGGTATCCTTGAAAGACATCTAAGAAGCTCATCCGAGGATGGCCTACAGTGGCATCTACCAACTGGTCTATTCAAGGCATAGGGAAGGGATCTTTTGGGCAAGCCTTGTTTAAATTTGTGAAATTCACACATACTCGTCATTTCCCATTCTTTTTCTTCACTACCACCGTATTGGCCAGCCACTCAAGGTAGAAAACTTCCATGATAGCCCCTACCTGCTTAAGCTTCGTCACCTCATCTTTGACAGCATCAGAATGGTCTCTAGATGATCACCAAGGAGGTTGTTTCTTGGGGGTCAAGGATGGATTGACATTCAAATGATGGAAAATGAAGTTTGGGTCCACCCCCGGAACTTCATAAGCACTCCACACGAACACATCAACATTTTTTCTAAGGAACTCAATTAGCTCTTCCTTTTCTTGGAGAGGTAGCTGGGAGCCGACTTGAAAGAACCTCTTCGGATTGTCGCCAATAACAACCTTTTCTAGATCTTCGCATTTTGCTTCCTTGGTTGATCCGTTATCAGGTAGCATCGGAGTTTTTGATTACTATAAGCCCCTTTCAGCAAAGGCTGAGGACTCAGCTTCGGGTCGATGTAAGATGGCAGCCACCATGCACTGCCTAGCCATGGATTGGCTTCCCACAACCTCTTTAACTTGGCCCTCAGACGGATATTTCACCTTTTGGTGCAGGGTAGAAGAGACGGCTCCCAAGATATGAAGTCAAGGTCTAGCCACAATAGCCGTGTAGGGTGAATAAGCGTCCACCACAATGAAATTCACCTCCACCACTTCTGAATCGGTCTGTATGGGTAGTCTGATTTGACCTCTTGGAACAATGGTCTTCCCCTCGAAATTTATCAGAGGGGAATCATAGGCGGTTAGGTCCTTAGGTTTCAAATTCAGCCCCTTGTAAAGGTCGGGGTACATAATCTCGACAGCACTGCCTTGGTCTACTAACACTCTCTTCGCATTATACCCCCTATCCTGAGTGTGACCACCAAGGCATCGTCATGGGATTGGATAGTTCCGATCTTATCCTCATCCGAGAAGCCCAAAACTAGTGGGATTTCTATTCTGGCTCTTTTTGGTTCTGAATTGTCGTCATCAGTGGATAGTCAAGCCATAGACATCACTCGAGAAGGACAAGAACGGGTCCTACCAGGAGTAGCAAAGATGATATTGATCGTTCTTAGAGAAGGTCTTGAAGAAGTATCTCTTTGGTGATCCAAACTTGTCTGCTCTGTTTGGCCACTAGAATGGTGCAATAGCTGCTTCAACTTCCCTTCTCAGATCAATTGGTCTAGATGGTCCCATAAGTTCCTACAGTTTTCTATAGTGTGCCTTTAGTCTTGATGGTATTGGCAATAAAGGCTCTGATTGCGTCTCATGGGGTTTCTAGCCATCCTGCTCAGCCATTTGAAGAACGGCTCGTTCTTAATCTTCTCTAGAACCTGATGCACCGGTTCTTAGAATACTGCATTAACTGTCTGGGTGTTGGCAGACCCTAATTGTCTAGCAAAATCTCTTTGAGGTCGGTTGTTATTGAATCGGTCCGACCTGAAATCCTTCCTCTCTTAAGGGATAACCTTCGTTTTACCTTTCCCTTACTGTTGGTCTTGCTCCACCCTCTTGTACTTATCAATTCGGTCCATGAGTTGGACCACACTGGTAACAGGCTTGCCAGTCAGAGACTTCCTTAAATCGTGCTCGGCCGAAAGGCCGATCTTAAAAGTACTGATGGCCACGTCATCAAAGTCACCATCTATCTCATTGTACATCTCCCAGTATCTGTCCGAGTACGTTTTTGGGGTCTCCCCCTTTCACATGGACAAGGACAGTAGCAAGTACAAAGGCCGAGGTACTCTAGTACACGTAATAAAATGAGAGCCAAAGGCCTGGGTGAGCTCCTTAAAGGAATCTATGAAATTGGCCCTCAGACCATCGAACCATCTCATTGCCACAAGTCCTAAACTGGAGGGAAACACTTTGCACATCAAAGCTTCGTACTTAGAGTGGACAGCCATCTTCTAGTTGAACTGGCTCACATGTTCTACAGGGTTCGTTCGACCATCTTGCGCATGAAAGGTGATTTGGAGATTTGATTCAACGCCTTGCTCATCACGTTGTTTCCCAAGCCTTTACGAGGTGGGCTCTTGTATCTTCACTAGTGGTGGTGCTCTTCAATGTAGGAGAAAGACTCGCTTGGTGGAGTTCTTGACCTTTGCTTGTAACTAGCATCCTCTTCATCATTGGAGGAGACGTCAGAACTAGAAGGGGTTCGTTTCTGTTGTGCATGGCTCAGCTTCTTCTTTAAATCGTTAATCTCCCTTTGCATGGCACTTTCATTCTGCCCTTGAGAGACATGACTCCTAACCCGAGAATGACTTTTACTAGTATGAGTGGTGTGTGGCTACCTTCTTGATCTCACTTGCGTTCAAGGTTAAGGAAGTCATCCTGCCACCTAGAACCTATGGATTCTTCTTGATAAGGACCTGATCCTACCATAGTTAGACGTCAAACTCACTATCACACAAGTTCTCCCCATAGATGGCACCAATTGTAGGGTCACGATTTACAGCCCAAGCCCAAAATGTATGGGATATTGGTCCAATGAGCCCAATACAATAAATTTGTAGAGAGTGGGTCGAAGAACTAGGCCCTAATGACTTTGACAATGGTTAGTATGGATTTGAAAGATGATCAAGCAAGAATAAAAAAGATAAAGCTAAATCACTTCGCTGTCCGAGGAGGGCACACTTATATAAATTGATCATAATTGAGTACAAGAACAATTTTGATTGCTACAGTATTCTCTCTATATTTTCCCTTCCTTTTCTCATGGAGGGTCTCTCACATTATATAGCTCCCTTTGGGTCATCATGATCCTACACTTGTTGATCATCTAAGTCCCTACTTGAGTACCCGTCCCATCAGACACCCTCTTTGGCCTTCTATGAGTTGTGGTAGCCAAGGCAGCACTGTTCAAAGGTCTTCTCCACATAAATGCAACCAGAAAAGTAACTACAGTGCATTTAATGTGGTGGTAGCAGCTTTCTCTTAGATATTTTTGAGTTTCCTTCTTTCTCGTATGTTCATAAGGCATGTTCCTATCATTGGAGCTTCCTGGAGGGTCACTTTAATTGCTGGAATACATACTTTAGATGCATTTGTCATATCCAAGGAGGAGTTCCTCATTGGATCACCCTCCATTCATTCCCTACTTATAGGACTTTAACTGGGAACCCTTAATAACTATTTGTTCCTCCTCGAACCTATCAATGTTCTCGGACAAAGCCCAAGGTCCAATATATGATCTTAGGCCCTTACTCCTACAATAACCAATTGGAATCAATTGTTTATAATCACATATAGTTGGACTCAATTTGTGATAGTGCATCTCAGCCATTAAAACTTGATTTGATGATAACTTTCAATCTGATGGTTCGATTAAGGCTTATAACTAGTCGATTTGATCGTTACAACATCAATATCATTTGATGAAATGAAATTAAGGATCTAATGACCACAATTAAAATGCCTATTTACAAAGTGAAATTACCCTTTTATCCTCCATGTGAGGTTAAATATAGGTTGTAAAATGGGGTGTAAACAAGGTGTCATTGTGTTGTGTGTGTGTATATATATATATATATATGATGTTTTTAAACTTTATAATTATTTTCTTTTTCTTTTTTTCAAAATTGGTGGTAAGTCAATGAAATAGTCATGAAGCATGCTTGGATAACACCTTCGGGAAGAAACTTTTCTTTCATATTGTATTGATTTTTGCATACCTTTTGAAATTATGTGTTTGAATGTAAACTCAATAAGTTGTGTATATATGTGTGTTTTTTGACATATGTATTGAAATGGAATATTTCAAAATTTTCATCTTTTATGAATATCTTTAATTTTTTAGTATAATTCCTAGATATGGTTTTTGAATTGCAAAAGAGGTTAATGAAAAAAATTGTTATTTAAAAAAATAATTTATTTATTTTTAATTTTTTTTAAAAAAATTATTATTATTTTCTTTAGTAAAAAAAATCAACATATTGTAATGAGATTTTCAAAGTAAATCGTTGCAATATGTGGAATTTATTGCAACGAAAATCTAGTGTTGCATAAATCTATTGCCTCGGAGTTTATTACAATGGCTTGCATCGACTTTTTTGTCATTGTAATAACACCTTATTACAACGATATTAGTTATTATTGCAACAATTTTTTTAATTGTATTAAGTGTTTTTTCTTGTAGTACCCAATATCCCAGTTTCTATTTTTACATACAATGCAATAAAATAATATTAATTACACTATAAAATATTATAAATCTCTCCTCCCTCTAAACACCATAAGATATTAGGTAATAAAATAATATTAGTTTTTTTTACATCCTAAGCTACAGTTGGTTCTCATATATGAGAACCAATTGTCCATAGATGGTAAAATAAAAATAAAAACACAATCTCGGATGTAGCTTCTTTTTTCTTTGTTAATTGCAAAAATAGCAACTGGAGGGTTTTTACATCCCAATGCTTTAGTGGAGCTATTCTTGAAATATGTGGGAATAGTGGGATTGATTGAAGTGATAAGCATATTTTAAAGTGAAGCTACCTTAATTGTTGGGACTCCAAATAAACCTTATAGGTACAGCAGTTTATACAGAAGTAAATTTTGGTAGGGATGTAATTCAAATTATCTTCCCAAATATTAATGCCAAGACTTAATTAATTAACTTCGTAACAAACACCTTTTCAGCACCAATGGTTTAATTTTCCAAATTTCTTCCAAAGCTATGAGCTTTGTTTGAATCTTGAGGCTTTGAGATTTTAATTTTAATTTTTTTTTTCGTATGAGGATTTTTCTTTTTTCTATTTGGATCAAAGGAATGATTGAAAAGTGAGAGTATAAAAAATATTTGTGTTTTACATCATGTGTGTATTGTAGAGAGGATGAGAAAGTGGGAATGATTTATGCCCATATTATTAAGTAGATGAAAAAGTTCAGGTGATTTTATACTTTCTTCTCTATACAATTTTCTCTCCCCTTTTCCTCCTAATTTATAGAGAGAGAAAAAAAATAGTGGGCCCAAATAGAAAACTCTATCCCACTTTCTTTCCTCTTCCTTTTCAATCATGCCAAATAAAGGAAATTAACATTTTCCCGTCTCATTTTCTTCTTCTATTTTTTATATTTTCCATTTTACCCCAATCAAATATAGGTTTAGTATCTAGACCCAAAATTTTTCTTGATTTGAGGCTATAGAATAGCTTAATTTGGTCTATAGTACTCCATTTAAGTTAATTAAATATAATGACTTTCGTTTAAGAAAATATGAACTTAAGATTCATCCAAATTGTACTGTTAAAAAAATAATTATAATTTTTAAGTACTAAATTGACAATGCATATAATTAATAAATTATGAATAACAATTTGATATCTTATGAAAAAAATTTATAAACTCACATCATCTAATCTTATGTTTATATACTTACAAGGGCAGAGCCAAATTTGTTGCTTGGAGGGGCTAATTTTATTTATTTATTTATTTATTTTGGTTAAAAGGAGAGTTTCATAAATTAACTAGCCAACGTGGGCTGAGAGTTGGCTACAAGCCTTAAAGAGTACCTGCCAGCAGTGTCTGCATCTAAAAAAATACATAGTTCATTTGACAGGGGACTTTCAAGAACTACAAAATCATCATTTAACCAACAGCTTTCCCTAGCAAGCATGTCCGCGCATTTGTTCCCCTCCCTGAGGGGCTAAATTTTAATATCAAATACAGACACTCATGTGTGTGTGTGTGTATACACATACGTGTTTGCTTAAGTATTAGTAAAATATAATGCTTTTTGAGAAATAAGTAAACTAATACAATATGAAGATTATTCAACTCTCTTTTCAACTTCTTAATTTTAATATTCTTTTTTTATATATAAATAACCTTGTAACATTTTTTTTATTAGTCCAAACTTAACAAGAAATGAAACTCTATCTCTCTAACAAGTCCAACTTAAACTCAAACTCAAAGATTGATAATTTTTCTCCAAATTTGCAAGGTTAATCTTAAACACTGTAAAAGCAATGCAGACCCCAATATATATATATTTAGAGCTGAGTAAAGGTATGAGCTCTTCTTCTGTTATTTTATTCTTCTCTACTTTGTTAAAAAAACATTTTATTTTATGGTTTTCATGTATTTTTTAAAAAGTAATTTTCATACATGATAAAAAAGTTTGCAATAATTGAAATTTAAGGTTGCAGCTATATTTTTGCTTTACCTCACGATATAAAAGTATGTTAATTTCTTGGGTAGAAAATTTATATACGATATATTAAGAGGAGGTATAACTTTCATTATTTCAATGTGCTCTTACTCAACATTTTTTAGTGTGGGCTACATGCTGATAAGATTCATTTAAAGTTTAGACCCGTTAAAATTTAAAACTTATTACTTTATGGGTTTGTGTATTTTTTTTTTCTTTTTCTTATATTTCTCTCTTGAATAGTCATATTTTTTTTGAATTTTTTCAATAACTTATTCTTTAATTATATATCTTTTTTGGCATTTTGGAAGTTTTAACATCTGAATTTGTGTAGTCACACACACACACACATTTATCTATAATTTTGTAGGCTTTGAACCTTTTGATTCCTTTCAATAGTTATAGCTGTAGGGATAAAGGTCCAAAATCGTCTATTGGCTCAACCACGTGAAAATCATCTTTATAATACTATGTTTATTGCAAACCCATAATCCAAAATCACATTCTATATTTCTATATAACAATTTGACAATTAACTAAATGCACCTGCATGTTTTTTCTGAAAGATAGGCTTCTCTCACAAAATTTTTGTAACACTTCATAGTTAAGTTTGAACTGGTATCACTCAATAAACAAGACCTCTACTATTGTAGCCTTGATCTCTTTATTTGTAGTAATAAACAAGACCCTTACGCATTTACAATTGGGATGGTTTTTAGTTGAAAAGCTAGGTGACCTTACCAAACAAGTTTAATTATTGGGTCAGATTTTGATTGACCTTTTCGTGTCAAGCTTGAAAGTCTATATTAATTATTTTAGATTAATATAGCTACGTTTTTCTTGATTACTAACCTGTATTCTAAATTGGAATGTAATTACTCTCTCAAATCACCTATGAATCTAATTTGACGGTTTACTGGCTATGCATTACCAAATGTTGTTGTAGGTCAGATATTGTTTATCTTGTATAGCAATGGATAAAAGTTGGATGAAGAAGCAGAGGGGTTCAATGGAATATATTGAAGGTGTACTTAAATTTGTGGAATTTGCATCAAAACATGCAAGCGATGGGAAAATCTTTTGTCCTTGTATCAAATGTGTGAATTTGAGTTTGGTACCGCTAGGGGTGGCACATGAACATTTGTGGAGTAAGGGGATGCTAGAAAGTTACACACATTGGAAATGGCATGGGGAATTGGCAGCTGTGCCAACGGCCACCGAATGTGGGAGTTGTCATGTGCAAGACTCCCTAGAACAATACGGTGACTTTCGTGGGATGTTGCATGATTTGTGCCCCACGCATGAAATGCCACCCGAACCAATGGACGAAGGTGAAACTGTGCAACAACCGGCTCAAGGTCTGAATGATGGTGCACAAAAGTTTTACAAAATGATTGATGATGTGGACAAACCTTTATATGTTGGGTGTACAAAACTTAGCATATTCTCAGCCATCGTTGTGTTGTTCCAGTTAAAGACTCTTTGTGGTTGGACGAACAAGTCATTTACTATGTTGCTTCAAGTCTTCATGGATATGCTCCCTTCAAACGCTAAGTTGCCAAAGGACCATTATGAAGCTAAGAAGATAGTTCGAGATTTGGGTTTGGGTTATGAGAAGATCCATGCTTGTCCCAATGATTGTATCTTATTTTGGAAGGAGAATGTTAACCTCGAGGCGTGTCCTTGTTGCAAAGAAAGTAGGTGGAAAACGAATGAGGCATCTATTACAGGTAATAATGCCTCATCCAATAAGGGAAAGAAGAAAGCTGCAAAGATCCTACGGTGGTTCCCCTTAAAGCCAAGATTGCAGTGACTGTTTTTGTCACCCGACCTGGCTAGTTCTATGAAATGGCATGTTAATGGTCGAACAAATGACAGGGTAATGTGGCATCTTGCTGACTCGGATGCATAGAAAATGTTTGACACTACGCATTTACAGTTCTCGTTTGAGCCTCGTAATGTCAGACTTGGATTAGCTGTGGATGGGTTCAACCCCTTCGGAATGCTAAGTACTACTCACAGCACTTGGCCTGTCATGCTAGTCCCTTACAATTTCCCACCTTGGTTGTGCATGAAACGGTCATCTTTGATTTTATCACTAGTTATTTCTGGTCCTAAATCGCCAAGGATTGCTATAGATGTGTACTTGCAACCTTTAGTAGATGAACTGAGGGAATTATGGGATGTTGGAGTAGAAGCATACGATGCATCTTCAAAAAATGTATTCCAATTGCGTGCAGCATTGATGTGGACTGTACATGATTTTCCTACATACGCAGATGTGTCGGGTTGGAGTACGAAGTGTAAGTTTGTGTGTCCTTGTTGTGCCTCGGAGACCGATTCTTAATATTTAAAAAATGGCCACAAATTCTGTTACATGGGACATAGGCAATGGTTGGGTAGTGACCACGAATTTCGGGAAGAAGATACATTATTTAATGGATCTACTGATACGCGAGTGGCTCCTGTGCCACCAGTTGCGTCAGACATAATTGTGGACACTGAAAGTTTAGTTGGACGTTGTCTGGGAAAGAAATGTCAAGAAAAATACAACAAAAGAAAGAGAGGCGAGGCAAACCAATGTGTTTGGAAGAAGAGAAGTATTTTTTTCACATTACCTTATTGGGAGGATCACAAGTTACGACACAATCTTGATGTGATGCATATAGAGAAGAATGTGATGGACAATATACTCGGCATAGTGCTGAACTTGAAGGACTAGACAAAGAACAATTACAAGGCACGCCTTGACTTGGCGGACATGGGAATAAGGAATGAACTCCACCTACGGCGAAAAGGTGATGATAAGTATATGATACCACCCGCATGTTTTCATATGACTACATTGGAGAAAGATGGTTTCTTGCAAGTTTTGCAGGACGTAAAAGTGCCCGATTGATATGCTTCCAACATCTCACGCCATGTCAACCACAAAGAACGCAAGATTTCTGGTTTAAAGAGTCACAATAATCACATCCTGATACAACAACTCCTTCCAATTGCTTTATGAGGATCTTTGCCATCGCACGTTACTAGGCCTTTAATAAAGTTAGCTTATTTTTTTAGGAAAATTTGTTCGAAAACCCTTACGGTGGTTGATATTGCGAGTGCTGAGGCAGACATTACAGTCATGTTGTGTGAATTGGAAAAGATATTTCCTCCATCTTTCTTCACTGTGATGGTACGTTTGGTCATGCACTTGGCTACTGAAGCCAAGATTGGTGGTCCAGTTCAGTACCGTTGGATGTACCCCATTGAGAGGTAAGTCGTAGGTAATACATGTACAGTATGAGGCTTCATGCGTGCTTTGAAATAGCTAGTGTCAATTACTAACCTTGTCATGCGCATTATAGGTACCTCTCATGCCTTAAGTCTTATGTAAGAAATAGGGTTGCTCCAGAAAGGTGTATTGCCGAAGGATACATAGTGGAGCAATTTTTAACGTTTTGTTCACGGTATATGGAAGGAGTTGAAACTATATTCTCACGACCCATGAGGACGATGCAAGAGTCAATAGGGGTGATTTCAAGTGTGGCACTAGACAATAGGGAGTTGACCCAAGCTTATCGTTATGTGCTATTTAATTCCGAGAACATTTACCAGTTTCGTGAGTAAGTACTACAGACATCAATATAATTGCACGACAATCCAATGTTCGCTACGTGTATTAACACTAATACAATTGCCATCTCATGCAGGATGCACAAAAGTTTGATGGAGGACTAACTTTGAAGGGGTCACTATCGTATATCCAATGCTACTATTCATAAGCACCACATGGAGAACTTTTGTGGCTGGTTTAGATCTCACATACGTGTCATATCTTCAACTTCTTAACCTTGCAACTTTCCCATAAGTAGAATGACTGTACTACTTAGAATCAGCTAATTTGTTTGGTTATATTAGGAGATGTCAATGACTGATGCTGATAGGGAAAGAACTGGACTTATTGATACACTTATCACGCTTTCCAAAGGTCCATATACTTCAGTAAATCAGCTGAAACATTTATGTCATAAATGGGTTAAAATTTAGGAGTTCAAATGTCGAGGGAAATAAAAAAACGCAAAATAGTGGAGTTAGTGTCACCACTAAAGGTGGCAATACGTACTATGGTGTGTTGACAGATATTATTGAGTTGAATTATTCTGGCAATATCAGACATGGGTTATTTAAGTGTAAATGGGTTGATGATCAAAATAGGAGGGGATATAAGATTGATGAGTTTGGGTTTCCTATGGTGAATTTTACTCACTCTGTACATGGTGGGGAGGAAATGGTGCATAAACCATATGTCTTGGCGTCTCCAGCTACACAAGTTTTTTATGTTGAAGATAAAAGGCAAAAGATTGGTATGTTGTCGTTAAAATGAAAGCCAGAGATGTGTTTGATACAGATATTGGGCCCCATTGTGATGAGGATGACACGGATAAGTTTCTTGAGAACATTCCGTACTCTCTCACTAGTCCTGATGTTGGTAGGGATGACCTTCGTTGGGGTCAAGATGATGTGGAGGGAATGACAATTGATGCCTCTATCATTGGCCCAAGAGATCTTCATGAAATGGACAACTTGGATGAGTGTGAGTTCATTGATGATGAGTCCAACGATGAAGATGACAACAAAGTCGAGTACAATGATGATGAGTAGTGTAATAGGATACTGTTGTTGTATGCATTATGTTATAGTTATTATTGAAATTATAAGTTCTCATTTGTAAAGGCATATTGCATGCAAAGTTTGACAATGTTGCATATATATGTGGAAATTGTTATTTTGACAAAACTGTTAAGAAATAAAAGTTTGAACATATAATCACTAATAGCATTGAGGTATCTTTCAGGTTCGTTCAGGGCTCTGCAGTCACTGTGACTCTGGGTATGCCTTGAAAAGCACAACCTACATATGTCCTAGACTTTTCAAAGGGTTGTTATTGTGAATTCCTCCTTATGAGTCTATGACCCTATCCTCTTTCACAATTTGCCTATGGATGTCAATTTGTAATTGGATTTTAGGACTTATACATAGAAGTCTACTGGCACTTGCTAGAATAAAAATTTAGGTTCACCAAACAGAAGATGACACTTAAATATATATGATATGGATTTGGATGAATCCATACCATCATTCTCCTTCAATTTAAAATAAATAAATAAATTATCTTTTACTCAACTTTTTCACAACACTCCCAATATGGTATATACAATGCGAATATATACTAATATATACAATGTGGATATATACTGTTTCTTTCTCTCTCTTTTTTTTTTTTTTTTTTTTTTTTTTGACGAAAGACGATTACATTAAAACATAAGCAATTACAAAAGGGGCAGGACATAGCCCCTTTTCATTTAAAATGAGATGGTCTATTTCTTACATGTTAAAGTTGTGATATGAGAGATAGAGAGAGAGAAAGAGAGTTTAATGTGATTAGGCCTATAACAAAAGTTCTTGACAACTACATATTTGTTGTTTAAGTATATTTCTTATAATAAACCTAATACATGGTTTATATACTAGGTTTAACCCTAGATGATTAACCAAAAACTAAGTTGAAGTTAGTGTGCTTGTTATATACGTATAATGCCATACATCAACTTATTAATTGACAGATTTAAAGTTGAATGTAGTATCATATTATTTAGTCGGTTGTTATTTGTTGGTATACAATATAAAGAGTAAAATTTAATAAGATAATAAATAAAAGAGAGAGAGGATTAAAAAATAATGATAGAGGACAAAATTGAAAATGGATTGATAATTCTCATGTTAATTTGAGATAGTAGAAAAGGAGAAGGACAGTGTGAAAAAGAAATAAATTATTAATTTATATTTGGACTCAGTATTTAGAAAATAAGAGTATTCTCGAGTTAAATAGATGGAGTGTTCCCCATTAAGGTGTTCAAGAATGGAAGGTTTGATATTGCCTTAATCAAGAAAATTAAGTCATGGCATGATGATATATGTATTATGTACATGATTTAATTGTGATTGAGCATGACTAATATGTGATTAAGCTAACTCAAACAAAATAAAGTGTGAAAATAATTTGAGTAGGAAATTAATAGGCTAAAATTAAACTTTCTTCATTAACATAACAAAGTTGCTACAAATGAGACTAAATCTTTATCTATACTAAAAGAGAAAATTTTAGGAAAAAACAAACATGGTTTTGGTATGGGGTTGACTTGTCATTTTTTTTTTTAAATGAAGACTCTAGTTATACTTGTGTATTTGTTATAGGATATATGTGTCCTCATGACTTAAGAATCGGATTGATACTGATATATAATTATCAGGTGAAACTGTTACTTCTTCATGTTGTTACATATATATGTTACAATTGTTATTTCTTCGTGTTGTTAAGAAATAATAGTTTTAACATACATAATTATCTTTAATACTGTTAACAATTATTGGCTGTGCTTGTTAACCATTTTTCCTTTTTGTGTTGTAAAAGGTGTTGGATGCAAGAATGGGGAGGAAACGTCAGTTGCGACTTGTTTACGTTGGGCAAGGATCGTCGCACTCACGACAATGGGTGGAGGCAGCTGATGAGGTAGCCCACATTTCTGAGGACGCAAGACCGGTGGCAACACCAGTGGCAAGTGACGATGATGAGACACTGGCTCCAAGTATTGGTCATGTCTTCAAATGTAAGGTTTGATTTTTATTATTGGATGGTTGGATCAGTTCTAATAGCTATAGGAATTCATTGGGTTCACATTTTTTAATATTGCAGGATTTATGTTTTGCAATTTCAATTATGAGTTGCTGGTTTACAAAAACTAATAATATAATTAAAATATCTAAATATATTCAATATATTCTGTTGACTTTGGTCCGTTTGGTCCATTCATTTCCTTTGGGTCCAATTTGGTCGATTTTGGTCTATTCGATCCAATTTGGTCTGCTCAATCCACTGATTTCTACTCACTCCATTTCGGTCCAACAGTGTCTACCTCGGTCCTTTAGGTCCACTACGGTCCATTCGATCACTTCGGTCCAATTTGATCCACTTTCGTCCACTCCGTCCACTTTGGTCCATTTAGTGTACTTAAGAATGATCAAAGATAAGTTTGGGTTGAAATTATATATTCTAAATCCAAATTTATTAAGGAAAAATGAAGGCAACCCAAACGAAGCATGCTTGCTCATCTTTTCAAAAGCTACGTAAGTGCATGCTTCTTTAAAGATGCAAAATTAATCTAAATCAAAATAAACTCACAAAATCGCATGATAGAAGAGTTATCATAATTTCATTTTCCTTTTATGTGTTATAAGTGCCAAGACATAGTTTTGGTTAAGTGCTCTTCCTTTGTAGGCCAAGTTACAACCTTTTTATGGGAATTATAAGTTACTATTAAGGAGAACTGGTTGCAGGTTGTCATAGAGGGTAATGCGTTACAAAATGTGTGGATTGCTGTTTTGTAATGGGTGAACAAGTTGACTGGTTGATTACTCACAGTGCCAATAGGCATCTAGGTTCATGAGGGGTAGTATGAAGAAGTCCCATACATTTATGAAGTCACGGAAATACATTATAATAGTCATTCTAATTATAATGCAAGTTAGCAAATGTTCTCAACAATTAACTTGGTCTAGTAGGGGAGGTATATATTGGTCGCTTGCGACCTCATACAATCCAAAGTCATCAAAATATGTTGTTGTTCCTAAATGATTGAAAGTTACACTTGCACAACAAGTGGGTTACATGAATGCGTGGGAGAAAGGCCTAAATTTACTCATGTTTTGTTTAAAGGAAATTGTAAACCTTTTATTATGTAAGTTGGTAGATGCATAATTAATGCGTGGTGTGTTATTTTTCACTAGTTGTGAGCTTTGTTAAATCAATCCTAATATTGGTGGTTTTGTAGATATAGATGATTATGTTCAAACCCCAGCATCGGAAAATAGGCCTGGAAGACGTGGGAAAACAAGGTTGGCTGACATATGGGCAATGACTGGTGAGTACAAAATCCAGTTGCCGTTAAATGTTGAAGGACAACCGATTGAGGATAACGGGTCTTTGTTCGTTCGATGGTTGGGCTTGTTTTGCGAGAATGGCCTATTATGCCCGCTTACGCCTGCTGGGTGGCCAAGCGTCCCTAAAAAGTTTAAAGAGGATTCTTGGGCGGAGATTGAGGTAGTATGAAAATGAAATATTAGTTATTTTTCTTAACAGCTGCTGTCCTAATTAAATGTCATATTCAGTCGTTGTTCTAATTAAAATAATACATTTTGCTAACTCCACTTTTGCATTTCAGAAACGGTATATAATTGATCCCACTATTGTCAAACCACCTAATCAAATGGGATGGGCAATGCATCAGCTAGGGGAACTGAGGAGAAATCGCAGGACCAAGTTGAAGAAGGATCACAAAAAACTAGGGCTGTCACGTGAACAGGTATTGGCTACCCAACCGCCTGGGGTTATCACAGTGCAATGGATGGAGATGATTGACTATTGGTTCAATGACAAAACTATGGTACTGCTACTTTCTTCGTCAATCTCATTTTCGTGGTAATTTAGTCAAGAGATGTTTTGTTTTGTTTGTTTGTTTGTTTGTTTGTTTGTTTTATTTTTTTTTTTATATATTTTTTTTTTATGGTAATATGGTTGCAGACATTAAGTAACAAAAACAAGGAGAGTCGAGGTAAGCAGGATGACATAGCAAGATCTAGGGCCAAAAGTCTTGCTCAAATTTCTGATCAATGGTAAGAAATAAACTTAGAATTCATGAATTCCTACATGATGTTTTTGATATTTTGTTTTCCTATTTACCAAGTTAACCTCATTTCATATGTTTTAGGAATAAGGATAAGTTAGTTAAATTATAGGTTTTTTTGTAAGTAAAAAATGCAATAAATAACTTCATGCATTCTTTTAATATATAGAGATGACTTTGTTAGTCCTCTTAATATATAGATATTAAGCAGCCACTTAAGGAGAGTAATTTCCATTCGTAACATGATCCCAGCCTAATTATGCATGTCTATAGATATTCAAAATCACCCAAACATGATTAAATGGCAATCACACAAGCTTGCTATTCATTATAGTGACTAGAAGCATAAAAAAAATGAAATAAAAAGGGATTTATAGAATAGGATTTAAAACTAAGGGGAAGCTTTGGAATTGATGAAGGATTATTTATTTGGAAATTATCTGAATTGATTTGGGAGAGAATTTGAGTGTTATTTTTATGGAATAGGAATAACAAATTTTCTCTTACATACCATTGAGTCATTGTCCTTTATATATATATATATATATATATTATATTTTTTTTCTATGAAAGTCATGAGGTACAAATTATGCACAGTTGGTCAGTATGTAGTTCATGAACACCATTTTGCTTGTTCTTGATACAAATGGGAAGTTTGTGTAACGTACTTTCTAAATGTACCAACTTTGGGTCATTTTGTGCTATGATAAAAAGAAAAAAATGTTCCTTAACATTTGGATTGCCTGTCTTTGTTTTATGTTTGTACCGGAAGAGAAAGTCTAGCGAAGTTTGCTTGTGCACTAGTTCAACCTAGAATTTAAATTTTGATGCCCACTAGCTCACATGATAGATTATGCGTATGTGGTTTTTTTTTTATGGTGTTGGATTAGAAGGAACTAGCCAGTCTTACAGTAACTGCATTTTCTGAGTTAAATTTGATACAAGGTGGCTTTTTTATGTGAGATGTTATATATATTTGTAATATTTTAAAGCTGAATGTTACATTTTTTCACCTAGTGTAGATCAAGGAAAAATTATGGTTTCCAAATATAAAATGGAGTCCTAGATCGTCAGTTCATAGAAACCATCATATGCCCCCTCAAAATCTTGAAGTGCTTATCTAGGATCTAATTGTAAACAACTCTTGTAGCTGCAACTAAGCATTGCTACATTTCACCAAAGCTTAGGCTCTATAAAGGAGTCTTACAATTTTGTAGGTGCTTGGTCATTCTCCCTAAGAAGTAACTTGTGAAAGATAATAATTATATTAAACTTAGTACAATATAGAGACCATAATCTCCACGTTATCTAATTATCCAAGACAACTAAATTTAGTCTTAAATAAAATTCTATATGAGAAAAAGAAAGAAAATTCCTATAATTGACGTACTGTTGCTATACAGAAGCAAAAGCTTGTTTTCATTATAGATGACTATTTAGGACAAATGGAACATGTTTATGAGAAGATGTCAAGAAGGATAGTGATTCAAATGGGAAGTTTTAAATGTTTATTTTTTGTCATCCTTGGCGCACATATTTTCCAGCATTTTAGATCGGATGGTGGGTCGTCCAGAGTGCCCAACATTTTAGATCACCCATGGGTAATTTGTGACAATTTGTGTGCAAAGTGGGCATCTCAATCTTATCTCAAATATAGTGTTATTATAGAAAGTCTATGATGCCTATTTTCTAACTCTCCATGTCATTTTTATTTTTAATCTCTTCATTTAACAACCCCACGTGTATTTGGAAGGTAGCTAAATCCTCTCATTTTCTTACTACTCTCTCAGCTTTATCTTTATTTGACTAACTTTGCTATGTTATGACTATTTCATTGTGGATTTGTGTTAATTGTGGCATAACAACATGATAGCCTTAGTGTTTATTGTATTTATGTTTGTTCATCATGTAGGCGAAAGATAAAGGGGCGGCAGTCGAACGCACGGATGTATTTCAAAAATTATACCGCACCAAAGATGGGGTTGCTGTTCGCACCCATGTGTCTTTGGGCTTTCTTTTCTCCTAATCCTAGACATATAAAAGGATTAGTTTAAGGGCCGTCAAAGGGTTCACAAGTTGCACAAGCATTGAGCAAACTCTATTCAAGCAAATTGTAACTGGAGACGAAGTTCTTGCCCTAGTTCATCTCTTTCTCTTGAAGAAGTTGTTATGTATGTGCACCGTAGGGTTTTGTGACCAAGCATCTTCTTGATCTTCATCGTGTGGATGAACTAAAGAACTTTGCAACCAACAACCTTCTTAGTTTGTGATTGAAGTCACGTACTGGGATCCGCGCAATTGGTTAGTCACATACTGGGAGTCATGCATCTGAAAGGGGAACTATCACTACAGAACAAGTCCAATTGGGTATTAGGGTAAGGGTTCAACTGTAGGTTGGTAAGGTACTGGGATTCCTTTACTTGTAACCGCTTGTTGTGATAATAATGGAGTTTCGGGAGTGGTGACCTGAAAATCAACTGGTGGGGTTTTTGCCGTTAGGTTTTCCCCATTCGTAAACAAATCACCGTGTTATTTATTTTCTGCTGCATAGTTAGTTTATTGGTGATTTGTTTGTGCTACCACACGTTTTCATGATAAATTTATTAATTAATAACTTGGCTAATTAATTAATTAATTTCTATCACAAGGGGTCATTCAGTTTGTGGCCTATCAAGTGGTATCAGAGCAGGCACACTCTGATTAGGGTTTAATCTTTGCTGTGTTGATCCATTGACCCCTGTTTGTCATGGATAAAGGACAGTCATTAATCATACCTCCTTTATTTGATGGCACTAACTATGCATACTGTAAAGTACGCATGAGAAAGTGTGGCAAGCTATGGAGTTAGGTTGGACTAAGCCTATAGAAGCGCCAACCGACTGGGATGATGCCAAGATTAAAGCGGCAAACTTCAACAGCAGAGCTTTGAATGCATTGTTCAGTGCTGTCACCAGTGAGGAGTTCAAGAAGATATCCTCCACTGAAACTGCCAAGGAGGCTTGGACCATTCTCCAGACAACCTATGAGGGTACTAAGGCTGTCAAAGACTCAAAGTTTCAGAGGCTCACTACAAGCTTTGAAGAAATAAAGATGGAGGAGGATGAGTCTTTCGATGAGTTCTATGCCAAGTTAAAGGACATAGTGAACTCAACCTAAATCTTAGGGAAATCATTCCTGAACCCAAGATTGTGAGGAAAGTGCTCAGATCTCTACCCGAGAGATTTCACGCCAAGATTACGGCAATAGAGGAATCAAAGGATATTGACAAGATTCCTCTGACTGAGCTGGTTGGAAACTTGCAGACCTACGAGTTAGGGTTGACAAGAATTGGCAAGTCGGGTAAAAGCAAGAGTATGGCACTGAAGGCCAAGAGCACTGAAACAGATGAATCTTCTGATGATGAAGATTCCAAGATGAAGTCCTACATCACCAGGCAGTTCAAGAAGTTCATGAAGAACGCCAATGGAAAGGGTTTCGACAAGGACTGCAGGCAATCCAGTTCTTCTTAATTTAAAGGCCAAGACAAAGGGAAGAAAGATGCTAAGGAAGATGGTCAGTACACTGTTCCCTTAGGACCTAAGTGCTTGGGTGTCAAGCCTTCGGTCACATGAAGCATGAGTGTCCCACATATCTCAAGAGCATTGGGAAGAGCAAGGCACTTGCTGTTACCTTGAGCGACACTGAGCCTGAGGATGATTCCGACAATGAGGATGACGGAATCTTAAATGCCTTCACAGCAACAGTCAATCCTACTGATGGGATTGTTGAAGATGTGGTTGAAGAAGAGGAACTGGTGGAATCCAAGTTTAAGAAGATGGATGACCAAGATGACATCCATATAGCCTATGAGAAGCTGTATAAGCTTTTCGAGAAGCATGAGAAATTATATAGGCTAACCACCAAGAAGCTCAGTGATGTGGAACTTGATTGTGAGAAGCTTTCTACAAAATTTGATGAAGCCAATCAGACTATTGGAGCACTGAGATTCAAAAACAATTTCTTGGTTGAGAAGACCAAGAAGCTTGAAGCGGAGCTATTTCAAGTCAGAGCACAATTAGAGAGGACTTCAAGCGCAAAGCTGGATGAGATGCTGAGCATTCAGAAATCTGCTTTAGATCGAACAGGTTTAGGGTATGGTCTTTCTTCCTCTAATACTGCTTCTTCTAGTACTATTGTTTTTGTTCCTCCTGTTAATAATGTTAAAACTGACAACAATGAGATTAAAACTGAATTAGCTAGTGAGAACTTAGACAAGGGTAAATCTATCTTAGGAGCACCCCCTAAGCTTTAGAAGAAAGATGTTAAAAATCCTAGGGCTAAGAAGGCTAACTCTTAAAAGCCTAAACAAAAGAGGCAGCATCTTTGCCATTATTGTGGAGCTGCCGGTCATACTTGACCAAATTGCTACAAGTGGCTTGCCACTTAACAGAGCAACGGCTTGATAGCATCTGGGAACCAGAATCAACTTCAATCCTTTCTCGCTCCCCTTGGTGATCTTCTCAAAGCCCTCATGTTCCTTTTGAACTTGAATGAGTTTAATTCTTCCCCTTCACCGCCGGTTCAAGGGTTTGCTAGACAGAAAGGTTCTTCCAAGGTGTGGAAGGAAAAGGGCTCCAAGTGATTCTATCACTTTTCTCTCTCTCTTCATGTTTTTTTTTTTTTTTTTTTGTGCATTACTTGTGTTTTGCTTTCATGTTTTGAGTCAATCTAGTTTTCATGCTTTGTTTGTTTAACATGTTTTTGTTTGATTATTTTTTAGTTTTTGTTTTGTTTTGTTTTTCTTTATAAAAATTAAAAAAAAAAAATTGAAAAATCAGAAAAATACAAAAACAGTGTGTGTTTTGTACATTGGTACTTGTGTACCTTAGATGGCCATTGAAACAAAGTTGTAAGGTTGAATTTATTCAACCATCTAATTGGCTTTATTCCGTGCCAAATTTGCTTGTAATTTAGCATTTAGTAACCCTGTATTTAGGTGGGTTTGTTGTAAGCGTAGTGAGTGAGATAGAGTGAAGATTGCTCAAGAGTGTGCAAGAAAACAGAGTGTCGCGGCTGGGACTCGCGGGTGGACTCGCGGCTGCAAGCCGCCAGAAGCTGCACACGTGCCAAGCATGCTGGAAGATGAACAGTCATGCTAGCTGGAGCACTACAGGACAAAACAGGACAACTGGCCATACGGTTAACTCGCGACTGGATCTCGCGACTTGGTCAAGCCGCGAGGTCAAGCCGCGAGCCACCCCTGTTTTGAAAAAAACCTGACGTTTCACATTCCTCTCCTCTCCAGTATAAATACCCCTTTAACCCACGATTGAAAGAGAGCTTCCAGAGAGAATTTTGATAGAGAAACCCTAAAGAAAAACAAGATTGTTTCACACACAATCCCTACATTAGAGTCTCATCAAATTCCTCACTCTCTTCCTCTCCATTGTCAAAACCTTGAGAGGCATTATACCAAACCTGGTTCTCACCATTATCATCTCTGTGAGACAGTCGTTTGGAGTTCTGGGAAGCAGTTAGGAAGGAGCCAATATTCATTGGTTGATGCTACGGTCTAGTAGCGGAATCCGGGAAGCTAGAAAAGAAAAATGTTCGGCGCAACCTCGTTGGAGCAAGAAGCTTGGAGGGCTTAGGTGCACTGGGTAGATTAGGCTTGGAGGGTCTATTGCTGTCCTTGTATCCCAACTGTATTTTCTAGTGGATTGATTACCGCTTGGAGGGCGGCGGAGAGGTTTTTCGCCGAGGTCTTCGGTTTCCTCTTCGATAACACATCGGGTGTTATCTTTGTGTTTGCATCTTCCTTCCTCTCTATCTTTGCCTTTACATTATCTGCTGTGGTTTAATTTTGTTATGGCTTAGATAGTTGTTTAACCAATTTCATATTACAGCACATGTTAAGTTTCCGCACACTAGTTGTTTGACATATTGCTTGTGTTGGTTAAGTTAATTTTTGGGGGTCTAAACGTTCAAAAGTGTTTTTGTACACGTTTTTGAACTTTCAAAAGTCTTCTGAACTTTGTATCATTTTGTAGCGTAGATGAGCATCTCTATGCACAACTAAGCAAGTGAGCTTTGTGGCTCGTGTTTGTGATGAGTAAGATTAAGTTGTCTCTTATACTTAACACTCATATCATTCTTTTTGACGGGAAGGACTAGAAAATCCTAAGAGAAAGGCATAAATAACCATCTCACCACTGTTGCCCGCCAATCATAATATGACATCTGTATGCTTCGGCATAGCAAAAGTGCAGTGTCAATGACATTTGTGTGCCTAGGCATAGCAAAATCTGAATGTCAATTATCATTGGGTATTTCTTTTCTCTCTATAATAAGCCCATAAATGATATGTTTAAAAGAAAATTATGCAAAGAAAATTAAAAGCAAAAAGATCAAAAATGCTTTAAATATGATTGCAAGCGTGTATTCTAGGAGATGTGGGAGTTATAGGATGTACCTCAAAGATGATAGTCCCCATCAAGCAGTTATGATTGTGTGTGAGTTAAAGTGATTTTCTCATATCTCAAATCGTCATAACATGTATACACTTACACAATCTTGCGATGTTTTTCACACACAACACGCAATATTCTTTGCTATTCTTGATACATGTACAGGTACAATGTGATTTGGCCATCACGAGATTTTACATGTATTAATGTATGCTCACTAAACTGTCTAGACTTGTTTTTGAAATATAAAATTGGTTAGACTTGTTTAGTGTGTGTGTGTGTGTGTTTGTGGAGATCCATGTGCTTAGATTTTCATTTGAGAGATGATTTTAAGAGATTAATATGTTGATTGGATCGTTGGTTGAGTTGCATGTTGGATTGCATTCATGTTTGTGTTTTTCACATCTCGAAAAACTGCTTTTAAAAGCTGGCTCGACACCTCCTCGATACCTCCTCGATAGCTGGCTATCTGTCGAGCTTCCTTAAGCTTTTTCTTATTGCAATCTCGCCTATACCTCGATACCTGGTGGACCTATCGAGATTGGATCTGTATACTCGATAGCTTTTCGATACTTGGTGGATTGATCGAGCTTCTGTTCTTAAAAATTAATGTGTTGATCCTCGATACCTCCTCGACACCTCAGCTGTCGACGTGTATTTTCTCGACACTTCCTCGACAGATATCTCGATACCTGTCGATACCTGCATCTGTCGAGAATTATTGGCTTTCCTATATAAAGCCCATACACGATCCGGTCTTCATTTCCATCGATCTCTCTCTCAATACTTCTCTGTTTCTCTCCCAAAAACTCTCCAATCTCACTCCTATCTTGGTTTTCAAGGATTTTCTAAGGTTTTTCAAGTTTTTCTTCACTTGGTAAGCTTCTAATCCTTTCTCATTCATGCATTTCATGTTTTGAAACCCAGGATTTGGGGTTTTTGGAAATTTTTGGGGTTTTTCAAAATTGATGAGATTTCATTGAAATTTTGGGTTGGGTTTTCACTTAAATGTGTTTAAAACCTCATACATTGCATCACATTAGCATTGTAATGGTCTTGCCATGCATTTAGATGTGTGCTATATGATTGTGTGCTGGTAGGTTTGGATTGGGCTGAGCCCATGATGAAATTTCTTTTGCATGTCACATGTTCATGCATTTCCCATGCATACGTACTTCTTTTCAATATATTTGATATATTTGAAAATGTTTGGGACTTTTCTGATTGTCTTTCTTTTTCTCCCTCTCTGTTGTTTACGTTAGTCGTGTTTATGGCACATAGGCGTAAATCCACTCCAACCCGGAACCCTTTTCATTCCGGTGCTTCTTCTTCATCTGATCCTACCTTATCTCATATCCGGTTCAGTGATGATGATGCCTTTAAGGCATTTTCGGAGAACTTTTCTCGACGAGGCATTCATTCGGAACGCCAAGTCGTCTTGTCAGATTTTGCTGACACCGACTTTCCTTCTGTCATTCACAGTAGGGGATGGGAGTCACTGTGTGACGCCCCGGTCACCTGTCCTCTCGCGCTAATCCAGGAGTTCTACTCCAACATGCACGGGATCGATCGGTCAGTACCTCTCTTCTTCACTCGCGTTCGAGGTACGCGCATTCCTATCATACTGTAGCTAGTTGCGGATGTGCTTCGGGTTCCTAGGATAGAGTTTCCTGACTATCTTGGCTGTGAGCGTCTGAGGACTGTGTCCAGGGATGAGCTCATGTCCGCTTTCTTTGAGCGCCCTACTTCTTGGGGTGAGCGTCTTTTTACACCATGTCGACGTTTTGCTAAAGGTCCTAGATTCATGAACATGGTGATGACTTTTGTTTTGCATCCCCTCTCTCACTATAACTCCATCACAGAGCCTCGTGCTCAGTTTTTGTTGTCTCTTCTTGAGCATCTCACCATAGACTTCCCTTCTCATTTCATTTTGTCTATCATAAATGTTCATCTAGATTCGACGACCCATGATAAGCTCATCTTTCCTTCATCCGACCACTTCACCGTCATGTGTGCCATAGATTACGCTACTGTTAAATGTAGCGAGGCCCAGTTTCGGTCGCGGTAGTCGGATTCAGTGGCTCCTTCCTCTCGCTCCGCTCCATCCCGTTCGGCTCCATCCACATCGGCTCTTCCTTCCTCTTCGAGCGATGTGTCTCTAGGAGATATTATGGTACAGCTGTAGCGCATGGATGCTCGCCTCGATACACTCTCTACAGAGTTGTATCAGGTGAACGTTCGTGTCAGTCATATTGCTCGACAACAGGCGTCTATGGGTGGCTTTGTTCCTGAGGCTACTCCTTCACCGCCTTCTCCTGTGGCTTTTACTTTTGAGGATGAGGATGATGATGATGGTGATGACGATGATGCTTCAGATGGAGATGCTAGCTCTACCGATGAGATGTCTACTTGACACTCTTACCCTTTGTCATTCGTGACAAAAAGGGGGAGTAGTTTTGGTATGAGAGTGGTCTATCTTAGGGGGAGAGTTAGTATAGGATCATTTTGTTAGGGGGAGTGTTGATACATTTTTTTGAGGGATGTATTAAGAACAGTATGTATCTTTTCTTTTCACTCTTTTTAGATACATTACTTTGTACATGAGGTCTTGTGACCATTTCAGACATACATTGTACTTATTTCCTTATTTATATTGATGTATGTTTTTCTTTCACCCATCCTTCATGTGTTGTTTCTTTTCGCTCTTTATACACATGTTTCTTATACTTGTATGCAATCTATTATTTCTGTTTCACACAAAGATGCCTTAATGAGTTTTGTTTAAAAGTGTTTCAGAAATACAGGTTGTCAAAGTCTACTTGCCATAAACTCTCTTCTTGCAAAGTTTTTCAAGAGTTTGTGTTAGGATAGATTTTATTGTATTCAACAAGTGAATATGAGTTAAGTGATTTATGACTTCTCTCATATGTTCATTTGTTTGTTCTGGTTTTGCAACGGATTGCCAAAGGGGGAGATTGTTAGGGCATATGTGTTTCACTTGTTAAGAACATTTGTCATGATTTTATGTAGTTGGCTTATCCTTTGACAAAATGCACTTTACTTGTATTTGGGTAGATTTAGGATGTTTTAAATACTTCAAGAAACCTTGTTTCAAGATCACGTATTGAAGCTTTCAAGTCTATTCAAGAAAACAAGTTCAGAGTGCAAAATCATTAAAGCTCAACAGCTGGTCGACAACTGCATCTATCGAGCTTAAGGAAGCTGTTCTTTATTCGGTGTGCTCGACACCTGCTCGACAGCTGCTATCTGTCAAGATTTAAGATTTAAGATTTTCAGAATTTCAATATGATTTTCTTGGGATCCGTGAATGTGTCTTTGGGCTTTCTTTTCTCCTAACCCTAGACATATAAAAGGATCAATTTAAAGGCCGTCAAAGGGTTCACAAGTTGCACAAGCATTGAGCAAACTCTGTTCAAGGAAATTGTAACCGGAGACGAAGTTCTTGCCCTAGTTCATCTCTTTCTCTTGAAGAAGTTGCTGTGTATGTGCACCGTAGGGTTTTGTGACCAAGCATCTTCTTGATCTTCATCGTATGGATGAACTGAAGAACTTTGCAACCAACAACCTTCTTAGTTGGTGATTGAAGTCGCGTACTGGGATCCGAGCAATTGGTTAGTCACGTACTGAGAGTCATGCATCTAAAAGAGAAACTGTCACTACAGAACAAGTCCAATTGGGTATTGGGGTAAGGGTTCAACTATAGGTTGGTAAGGTACTAGGATTCCTTTACTTGTAACTGCTTGTTGTGATAATAATGGAGTTTCGGGAGTGGTGACCTGAAAATCACCCGGTCGGGTTTTTGCCGTTAGGTTTTTCCCATTCGTAAACAAATCACCGTGTTATTTATTTTCCGCTGCATAATTAGTTTATTGGTGATTTGTTTGTGCTACCATGCATTTGCATGATAAATTGATTAATTAATAACTTGGCTAATTAATTAATTAATTTCTATCACAAGGGGTCATTTAGTTTGTGGCCTATCAGTACCAAAAAGAAAACTATAATTTACTAATGAGATATCTATAATTTGTTGTACAATACATAACCGGAGAAGTCCTCTAATTACTACGCAAATTGCGTAGTGCAATGTGTGTGTATATCACAGGAGAGTAGTTTTTTTTTTTTTTAATCATGATTATTACAAATGCCATTTAATTTGTAGATTTCGACATTGCATGATGATTTGGAGAAGTATTGGCCTTCTTTAAGTTGTGGCTCACCATTAACCTGCCATGGTAGAAAAGGGTCATTCTGGGCACATGAGGTCCTCATCTTATGTTCATTTGGTTTTTTTGTTTAATCTTCCCTTTACACAATACAGACTAATAGTTATTCATTCTTATGCTCTTGGGGATGGCTAAAATGGGTGATATACAATGGCAGGTGGGGTAATGCTCTTCAACCTTTGCTCACTCACATGATTTATTGGATATCTGAAGTTTATTGTTTACTCCTATCTTTATTTTATTTTTTTGGAGGTGTGATGGGGAAATCTTTGCATAATAAAATAGCATAAGCAATGTGAACTATATTTTGTTAAGAGAGATTTAACAGACAAAGAATCAAACAAAACCCCTCAAAAAATCTATTTGGGTTTCTCATAAACGACCCTAAAAGCTCAATCTTTATGACCAATCTTGAATCTACAACAATACTCCCTGACTCATGGCTTCTTTGCTTAGTTTGTGGTTTTTTAGGATTGTGAGAAACCAATCAGCAAAGGGAAAAAATAGACTTACAATTATGAAGCGAAATTAAGAACCAAGGGAGTTATACACAATAGCCATACCCTCTGCCACGACTGGGACGGTGGACTTCAAAAAACCCGATTACTCTAAAAAGTGAAAACTTCAAGCAGTGCCATGATTTCTTCTTCCATGTTATACATGATACCCCACCCGAATCTTTGATTCAAAGACTTAAATTGGCTTGGACCCTCAACCCCTTGACCGCTCTCAAACTCATCTATAATTTTCAAGGAGTACATGGCACTAGAAAGTTTGCTAAAGAAGGGTTTTACATGGCCGCGTTTTGGCTATTTAAAGACCACCCTAAGATATTAGCGTGTAATATTGGCTCCCTTTCTGATTTCGGTTACATGAAAGACTTGCTTGAGATTTTGTATAGGCTTTTAGATGGTTCTTATGTGGAATAAGAGAAAAACTGGGAAAAAGAGTAGTAGTAGTTTAAGTAGAGGAGTACAAGATGAGTGCAATAAGTGAAAATTTGGGAAAACGAGTAGGAGTAGTATAAGTATGGAATGCGTTGGGAAGCAAAACATCGTGAAAGAGTAAGGCCTAAGTATTGGGTTTTTTTTTTTTTTTTTTTTTTTTTTTAATATTGTGCTGACATGGAAAATTGTGGGAAATTCAGAGGTTTCAATTTAGTCGCTAACCCATGTGATGCACGGGAAATCTATTGATAACTTTCCTAATATGAAAAAAAAATCAATATATATACCAGACCAATAAAATCTATCACTTACAAAATAATAAAATCTATCACATGCATTGAGATATTGTGATAACCAAGAGCTTGAGATCATATTTAAAAAATATATAATTGATAGAAGTACACTCCAATACAACTAATTACACAAATATAGTTAACTCCATACTCATTCAATCATATATCTTTCATAAATTATATTAATCATTCTTGATGTCCAAGATGTATCTAAATTCTAACATTGCCAGTAAACAAAAATGCAAGACCTTAATGGGATTGAAAAGGCAACATAATGCCAATTTAGACAATTGCTAAAATCATCACTTTCCACTATTGTGAGAGAGAGAGAGAGAGAGGCGGCTATTGTGTTGCATCTCTTAAGAAGAATCTACCCTCTACATTTCTTTTGATGTAAGCGACCCATAATAAAATAGATGCACCACGTTTAGAGCATGCACATTTGAGAGATTAAAAGTAAAGGAAAATGAACCCATCTAAAGTTTTTTGCTCTTCCTCTTGATGTTGACTTTTCCAGCATCATCCAAAATTAAATTTATGTACTCAAAACCCTGTAAGGCATAAAAATTAACATTTGAATAAATTTACATGTTTCAAATGCTAAAAATTAGATTGATATAAACTTTTTAACCAAAATTCAACAGTTTAATGATGTACATCAATCAGCAATTTTGCCATTGTTAGTTGCAACATATATCTTTTTATTTGTGACATATATGGTGCAATTTGGCCATCAAATTTTACTCAAATATATAACAAAATACCTAATCTACAAAAATCTATAAAACCAAATCAAACACAAAGTCAATAATTTATCTAAATTTTTTTAATCTAGCCAACGAATTAAACAAAGACATAACAAATCCTCAAAAGCATAGACAATTGAGAGAGAAATCATCACTTCAGAATTAAATTCAATCCTAAACAATGAAAAGAACATGAGACCTAAGATTAAGATTTAAAACCCATTTTCTTTTTCCCTTTGTCCCAATATCAACAAATCTATATTAATCATTAAACCATTAACTAAAGCAAAGTTAATCAAAATTAAATAACCGGATAAAATATTTTAACATAAAAAACAAAAGGAAGATATCATACCTGAAGGTCAGATGTCGTTTCCAAACTTTTCAAAGGCTTCATACTCCTCCATCTTCACCTCTACCTCTACCTCTACTTTTTCCACCAGTTCTACACCTAAAACACCAAAATAACCAAACCTCCTAAAATGAAGTCGTTTAATGCAATCTTTTTTAAAATAAGTCATTAAAATTACAACAAATGACTAATAGCAAGATCCTTTAGAAAACCAATTCTAAATAGTTCAAGGCTTCCAAAATTTGAGACTTTCAAGTTTCTTCTAGATTAGATAACTATAAGTTAGGCTGATTATACTCTTTTGGTAGTATTGCTTGGCAGATCTACTGTTCAAACATTATAATGGTTCCAAATCAACCCTTCAATATTCTATCATCAAAGTGGAATTTGACCAGTAGCTTCGAAAATAATTTGATTTGCAAAGGAGGCCACCTACCATTATTCGGGTCCCTTTCAAAGACAGAAATCAGTCAAGAGCATTTATGAATATAATAAGTCTAGAGGATAATTCAGTGATATAACAAATCAGTCAAAGCAAGATGCTTATTCGACCAAAAAAAAAAAAAAAAAAAAAAAAGAGAAGCAAGATGCTTATCCACAAATCTATTGGATTGAATAATCTGCAGAAAAGAAAAGCAATGAAAATCAAATAGAATACCATAGGGCATAGACATATCTTAGTAGAAAGAACATAAAGAAAACGGTTATTAGAAGAAAACGGTTATTAGTGTAAGTAGATATTAGTCGCTAGTCCATGCAATGCATAGGAAAACTATTGTGTAAGTAGATATTAACAACTATTTGTCTCTTCCACTTTGATTGTACATAGTCACTAACCCGTGCAATGCACAGAATAATTTGAGAAAAATAATATATATTTACTTTGCTTAAAAACTCACTTTAAAATTAATAGGCTGGCTTTCTACTCATAATATGACTCAACATACTCAAAAGTTTGTTGAAATAAACACATCCATCATCAAAAGTTTAGGTAACACACTAATAACATAAAACTACCCGTCAAGCGTTAGTTTTAAAAGCAACAATGGTATGTAATAAACTAATTTTTTTTTTTTTAAATGTCTTCAAAGTGGGATAAGAAAATAAAAGTAGCATTAAAAAGGGACACACCTACTAAGATGGCTTTCACATCAATATCTAAAAATTCCTAAGGAAATAATATTCTCACTAACTACACACATGACATATCATGTAATTTACACACTTAGCTTTGAACTCATCATTGATACAATTCTCCTAGATAAAACTTTAAAAGATATCTAAATTTATACATGAATCATAAATATGATAGTAGAGAACAAAGAAAACCATTTTTAGTGCAGAATGGGTGAGCATTGAACTGCGGTCCATAATGGTTCCCCTGCAATGCTTGTGCAGAAACGGCCTAAGCAATAGAGGATATGAGGAAAACAAAATAGACTATGAAACATGGAACCACTAATCAGATTGAAAAAGAATACATAAATCCCAACTAAGTCCTCAGGATAATAATATCAATTTCCCGGTGAAAAAATAATATATAAATATGTGTGTGTGTGTGTGTGTGTGTGTGTGATGAAAGAATTGACAGTAATAGTGGAGACAGCAAGAACACTCTGCTCACACCAAGCATGATACCTAAGTAGAAAACAGAAATCAACAAAAAATTAAAAAACTCCCATCTGAAAAACCAAATATCAAATCACGACTTCAATTAAATCAAAGGGAGCCTAGCAGTTACCTAAAAGCTTCAATCAAGAGTTCAAAACATAGTTCCATAGAATTTGAGAGTAATAGTGGCAACTATCAGTATATATACTGCCCTACATACTTCGTTGCTTCTTTTTTTATATATAGGTTATAAAAATTCATTGAAACAAAAAGGGAAGTGGTTTTACCTTATGAAAGAATAAATCCAAAAATACAAATTCAAAATGTTAACTCTTAAAATCTAACTTATGATATCTGTGAATCCATGAAAACTTAATGAAGAATCTGAGGTCACAACCTACACCCACTCAATAAGAGTCCTTCAAAATAGAAGATTTTCTAAAACCAAACCCAATAACTATATAGCATCAAATCAACCGTGCCTAAAACTATTATTAAACCCCATAACTATCTGCAACACATAGCCCATACATATCACTGAAGATTCTTAAACCACAATCTACATCAATATGAATTAATTTTTCAGCCAAAATAAATTAATCATCAAGCCAACTCTTAGGCCTTTCAAAAACACAAGGAAAAAAAAAAAAAAAAACATTAAATCGATACTATCTCCACTATGAAACCCATTGATATTTACAATATTTTCTTACAAAACCTGTAGAATTTGAAATCCCTAAATCGATAGAAAACCTAATTGAAGACATATAATTAAAACATAACTTTGAGGCTCTGTTCCATTTAAACCAATTTCAATCTAAATTTTAACCCATATCAATCAAATAAAATTGAAACTTGAAAAAGATCAGATTGAAAAATTCGTATATAATACAAAATTTTCTCAATGGAGTCTAATTTTACAGATTTTGAAAACCAAAACAATATAAAAAGCATATTAAGATCCATTTAACAGAAAAAAAAAAAAAAAAAAATCAATTGAAAGACCTAAACTTATATGCATGTATATTATAACTCAAACCCAAAGAGACAACAAAAACAGGGGTAGGTATATAAGAGAGAGAATCAAATCAAACATGTATTTCTATTATTGCTTACTTTGAGATTGAATTCCAAGACTGAAACTTAAAATCCATAATTCCAACAACAAAAACACACAAAAACCTCTTTATCTAACAAATCAGAAAATAGAAAATCAAAATTTTTGTATATAAAATCAAAATTTTTGTCTTTTATAGAGTAGGGTTTTGATCGCTTACCGTTGCCAGGAAGAGATTGTCTCAGATGGGAGTGGCAACCAAGGAGAAGGATTTGCATCTAGGGTTTTTAGTTTTGGGGTTTCCTACGTATTGTCTTGCAGACTCCAATCGTGTTTCCAAGCTGAGTTTGTGTTTGTGTTTGTGTTTAACGCTTTTACTTTTTTTTTTTTTTTTTTAAAGATAAGCATCCGGTCAGATGGGAGTGGAGACAAAGAAGAAGGATTTGGGTCTAGGGTTTTCAGTTTTGGGGTTTCCTGCGTATTCTCTTGCAAACTCCAATCGTGTTTTCAAGTTGAGTTTGTGTTTGTGTCTAACGCTTGTGTCTAATGTTTTTTTTTTTTTTTTTTTTTTTTTTTGAGATAAGCATCTGGTTTTGTTTTTGGGGAGAAGAAGAAGATGGGACTGCGTGAAGATGAGAGGGAGTTTTATGAGTCTGTGTTACTGTGTTTGCGTTTAAGGGGGAGAGTGTTTTTTAAATCGGGTTTTGGTTTTGGGGAGAAGGAAATTTTCGGGTTTTAGGCTTTTGGCTTTTTTTTTTTTTTTTTTAGCTGAAATTTTTGGTTTTTTTTTCTTTTTCAGGTTTTAGAATTTTTTTTTAATATTGTGCTATCGTGGAAAATTGTGGGAGTTTCAAAAGTTTCGGTTTTATATATATATATATATATATATATTTATTTATATTATAGTTTATATTACAGTTTTTTCAATTATTTATTTATTTTGTTATCAATGTCGAGTAATATTTGGTTTCCAAAAAATACAAAGAAGTGTCGATTAATATTTTTAGATTATTATTAATTTTTTTTAATCTTGTCCCTAAACCGCATGACCGCAACTATATGGAGTTAGTTCTTTCAAAAAAAAAAAAAAAACACCAGCACATTAGAAAAAGCACCATCACTGCTGTGACTTTGAGAAGCATATTTAGACGTCTAATAATTATCTGTAAGTAGAAAGAGTTTTAAGATAGATGCCTTCAGGGATTAATCGTACACAGGATGTCTAATAAGGGAGATAAGGGATTATAGAACCGAAGCGCGGACCATGGGAGAGGGATTTAGAGGTTAGATACTGAGAAACTTCGTCACTGAATCATAATGGAAATTGATTTGTAATAACGCTGTGGGTGCCATGAAATTTGAAATCAATTTCCAGGGATATTGTTGTATATAGGGAGGGATTGGCACGAACAAGATCTCGCAACTTGCAAATTGCAACACGTACAGAGTCAATATTTGCGGGAAAAACATACACCAACGTAATGCAGTGCAAGCTGCGAAGGTGGTAGCAATGTTAAGGTGCAAGCTGGTGTAAAAATGGTTACCCCTCGTGGACGTTCGGAAATTTCAGCTGCAAAGACAATCATGCATGCATGCCTGCATTTTTTTTAAAAAAAAATTTATGAAAGCGTCCTTCATTTTTTTTTTTTTTTTATGTGTGTAATGACTTAGTGCAAGTTTCTTTCTCTCCAAGTCTTCAATTGTAATATTTCAAACATATATTAAAATTGTTAGTATCTTCCTTGTGAATTCTTTCAAGTTATGTATGTGGTAACTAGGATAATTTATGATTAAACTTTTTATTTTTTAGGTTCAATAAAGTAAAATATATTATATTATTTAGAATTTTAAATAATATAGCATAGATACACTTTTAAATTACCATGCAAGGTCCATTATTTTTTATCAAAGATCAATTAATAAAAAGGGCGGAGCGATAAAGCAGTGCATAATTTTTTAGCAATATATATAATTGAATATTCAAAAAAAAAAATATTATGTCCTTCATCCCATAAGCACTTATATTTATTGGCCAAGCTTAGCCTCCTTTGACACTAATTAAGGTTAAATATGCAAAGTACATAAATATTGAACTCATTTCTCTCAAATGATAGTTAGTCCCACGTCCTATATGTATTGGGCAAGTTTGACCTCCTTTGATTCCAAGAGTAATTATATAATACTTCAGACTTGCAATAAACGTACTTACTCCTATCACCCTCTCACTTAACCTAATAATAGATCACGTTGATTATAATTTAAGATGATATATACTATTTATGTGAGAAAAAAAGTGTACGACAATATTGTATTCTTTAAATATTGTATAATTTATTTTCTGACACTAAGATATGTGACACAAGTTTAATGCACCATCCTAAAATGGTTGCAAACTTGCAATAATTAATAACTACATATTAAGCTTTTGTTATTGAGTATGGTTTTTTTTTTTTTTTTTTGCTATTATTCATGGGAAGTTGTCCAACTTAATTAATCCTTATTCTACTAAAATTGTAACATTGCATGAATAGAAAATATTAAAGATATTACATATTTTATTATATAACATTTACAAATTAACTAACGTAACAATGAATGTAAATGGTGGATTTAAAGAACATAATAAATTAATTAAATAATTTATTGTGATTGTTGATACATTAATTTGCAAAATTTTATGTTAATTATGAAATTTGTAGCATCTTTTATGTATCAATTATAACCAAAAGAGAAAAATGCACGAGATAATGAATCTGTTGTTGTGCTATAATCGCACTATGTCGCCATTTAGTTCACTTTTTGGTTTAAGATTTTCCCCCTAATTGCTAGTGTTAATGTTAAAATGCTTTTGTTTGTTTGATCAATGCCAAACCTCTTTATTCCGTTCGGTTGAAACTTATAAAAATAGTGTAAGGTTGAATTTATTCAACCATCTAATTGGCTTTATTCCGTGCCAAATTTGCTTGTAATTCAACATTTAGTAACCCTGTACTTAGGTGGGTTTGTTGTAAGGGTAGTGAGTGAGATAGAGTGAAGAATGCTCAACAGTGTGCAAGAAAACAGAGACTCGCGGCTGGGACTCGTGGGTGGACTCGCGGCTGCAAGCCGCCAGAAGCTGCACACGTGCCAAGCATGCTGGAAGATGAACAGTCATGCTAGCTGGAGCACTACAGGACAAAACAGGACAACTGGCCATACGGTTAACTCGCGACTGGATCTCGCGACTTGGTCAAGCCGCGAGCCACCCCTGTTTTGTAAAACCTGACGTTTCACATTCCTCTCCCATTCTAGTATAAATACCCCTTTTACCCACGATTGAAAGAGAGCTTCCAGAGAGAATTTTGAGAGAGAAACCCTAAAGAAAAACCAGATTGTTTCACCCACAATCTATACCTCAGAGTCTCTTCAAATTCCCCTACTCTCTTCCTCTCCATTGTCAAATCCTTGAGAGGCATTATACCAAACCTGGTTCTCACCATTATCATCACTGTGAGACAGTCATTTGGATTTCTGGGAAGCAGTTAGGAAGGAACCAATCTTCATTGGTTGATGCTACGGTCTAGTAGCGGAATCCGGCAAGCTAGAAAAGAAAAAGGTTCGGCGCAACCTCATTGGAGCAAGAAGCTTGGAGGGCTTAGGTGCACTGGGTAGATTAGGCTTGGAGGGTCTATTGCTGTCCTTGTATCCCAACTGTATTTTCTAGTGGATTGATTACCGCTTGGAGGGCGGCGGAGAGGTTTTTCGCCGAGGACTTCGGTTTCCTCTTCGATAACACATCGCGTGTTGTCTTTGTGTTTGCATCTTCCTTCCTCTCTATCTTTGCCTTTATATTATCTGCTGTGGTTTTATTTTATTATGGCTTAGATAGTTTTTAACCAATTTCATATTATAGCATGTGTTAAGTTTCCGCACACTAGTTGTTTGACATATTGCTTGTATTGGTTAAGTTGTATTTTGGGGGTCTAAACGTTCAAATGTGTTTTGTATACGTTTTTTGAACTTTCAATTGGTATCAGAGCGGGTACACTGCTGTTGGTTTCATTACCATTGTGTGATCCTTGACTCCCTTTTGAGATGGATAGGTCTTAATCCCTAAATGCACCTCCATATTTTGATGGTAGTAATTATGCTTTTTGGAAGGTTCGTATGAGAGCTTTTCTGTGTTCTATTGATGAATCCGTTTGGGATGCTGTTGAGATTGGTTGGACCAAACCTGAGGCAGCCAAATCCACATGGGATAAGGCAGCACTTGCTGCATCTAATGCTAACAGTAAAGCACTCAATGCTATTTTTTGTGGTGTGTCTCCAGATGAATTTCACAGGATTTCTCACATTACCATTACCAAGGAAGCATGGGAGATTCTGGAAACCACTTATGAAGGCACGAAGAAAGTGAAAGACACCAACTTACAAATGCTGACCACTCGGTTTGAGGAGCTCAAAATGAGTGAGGATGAGTCTTTTGACTCTTTCTATGGGAAGTTAAATGAGGTGGTTGTCAGTAAGTTCAACTTGGGGGAGAAAACGGAGGACTCAAAGATTGTAAGGAAGATCCTACGATCATTTCCGGAAAGTTTTCGTGCTAAAGTAACAGCAATTGAAGAGAGCAAAGATCTTGATGACATCAAAGTACAGGAGCTGGTTGGTTCTCTGCAGACTTATGAGATGTCGCTGCCCAATCAACGGAAGAGTAAATCCCTTGCTCTAAAGACCATTAATGAGAAGGTGGAAGATCAAGACTCATCGGGAGAAGATGTGGTTGACAAAGATGTAGCTTACCTTGTCAAAAATTTCAGAAAGTTCTTGAAATTCAAAAATAATGGCAAATTTGATGATAAAAGAAAATTCCAAAGTTCTGGAAGAGAGAAGAGGGATTTCAAAAAGAAAGATGGAAAAGAATCCCAACCCACACAAGGTGTCACTTGTTTTGAATGTAACGGGCATGGACACTTTAAGAAGGAATGTCCGAATTATTTGAAATCAAAAGGCAAAGTGTATGCCACGACCTTGAGTGACTCAGATTCGTCTGACTCAGAATCTGAAGAGAGCTGTGATGGAGAGGGGAATTATTCAGCTTTTATGACTATTGCTCATGTTGAGTCTTCGGATGAGTTAAATCTGCTTGTACGAGACCTTGGAGAACATAGTGATGATGAGTCACTAGGAATTGTTGAAGAATCAAATGCTGAAGAAGATGAAAGCGCAGCAAATCTTCAAGAGAATTATAACTCACTCTTGGAGAAGTCAGGTGAGTACACAAGGGTGGCCAAGGCTGCTGTGAGAAAAATGAAGAAGGCTGAGGAGGACTACAAAAGTCTCCTAATTCGATATAGGGAGGCCAAATGTGAGATAGAAACACTGAATGGTGAGTTGTCCGAAGCTTACACAAAAGTGAGATTTCTTGAGAATGAGGTTGTGCAAGCGAATGTTAAAATAGAGAGGGTCACCACCAAGAAGCTAGATGATGTTATCTCATCTCAAAAGAGCTTTTCAGACAAATCCGGATTGGGATATACCGGAGGAAGTAGTTCATCTGGAAATGTCACTAAAGAAGTGAAGTTTGTAAAGGCCAAAGATCCAGTTGTAGCTGACCCTACTGGTGAGAAGCTCGAGGTGGAGGAGAAGAAGAATGTGGTGAACCAACGGATGCTGAATCCCCGTAATCAGTCAGTGGGCAGGTCTGAATCTCGTGCCAAGTCACGTCCACGACCACAAAGAGGTCCTAGAGGAACTTATGTGTGCCATTATTGCGGACTTCAAGGGCATACTCGACCAAATTGCCAAAAGCTGAGAGCAAAGAACAGTGCAACTCCTCAGAGGTTAGGAGGACCCAGAAATGATAGGAGAATTTGGGCAAGTGATCAATCTAGAGATCAAAATGGAGATCCCGGAATGATGAACGTGATGAAGATGATTGGTGCATTCACCAACTGCTTGGAAAGCTTCTCACGAAGGTTTGAAAGCCCTAACTCCCGTACCCAATCCTATAAGGAAATCACCCCAAACGCAAGTGACGTGTGGGTGAAAAAGGGTACTCATGCATAAGCATTACAACATGTCCATGCATTAATACTTCCTATGCTTTGCGACTATGTTTGTTTGGTTTGTTTGCTGTTTTTGATGTTGGTTGTTTGCTTGTCTTCTTGTGAATATCTTTAATTTTGTTTTATCAATCTTTTTGTTTCTTGTGTCAAAAAATCCAAAAATCACATAAAAATTAGAAAATCAAAAAACTTGATTGACTTTGTTGAGTTTTGTCTTAAAACTTGTTTTGCCTTGTACCTTTGTGCTAATGGCTTTGTGCATTTTCGAGCATTGCTTGTTTTCATGCACTCATATCACTGTGGGAAAAATATTGAAATCTATGTGATTGTTGTAAATAGATCTTCAAACTTGTCATGAATGATTAGTGAATGGTTATGTTGATCTTGAGACATGCATAGACTTGTGTCTATATATCTTCCCACTTTTTATTTTTGTTTTGCTAAAAAGAGCTCACCAAATGTAAATCTCCAAATGAAAAGAGATATTGAGCTGCAAAAGCCTGTCGTACATTCTAGTATTTGACTAGGAAAACGGGTAAGCGACCTTTATATTAAAGTGATTGTTTATTCAAAAAGCCAAAGGCTTGATCATTAAAGTGAAATGTCAAATATCACTGTAACGTTGAATTTATTCAACCATCTAATTGGCTTTATTCCGTACCAAATTTGCTTGTAATTCAGCATTTAGTAACCCTGTATATAGGTGGGTTTGTTGTAAGGGTAGTGAGTGAGATAGAGTGAAGTTTGCTCAAGAGTGTGCAAGAAAACAGAGTGTCGCGGCTGGGACTCGCGGGTGGACTCGCGGCTGCAAGCCGCCAGAAGCTGCACACGTGCCAAGCATGCTGGAAGATGAACAGTCATGCTAGCTGGAGCACTACAGGACAAAACAGGACAACTGGCCATACGGTTAACTCGCGACTGGATCTCGCGACTTGGTCAAGCCGCGAGGTCAAGCCGCGAGCCACCCCTGTTTTGGAAAAACCTGACGTTTCACATTCCTCTCCACTCCAATATAAATACCCCTTTAACCCACGATTGAAAGAGAGCTTCCAGAGAGAATTTTGAGAGAGAAACCCTAAAGAAAAACAAGATTGTTTCACACACAATCTATACCTTAGAGTCTCTTCATATTCCTCACTCTCTTTCTTTCCATTGTCAAAACTTTGAGAGGCATTATACCAAACCTGGTTCTCACCATTATCATCTCTGTGAGACAGTCGTTTGGAGTTCTGGGAAGCAGTTAGGAAGGAGCCAATTTTCATTGGTTGATGCTATGGTCTAGTAGCGGAATCCGGGAAGCTAGAAAAGAAAAAGGTTCGGCGCAACCTCGTTGGAGCAAGAAGCTTGGAGGGCTTAGGTGCACTGGGTAGATTAGGCTTGGAGGGTCTATTGCTGTCCTTGTATCCCAACTGTATTTTCTAGTGGATTGATTACCGCTTGGAGGGCGGCGGAGAGGTTTTTCGCCGAGGTCTTCGGTTTCCTCTTCGATAACACATCCGGTGTTATCTTTGTGTTTGCATCTTCCTTCCTCTCTATCTCTGCCTTTACATTATCTGTTGTGGGTTTATTTTGTTATGGCTTAGATAGTTGTTTAACCAATTTCATATTATAGCATATGTTAAGTTTCCGCACACTAGTTGTTTGACATATTGCTTGTGTTGGTTAAGTTGGTTTTTGGGGGTCTAAACGTTCAAAAGTGTTTTTGTACACGTTTTTGAACTTTCAATCACTCTCACAATGAGAGGTGATTGCCTCAAAAAGATCAAAAAGATCAAATGTTATGACTAAAAGTGGAGTAAAATGTAAAGCTCTAAGTTATGTTATCAAGTTGTGTGGGAGGTCATATATACATATTTCTATAATTGAGATAGGTCACATGATCTAGTGCTAATTGTGTATGCCTTGGTTGAATCGATCATTGAAGCTTCACATTAGACGAAGGACTATCTCATTGTTGTTATCCACACACAACACACAAGTATATGTTCAATAAATGTCATATTCATTTGTGTGATTGTACTTGATGAAATGTGTTTTCACATGCTCAATCTTTGTTAATTCAAACACACAAAAAGATTTTTGAGTGTTTTAGGTGTTTTTGGAAAGTATTTTGTTTGAAAAATCTGAAAATTTCAAAAATACAGTTTTGCCCTGTTTTGGCGGCTCAGTCGCGAGTATGTCAAGTCGCGAGCCTCAGTCGCATCTTCGCTGGTCATTTTTGGCGACTTGTTCGCGAGTGGAAGGTCTAGTCGCGAGGTTCACTCAGAGATTTTCGCGGCTCAGCTCGCGACTCACTCGCGGGTAGACCTTCCAGTCGCGAAAAACACTTAGAAAAATTTTTCAAAATTTTGTTCTTGAGTGCTTTGGCGGCTTAAGCTAGCGACTGTGTGGCAACTTAATCAAGTCGCGAAAATCGCGTGTTTTGCAGAAACAGGAGCAGTTTTTAAACCTCTTTTCAGTTTTCCCTCGAACTTTTGTGACTGTTCATCTTCTCTCTAAACTATCTCCCTCCCAAACACTCCGTGCTCCCATTTCCAATCTCCATTGTTGCATTCTTGTAGCTCAAAATCGTCAAGTTACAGGTATGGGTTTTTAGTTTTGCACCCTTTTATACCTGATTTTGTGTTTTTCCCTTTGATTTTTCGCATATGTTTGTGATTCAGAAATGGGTTTGTGTTTCGGTTTTTACTCCTTGTTCATGCTTAGCTTGCAAATGCTGCTGCTAGCATTTGATGTGATCTTAGTTGTTTCCTTATTGCTCTTCATCTTGTGCTTAGCTAAGTGTTTCTTTTATTTTAATCTGAACTTTGAGCAGTTGAGTTGCTTCTATTTGTTCATTTTAAGGTTATGAGTTTTACTGTGCTAAATATGCATGTTTTATTGTGTTTGAAAGTTCAAAAACGTGTACAAAACACATTTGAACGTTTAGACCCCCAAAATACAACTTAACCAACTCAAGCAATATGTCAAACAACTAGTGTGCGGAAACTTAACACATGCTATAATAAGAAATTGGTTAAACAACTATCTAAGCCATAACAAAATAAAACCACAGCAGATAAAATAAAGGCAAAGATAGAGAGGAAGGAAGATGCAAACACAAAGACAACACGCGATGTGTTATAGAAGAGGAAACCGAAGTCCTCGGCGAAAAACCTCTCCGTCGCCCTCCAAGCGGTAATCAATCCACTAGAAAATACAGTTGGGATACAAGGACAGCAATAGACCCTCCAAGCCTAATCGACCCAGTGCACCTAAACCCTCCAAGCTTCTTGCTCCAACGAGGTTGCGCCGAACCTTTTTCTTTTTTAGCTTCCCGAATTCCGCTACTAGACCGTAGCATCAACCAATGAAGATTGGCTCCTTCCTAACTGCTTCCCAGAACTCCAAACAGTTGTCTCACAGAGATGATAATGGTGAGAACCAGGTTTGGTATAATGCCTCTCAAGGATTTGACAATGGAGAGGAAGAGAGTAAGGGAATTTGAAGAGACTCTAAGGTATAGATTGTGGGTGAAGCAATCTGGTTTTTCTTTAGGGTTTCTCTCTCAAAATTCTCTCTGGAAGCTCTTTTTCAATCGTGGGTTAAAGGGGTATTTATACTGGAGTGGGAGAGGAATGTGAAACGTCAGGTTTTGGCAAAACAGGGGTGGCTCGCGGCTTGACCTCGCGGCTTGACCAAGTCGCGAGATCCAGTCGCGAGTTAACCGTATGGCCAGTTGTCCTGTTTTGTCCTGTAGTGCTCCAGCTAACATGACTGTTCATCTTCCAGCATGCTTGGCACGTGTGCAGCTTCTGGCGGCTTGCAGCCGCGAGTCCACCCGCGAGTCCCAGCCGCGAGTCTCTGTTTTCTTGCACACTCTTATGCAAACTTCACTCTAACTCACTCACTACCCTTACAACAAACCCACCTAAATACAGGGTTACTAAATGCTGAATTACAAGCAAATTTGGCACGGAATAAAGCCAATTAGATGGTTGAATAAATTCAACCTTACAATCTCCCCCTTTGGCTATTCCGTGACAAAACCCTAAAACAGACTCTAGACTTAACATGTGAGTTGGGAACAGTTGAACAAAACTCACTCACACCTAACTCTAGAAGCTGTGAAGCACTTGAATCATATGAACATAATACTCCTGAAACACAACAATACACCATGATCATTGTAAGCAGAGAATTATAAATGCATATGAAACATGCAAAATGTGATCAAGCAAAGATGGAGTTAATAAACAAACCATGGCTTGATCAACCAAGTGAACACCACAAGGTAGTGATCACAGTGCTCATTCACACTTGGAATGAACACAAGGACATACAAGTTAACAAGCACAAGGCAAGACACTTGTATGCTCAACACTCAACCAATGCATAGCACACAAGGCATATGCATCTAGGAACAATCCTACAAGGGCACAAGAGTGACAGTACATAAACCAAAATGCAGAACATTTAGATTAAAGTACTGATTTCAACATAGTATAAAGGCTGCATTAAGCAAGGTACATACCATAAAGCCTACAAACTATGCATGAAACATTAACCCTAAAAGCTTACAAAAGCACATGGGTACAAACCAAAAACATCTTGAATAACATCATCAAAGTATATTAAAGATTAAACCAAGAGTATATGAACTGAGTTAGAAACAGCTATACACCAAAACACAGTGTATCAAAACCATGAAAACACTAAAAGTGCCCAACAAACATAAACCTAAAACCATAAGTTTAGAAGATAAGACTGAAAGCAAAAGTATGACAAAAGTATGTGTGTACTCCCCCTATCACTATGCACACTTCCCTTTGAACTTTTCTCCCCCTTACTGAATGCTCTCCCCCTTTTTGTCACGAATAGCTAAAGACTCTCGTCCAACTTTCGTTGAATCTCATCTAGCTGATTTTCCATAGTCTCGAGGCGCATTTGGACATGGTTGTTTGTGGAGTAGAGAAGTGCCACAAGCTCATCAACGCGTTTCTGAATATGCTCAAGTACACTGCCGACTCTGTCAGTATGAGGAGCAGTTTGTGCTTGCGGAATACCAGCCGGTGAAGCTTCAGGAACAGCACGTGATGCAGATGTGGTATGTGCAGGTGTCTCTGAGTCAGGGGCAGATGGAGTAACCGGAGAGATGTGAGCACTTCTTGGTGATTTAGAGGAGTGACTTCTGCTTGCTTGAAGAGTGAACAAGGAAATGGGACGTTGACGAGTCAACATTTTACCATCTGCAGGAGGAATAATGCCTGCACGAAGAATGAGCTTCATGACGAGACTACAAAATGGAATAATTCCTCGAGCTGCAGATCGACACGCGGTCTTCCTCAAGGTGTAGTAGATGTGAGCACATATATCAATGGGGGCTCCTGTAATGAGGTCACACAGAAATAGAGCTCTCCCAAGATTGATGAATGTAGTGTTGGACAGTGGGTAGAGATTGGTGAACATGATCAACTTCAGTGTGGTCAGCTCAGGTGCAAACTTTGCGGTGCTGATGGATGTTCCTGCACTGGATACTTCATGATCGTGTCCTAGGATTTGTAAAATTTCTCCAACCTCTGGATTTTGTTCATCATAAGGAGTGAAATTCACATTCTGAGGTCTGGTGATGCTGAGAAGATCTGCAATGGAGTCTGGGGTAACACTAAACTCTGTTCCTCTGACCCAGAAAATGAGTTGAGGTCCAAGATCAGTTGCATTGGAGAAGCATTCTTTGACCAGCTCATCCATTGGATCATCAAAGTTTCCGAACAAGTTTGCCCAATCTCGATTCTCAAAGATTCGAGGGATGAAAGTGGACCCTAAAGTGTTGAACTCTACCACCCGTTCTACTATAGTGGTTGACTTGTCAAACACATTTGAGTAGGCGTGTGAGTTAAGCGGAAGTCTGAACCTATCCTCATTTGGATCTTGAGATGCCTGAGATGATAGACGAGTCCTTTTAGCAACTGGTGTTGCTGGTTCGTCAGTAACAATGTCTTTACCCCTGGAAGATCGACGAGACATCTGCAAGAGAACAGGCCAACAGAAAAGAACCAAACAACAATACCCCACAAGATGATTGTCAACAAGATTCAGTGTAAACAATATTTCAATATATAAACACAAACTGAAGATAGTGCAGACCCAACCAAAACTTCCAACAATACACAGAAGCGCAAACTAACACGTGCATCAAAATTGGTGATAGTGCACCAAGACATAGATAGACAGCACAACTGACAAAACTGTCATTGAGACAGGTTAAATGACCATGATATGCAATTAGATACAGCATTTGAACAAATAGAGCAGATAACAAAAATCATTCCATCAGAGACATGAACAAGGGAAAAAAAATTTCAACATGAAGAAACCAAACATCCACACTGGAGCACGTGGTTGAGAGACATACATTATGTTATCATAACAACTCAGTAACCAAAACCAAACACCAACATCAATACTCAAGCAAGTTGAATGAGTAAGACAAATAGACACCAAACCCATTTCAGAAAAGGTTCTCAGATTCAATAATAGGCAAAAATCAGAACAATGAAAAACACATTGTGACTGCTCAGCATGAAAACAGGTGAGAACAATATCAAACACGACACTCCATATCCATTACACAAAGAGATAAGTATAACGAATACAATACCAGTCCAAACAGTAACATAAATATGCAGGAAAAAAATTAGATTGAGAAAGCAGAACCCATACCTTTTCTTGATGATTTGGATAAGAAATGAAGCACCAATGAGGTTCGAAAAATGGATTCACGAAGTGTTTGGAAGGAAAAACAGTTTAAAGAGAAGATGAACAGTTACAAAAGTTCGAGGGAAAAACTGAAAGAGGTTTAAAAACTGCTCCTGTTTCTGCAAAACACGCGATTTTCACGACTTGATTAAGTCGCCACACAGTCGCCAGCTCAAGCCGCCAAAGCACTCAAGAACAGAATTTTGAAAAATTTTTCTAAGTGTTTTTCGCGACTGGAAGGTCTACCCGCGAGTGAGTCGCGAGCTGAGCCGCGAAAATCTCTGAGTGAACCTCGCGACTGGACCTTCCACTCGCGAACAAGTCACCAAAAATGACCAGCGAAGATGCGACTGAGGCTCGCGACTTGACATACCCGCGACTGAGCCGCCAAAACAGGGCAAAACTGTATTTTTGAATTTTTTCAGATTTTTCAAACAAAATACTTTCCAAAAACACCTAAAACACTCAAAAATCTTTTTGTGCTTGAATTAACAAAGATTGAGCATGTGAAAACACATTTCATCAAGTACAATCACACAAATGAATATGGCATCTATTGAACATAAACTTGTGTGTTGTGTGTGGATATCAACAATGAGATAGTCCTTTGTCTAATGAGAAGCTTCAATGATCAATTCAACCAAGGCATACACAATTAGCACTAGATCATGTGACCTATCTCAATTATAGAAATATGTATATATGACCTCCCACACAACTTGATAATATAACTTGGAGCTTTACATTTTACTCCACTTTCAAACATAACATTTGATCTTTTTGATCTTTTGAGGCAATCATCTCTCATTGTGAGAAAGATATATAGCATTTCTCTTTGAAGAATAGGCCTTTGGCCTTTTTGAATGAACATTCACTTTTAATATAAGGTCGCTTACCCTTTTTCCTAGTCAAATACTAGAATATGCGACAGGCTTTTGCAGCTCAAAATCTCTTTTCATTTGGAGATTTACATTTGGTGAGCTCTTTTTAGCAAAACAAAAATTAAAAAGTGGGAAGATATATAGACACAAGTCTATGCATGTCTCAAGATCAACATAACCATTCATTAATCATTCATGACAAGTTTGAAGATCTATTTACAACAATCACATAGATTTCAAGATTTTTCCCACAGTGATATGAGTGCATGAAAACAAGCAATGCTCGAAAATGCACAAAGCCATTAGCACAAAGGTACAAGGCAAAACAAGTTTTGAGACAAAACTCAACAAAGTCAATCAAGCTTTTTGATTTTCTAATTTTTTATGTGATTTTTGGATTTTTGACACAAGAAACAAAAAGAATGATAAAACAAAATCAAAAATATTCACAAGTAGACAAGCAAACAACCAATATCAAAAACAACAAGCTTACCAAACAAACATAGTCACAAAGCATAGGAAGCATTAATGCATGGACATGTTGTAATGCTTATGCATGAGTACCCTTTTTCACCCACACGTCACTTGCGTTTGGGGTGATTTCCTTATAGGATTGGGTACGGGAGTTAGGGCTTTCAAACCTTCGTGAGAAGCTTTCCAAGCAGTTGGTGAAAGCACCAATCATCTTCATCACGTTCATCATTCCGGGATCTCCATTCTGATCTCTAGATTGATCTCCTGCCCAAATTCTCCTATCAATTCTGGGTCCTCCTGACCTTTGAGGAGTTGCACTGTTCTTTGCTCTCAGCTTTTGGCAATTTGGTCGAGTATGCCCTTGAAGTCCGCAATAATGGCACACATAAGTTCCTCTAGGACCTCTTTGTGGTCGTGGACGTGACTTGGCACGGGATTCAGACCTTCCCATAGACTGATTACGATGATTCAGCATCCGTTGGTCCACCACATTCTTCTTCTCCTCCACCTCGAGCTTCTCACCAGTAAGGTCAGCTACAACTGGATCTTTGGCCTTTACAAACTTCACTTCTTTAGTGACATTTCCAGATGAACTACTTCCTCCGGTATATCCCAATCCGGATTTGTCTGAAAAGCTCTTTTGAGATGATATAACATCATCTAGCTTCTTGGTGGTGACCCTCTCTATTTTAACATTCGCTTGCACAACCTCATTCTCAAGAAATCTCACTTTTGTGTAAGTTTCGAACAACTCACCATTCAGTGTTTCTATCTCACATTTGGCCTCCCTATATCGAATTAGGAGACTTTTGTAGTCCTCCTCAGCCTTCTTCATTTTTCTCACAGCAGCCTTGGCCACCCTTGTATATTCACCCAACTTCTCCAAGAGTGAGTTATAATTCTCTTGAAGATTTGCTGTGCTTTCATCTTCTTCAGCTTCTGATTCTTCAACAATTCCTAGTGACTCATCATCACTATGTTCTCCAAGGTCTCGTACAAGCAGATTTAACTCATCCGAAGACTCAACATATGCAATAGTCATAAAAGCTGAATAGTTCCCCTCTCCATCACAGCTCTCTTCAGATTCTGAGTCAGACGAGTCTGAGTCACTCAAGATCGTGGCATACACTTTGCCTTTCGATTTCAAATAATTCGGACATTCCTTCTTAAAGTGTACATGCCCGTTACATTCAAAACAAGTGACACCTTGTGTGGGTTGGGATTCTTTTCCATCTTTCTTTTTGAAATCCCTCTTCTCCCTTCCAGAACTTTGGAATTTTCTTTTGTCATCAAATTTGCCATTATTTTTGAATTTCAAAAACTTTCTGAAATTTTTGACAAGGTAGGCTACATCTTTGTCAACCACATCTTCTCCCGATGAGTCTTGATCTTCCACCTTCTCATTAATGGTCTTTAGAGCAAGGGATTTACTCTTCCGTTGATTGGGCAGCGACATCTCATAAGTCTGCAGAGAACCAACCAGCTCCTGTACTTTGATGTCGTCAAGATCCTTGCTCTCTTCAATGGCTGTCACTTTAGCACGAAAACTTTCCGGCAATGATCGAAGGATCTTCCTTACAATCTTTGAGTCCTTTGTTTTCTCCCCCAAGTTAAACTTACTGATAACCACCTCATTTAGCTTCCCATAGAAAGAGTCAAAAGACTCATCCTCACTCATTTTGAGTTCCTCAAACCGAGTGGTCAGCATTTGTAACTTGGTGTCTTTTACTTTCTTCGTGCCTTCATAAGTTGTTTCCAGAATCTCTCATGCTTCTTTGGCAATGGTAATGTGAGAAATCCTGTGAAATTCATCTGGAGACACACCACAGAAAATAGCATTGAGTGCTTTACTGTTAGCATTAGATGCAGCAAGTGCTGCCTTATCCCATGTGGATTTGGCTGCCTCAGGTTTGGTCCAACCAATCTCAACAGCATCCCAAACGGATTCATCAATAGAACACAGAAAAGCTCTCATTCAAACCTTCCAAAAAGCATAATTACTACCATCAAAATATGGAGGTGCATTTAGGGATTGAGACCTATCCATCTCAAAAGGGAGTCAAGAATCACACAATGGTAATGAAACCAACAGCAGTGTGTACCCGCTCTGATACCAATTGAAAGTTCAAAAACGTGTACAAAACACCTTTGAACGTTTAGACCCCCAAAATACAACTTAACCAACTCAAGCAATATGTCAAACAACTAGTGTGCGGAAACTTAACACATGCTATAATAAGAAATTGGTTAAACAACTATCTAAGCCATAACAAAATAAAACCACAGCAGATAAAATAAAGGCAAAGATAGAGAGGAAGGAAGATGCAAACACAAAGACAACAGGCGATGTGTTATCGAAGAGGAAACCGAAGTCCTCGGCGAAAAACCTCTCCGCCGCCCTCCAAGCGGTAATCAATCCACTAGAAAATACAGTTGGGATACAAGGACAGCAATAGACCCTCCAAGCCTAATCTACCCAGTGCACCTAAGCCCTCCAAGCTTCTTGCTCCAACGAGGTTGCGCCGAACCTTTTTCTTTTCTAGCTTCTCGGATTCCGCTACTAGACCGTAGCATCAACCAATGAAGATTGGCTCCTTCCTAACTGCTTCCCAGAACTCCAAACAGCTGTCTCACAGAGATGATAATGGTGAGAACCAGGTTTGGTATAATGCCTCTCAAGGATTTGACAATGGAGAGGAAGAGAGTAAGGGAATTTGAAGAGACTCTAAGGTATAGATTGTGGGTGAAGCAATCTGGTTTTTCTTTAGGGTTTCTCTCTCAAAATTCTCTCTGGAAGCTCTCTTTCAATCGTGGGTAAAAGGGGTATTTATACTGGAGTGGGAGAGGAATGTGAAACGTCAAGTTTTGGCAAAATAGGGGTGGCTCGCGGCTTGACCTCGCGGCTTGACCAAGTCGCGAGATCCAGTCGCGAGATCCAGTCGCGAGTTAACCGTATGGCCAGTTGTCCTGTTTTGTCCTGTAGTGCTCCAGCTAGCATGACTGTTCATCTTCCAGCATGCTTGGCACGTGTGCAGCTTCTGGCGGCTTGCAGCCGCGAGTCCACCCGCGAGTCCCAACCGCGAGTCTCTATTTTCTTGCACACTCTTGAGCAAACTTCACTCTAACTCACTCACTACCCTTACAACAAACCCACCTAAATACAGGGTTACTAAATGCTGAATTACAAGCAAATTTGGCACGGAATAAAGCCAATTAGATGGTTGAATAAATTCAACCTTACAGTGTTAATCTGTTGGGAGCTTCTGTTAGTCTCAAAATTCTGATTGTGTGTCATGTCATTTTTTTTTATTATATGTCTAAATGACATATATCTGCCTTTAGGATAGTTTCTCCATGTTGTTCTTGTGTTTCCTATCTTAGGCTTGGTCTATCCATGTGATTGATTAAGTCGCTTATTGTTAAAGTGTTCAAAGTTAATTTGTATGGTTGATACCTCTTTGTTAATTTCATGGTACTGACTGGTTCTGCACATATATTTTTCTATGCTGTTGTAGCCTTTTCTGATTGTTCACAGATGGCTCCCTCACCTCAGAAGAAGAAATCTACTGCAAAGAAGGCTGACAAGAGATTAAAAATGGATTCTAAACTGTTTAGGTCAGTTCATCACTTTGAGAGATACAAGGATAACTTCTTGAATGCAGGAATCATTCAAGAAAGATTTGTAGATTTGGAGGACTTAAGACAAACCTTTATTCCCAGCTGTTTTGAAGGAAGAGGATGGGAAAAGCTTCTGAGTGGTTTCCCTGTTGTGTGTGAACCCCTAATTAGGGAATTTTACTCAAATGCTGTGATAAAGGAGAATGAATTAAGTTGCTGGGTGAGAGGTAAAGAATTCGTTTTGGATGCTCATGTCATAGATGATGCATTAGGGCTTGAAGGATTAGATGATGAAGAATTTATCAATTACAAGGATAGGAGTGTTTCTATTGAAACAGTTCAACAAAGGATAGGTGGGCAGAGAGAAGGGAAATGTTTGAATACCACTGCCTTTCCAGTGGACATGAGGTGCCTTACAATAATCATGATGTTTAACCTCTATCCCATTAAGAAATTGACTACAATCAATTGTGCTAGAGCAGTTTTTCTGATGGATCTCAAAGAAAAGAATTTCATAGACATAAGTTCCCACATATATGACACCATTGTGGATGAGACTAGAACAACCTCTAGGCCTAAATTGATCTTTCCCAGTTTGCTAATGAGGATTTTTAGAAGGAAGGGTGTTCCAATCCCTCAAGACATCAGTCCCATGTCCACACCCTCTGCAATTAACAAGCTTACCTGCAAAAGGATAAGTGTTAGGCTTCCAGGAGAAGAAGATGAAGGTGATGAAGGAGAGGGTGTCCCAATGGAGACTGAAGCAGAGGCTGCAGGGCATGCATCAACCTCAACACCTAGGAGGAGTGGCAAAAGACACAGAGCTTCAACTTCTGCAGATACACCTCCAGATGCTTTCCAAATCATTCTGGAAAGACTTGATGGGATCAGGGCAGTCCAAACTGAGCACTCTGACAGGATGAGAGCCATGCAAGACCAGATTGATGTCTTGTCTGCTAAACTTGACAACTTCACAACTCAGCATGACCAGTGACCCTTTGGCCATTCCGGTCAAAAAGGAGGAGATGTCATTGATGATGAAAAGCAGAAAAGCAAATCTTAAGGGGGAGTAATGTGTTGAGGGGGAGTTGTCAAAGTTATCAAATTCAGAAACTTTGTTTATATATGCTTATGTTTTTGGGTATTTTGTGTATAGCTGTTTCTAATTCATAACTTATACTCTTGGTTTAAACTTTAATATATTTTGATGATATTATTCAGGATGTTTTTGTGTTTGTACCCATGTGCTTTTGTAAGCTTCTAGGGTTAATGTTTTATGCATAGTTTGTAGGCTTTATGGTATGTACCTTGCTAAATGCAGCCTTTATGCTATGTTGAAATCAGTACTTTAATCTAAATGTTCTGCATTTTGGTTTATGTACTGTCACTCTTGTGCCCTTGTAGGATTGTTCCTAGATGCATATGCCTTGTGTGTTATGCATTGGTTGAGTGTTGAGCATACAGGTGTCTTGCCTTGTGCTTGTTAACTTGTATGTCCTTGTGTTCATTCCAAGTGTGAATGAGCACTGTGATCACTACCTTGTGGTGTTCACTTGGTTGATCAAGCCATGATTTGTTTATTAACTCCATCTTTGCTTGATCACACTTTGCCTGTTTCATATGCATTTATAATTTTCTGCTTACAATGATCATGGTGTATTGTTGTGTTTCAGGAGTATTATGTTCATATGATTCAAGTGCTTCATAGCTTCTAGAGTTAGGTGTGAGTGAGTTTTGTTCAACTGTCCCCAACTCACATGTTAAGTCTAGAGTCTGTTTTAGGGTTTTGTCACGGAATAGCCAAAGGGGGAGATTGTAAGGTTGAATTTATTCAACCATCTAATTGGCTTTATTCCGTGCCAAATTTGCTTGTAATTCAGCATTTAGTAACCCTGTACTTAGGTGGGTTTGTTGTAAGGGTAGTGAGTGAGATAGAGTGAAGAATGCTCAAGAGTGTGCAAGAAAACAGAGACTCGCGGCTGGGACTCGCGGGTGGACTCGCGGGTGGACTCGCGGCTGCAAGCCGCCAGAAGCTGCACACGTGCCAAGCATGCTGGAAGATGAACAGTCATGCTAGCTGGAGCACTACAGGACAAAACAGGACAACTGGCCATACGGTTAACTCGCGACTGGATCTCGCGACTTGGTCAAGCCACGAGGTCAAGCCGCGAGCCACCCCTGTTTTGTAAAACCTGACGTTTCACATTCCTCTCCCACTCTAGTATAAATACCCCTTTTACCCACGATTGAAAGAGAGCTTCCAGAGAGAATTTTGAGAGAGAAACCCTAAAGAAAAACCAGATTGTTTCACCCACAATCTATACCTTAGAGTCTCTTCAAATTCCCCTACTCTCTTCCTCTCCATTGTCAAATCCTTGAGAGGCATTATACCAAACCTGGTTCTCACCATTATCATCACTGTGAGACAGTCGTTTGGATTTCTGGGAAGCAGTTAGGAAGGAACCAATCTTCATTGGTTGATGCTACGGTCTAGTAGCGGAATCCGGCAAGCTAGAAAAGAAAAAGGTTCGGCGCAACCTCATTGGAGCAAAAAGCTTGGAGGGCTAAGGTGCACTGGGTAGATTAGGCTTGGAGGGTCTATTACTGTCCTTGTATCCCAACTGTATTTTCTAGTGGATTGATTATCGCTTGGAGGGCGGCGGAGAGGTTTTTCGCCGAGGACTTCGGTTTCCTCTTCGATAACACATCGCGTGTTGTCTTTGTGTTTGCATCTTCCTTCCTCTCTATCTTTGCCTTTATATTATCTGCTGTGGTTTTATTTTATTATGGCTTAGATAGTTTTTAACCAATTTCATATTATAGCATGTGTTAAGTTTCCGCACACTAGTTGTTTGACATATTGCTTGTATTGGTTAAGTTGTATTTTGGGGGTCTAAACGTTCAAAGGTGTTTTGTACACGTTTTTTGAACTTTCAAATAGTGACTACGTACCATGGTAGTTGTTTAAAGTTTTAGCCAAAAGGTTTTAATTAAAAATGAGTCATGCTAACGAGTGCCCTTAAAGCAATGATTAACAATCCATTTTAGGAAAATTTTAACATCACTTTTATGAGAAATGGAAAAAGTTGTCAAAATATTAATTACTTTTTTTTTTCTTTTCCCATAATTTTTTTTAAAAATTGATTATTAACAATTGTTTTAAGGCCATCCGTTAACATTTCTCATTAAAAATATGCAAATGAGCTCTTTATCCAATTATTGCCTAGCAAGATTGTCTTGCCTCCTTTAGTGCGTGGTTTTTTGAGATAGTCACATATGACACGGGATGAGGAAGTAGGGTTTCAACTACGAAGCTCCTAGTGTTAAACATAAATTACTTCCAAATAACAAAATAAAATAATCATAATATTAAAAAGATTCATGGATCCAATTAAAAAGCCTTGAAAATTATCAACAACACTTAATTGAGTTAGATAAATCGTGAACTATCAACGGGAAAGAAATTGCATGCATGTACATTGAATTTCACTTAATAATTAAGGTATACTTATACATCAAAGTGGGCTGCATCAATCCAAATTTCTCTACCTTTGTAAACCCTAGACTACAATCCAACTTGATCACCATTTTAACTTTCCTCTTCTTTTTATTCTTTAATTACAAATTTTCTTCTAAAGGAAAATTTAAAAAAAAATTAAAAAAAATAAAAGAAATGAAGAATATAGGTTAGATGCATATAGGATATGGTCGCAACTTCCAAATGATTCATAATCTAGCATAAGCAGCTTGCACCCACTTTCAATTGGAGTCATTTGCTATAACTTAAGGGGTGCTTCCCTTGGGCATAGAGGGAGAGGTAGGACTCTTCTTCTTTGAAGGAGGAATATTCCAGGAGGGCGGATTAGGCCTAGATGGAGTGACAGGACCCTTTCCCAGCAGTTGGCGTAGCAATGGAGATACAACGATATTGTGATCAGTGACAAAAGGCTTTTTGTTCATCATTGAGGGGATAATATCGCCGGTTTTTGTTGGATTGGGAACATATGGAGGGGCTTTACCTTGGTCAACTGCCCCAAACAATTTGTTTTCGTTTTGTGCATCTGGAAATCTCCTAGCCTCATGTACTGGCAAGCACATAATAAGAATAAGCACAGGCACTACTATGACTATGACAAGCATATTTAAAATCTTCATTGTTTTCTGCATGGAGAGATTACACAAGGAAATACAGATGAAGAATGTCTTGAGGCTCAAGCTAAAAATTAGGTAGCTATTTATATACAAAACGAGAACGTTAAGTTGAAAATGGAAATGGCAGAGGAACTTTCGCCATGGAAAATTGGAAATTACTGTGAAACAACGCTAGTCTAGCTTTGGGTGCCCATATCCAAATTGAAATCAAGGGTGGCATGTCTTCAGAGCCAAAAACTGTGGGCAAAACCATACCAACAAAATGCCGTGAGCCAAGGTGGTGGACGGAAATTCTCTTTGAGGTGCCCGGGATGTATAGATCGACCAAGTTTTCTTTGCCGTCAAGTCTTGCTTTTCAAATTTTAGATATACGTAAATATTAAGGGCATGCATATCACCGACTTTTTTTTTTTTTTTTCTTTTTTGTCTTTTATTACTTTTTTTAATATATTGTTGGATTTTGGAAGTTGGAAGTGATATTTCTAGTTTTCTTAACCATGTAAACTATTTGATGCTTGGTAGAAATTGCATCGGGATATTTACATCCAGAAGGGAACTATACGCGGTTACAACGAATATGATAAGATTAAAATACATCTAGCCGCCTCTATTGACCTACCCATAATAAGACACCATTCGTGTTCTTGCCATAATTTCTTTTCTTTGTCCTTAAGAAAAAAAAAAAAAAAAAAAAAAAAAAAAGAAAAAAAAAAAGGAAGGAGACGAAGAAGAAGAAGAAGAGAGGATGCAATTCACATACAAAAAAGTCTGGAGAAAAATAGAGTTTGCATGGAGTTTTTGAATCGAGCGTGTCGAGGAGGAATTGGAAGGATAGGACTTTATTTCTGCTGAAACAGTTATATCAATTATTCCAAATAATTAACAAAAAAATGTGAGGTGGACAAATATTTTTATAATAGCATGCCACTTATAGCCGTCCAATAAATATCTTGAATTTTAAATTTTAATTGTACAAAATTGGCAAGCCTTGAAACATTTTTCCCCTCAATTCAAACTCTTTTTCTATTTTAATGGGAAAACATAATTATATTAGGCCCTTTTTTTATCCAACAAGTAAATAATAGGAAAAGAAAAAGTGGGATTCAAATCATATATTTAAGTATCAAAAAAATTATTTTTATAAAAAAAAAAAAGTATAAAAAAAAATGTCATTGGACTATTACTTGAACTCATGTTATAACCTCTATTGTTTAGAACATTCACAATAAAATTGGTAAAATGACTTAAAAGCAACCCAAACACTAAAAACATACACTACAACAAAGTTGATAGAGTTAAATTATTTTGACTCATCGCTAAAGTGGGTTGCTATCTCTAACAGCTCACTGTAGCTAAAAATCATTTACTAAAAATTATATTTTATTCACATACGCTCAGACTCTCACACATGACAATTATTTCTACCCTATCTCACTATTTCTCTCTCAAGCAGATGCAGATAGGGACAAGTTTACTGCTCTGCCTCTCCATAGAGTCCTCTCTCTACCTAGGATTCTCTTCAACTAGCCTTCCCCACCCAGCCTAGCCCTCCCTCCACCTAGCCCCCTATCCCCTTTCGCCCAGCCCCCTCTCTTCTCTCCCTTTTGTCCAAACCGAACACACCCCTTCGCCACTATCATCTCTTATTTTTGCTCTTTATGTATCTCAAATCATCACTCTTTCTCTCAAACAAAACAAAAAAGGAATCCATAAACATTCAGCAAAGAAAATAATGATTTTAGACTTTGTAAGCTTCTTCTTTGGTGTTAATTCGAGGGTTAATCCAACTTGTCACTGCTCATCTCGACAAAGGTGTGGCATGGGTTTGTGATTTGTGATTTGGTTTTTGGGTGGTGGGGGTTCTGATTTGTAAAGGTTGTGGGGGCCAATGATGTAAGCTATGACTGTGTTGTGGTGGTTTGTGTTGGTTGTTGGCTATGATTGTGCTGTAGCAGTGATGGTTTGTATTGGTTGTAGTTTTTTATTATATTGAATATATTATTTTAATTTGTTAAATATTAAAATAAAATATTTGATGTTAAGTATATTATAAAATGAGTTGTTAAAATATATAAAGTGACTTTTTAAATTACTAAAAACTGTAATTTTTAGATGAGGATCCGACGAGATTTTCCATATATTACATAAGTCTCTAATAATTAATAAGTATTAGGTTTCGGTCCACGTGTTTTCAACTTTTCATTCATATTTGCTTAGTGGAGTGATTCTTGGAATATGTGGGAACAAAGGGATTGATCCAAGTGGAAAATTATTAAAGCCCTGTTTGGTTGTGTGGTTCTAATACATATTTTCATATTTTAAACAACTTTACACACATTTCAATATACTTTTTCACTCACACATATATCAAAAATACCCAAACAACATTACTCAAACTCATTTACCAAATGAGCCCTTATTTCCGGAGTATCATTAATGCGTATTCTCTTTTCTCACATGAATGGTGGGTCTTACTATAAATTTAATTAAGGAGACTCACTATTTATGTGAGAGGAGAAAGTACGAATTTATGATACTCTAGGAGTACACAATAATTTTCCGATCTAAGTGATGAGCAGATTTTAAAATGAAACTACCTTAATTGTTGGGACTCCAAATAAACTTTTTAGGTTAAAGGTGCAAAAGTTTATACAGAAGTAAATTTTGGTAGGGATGGAATTCAAATTATCTTCCCAAATATTATTGCGAAGACTTAATTAATTAACATGGTAACAAACACCTTTTCAGCACCAATATATGGTTTAGTTTTCCAAATTTCTTCCAAAGCCATGAGCTTTGTTTGAATCTTGAGGCTTTGATATTTTCATTTTTTTTTTCCCTATGAGGATTTGAGGAGGATTTTTCTCTTTTCTATTTAGGTCAAAGGATGAAAAAGTGAGAGAAGAAAAAATATGTGTGTTTTCATCATGTGTGTGTTGTAGAGAGGATGAAAAAGTGGGAATGATTTATGCCCAAATTATTAAGAAGAAAAATTTTAGGTGATTTTATACTTTTCTTCTCTATACAATTTTCTCTCATCTTTTCCCCCTAATTTAGAGAGAGAAAAAATAGTGGCCCAGGTAGAAAACTCTATCAATCCCACTTTGTTTCCTCTCCCTTTTCAATCAAGCCAAATAAAGGAAATTAACATTTTCCCCTCCCATTTTTCACGTTCTCCATTTTTCACCCCCAATCAAATATAGGTTTAGTATCTAGACCCAAAATTTTTCTTGATTTGAGGCTATAGAATATCTTAATTTTTCCTATAGTACTCCATTTAAGTTAATTAAATATAATGATTTTTGTTTAAGAAAATATGAACTTAAGATTCACCCAAATTGTACTGTTCAAAAAATATTTATAATTTCTAAGTTCTAAATTGACAATTTATATGTTAATGAATTATGAATAACAATTTACTATCTTATGAAAAAATTTATATCATCTAATCTTATGTTTATATACTTACAAGGGCAGAGCCAAGTTTGTTGCTTTGAGGGGCTAAATTTTAATATCAAATACACACTCAAGTATGTGTGTGTGTATATATACACACACGTGTTTGTAATGCTTTCTGAGGAATGAGTAAACTAATAAATATGAAGATTATTCAACTTCTTAATTTTCACATTCTTTTTTTAATTAAATAACTTTGTAACATTTTTTTATTAGATATCAGTCTTTCGCAAAAAATTGTATAAAACTCAATACTCAATAGTCGAAGTTGAGAATTAATTGTAATTAGAACTTAATGGTATAGTAAATATAATGAATGAAAATTAAACAATTTTTGTCTTGATGATATAGTTGTATTCTCTTTTATGAGATGATTTTTACTTTCTTAAATGTTGGAACCTCTTGAAAATATAACTTAACAATTTTTTTTTTTTTTTTTTCCTTTTGAAAAAAAATGATCTCATAAAATTTTGGTGGAGACAGAGCTAGCATGTGTGTGCGCGTGAGGGCAGGTAATCCGAGCACTTTTTTGGTTATTGGCCATGCCCGAGGACAATTAGACACCCGAGGATGGTTGTGTTGGGGTTTATGATTTAAAATCTAATTTATTGGCATGTCATAAATAATTAAATTATTTAATTTTATGAGACTATTTATAAATAAACTAATGGGCTATTATCATAGTTCTTGAGATGTATTGTATGTGATTTATGTGATTTAGTCACAGAATATATAAATCACAAGTTTCTTGTAAACTCAAAACGTAGTTCGTAGTCGGTGATGAAATTAGGGGTTTCATCTGTGAAGACTATAATACATCAACTAAGATGATTTGTCGTGATCATGGAAGTGGAGACTTCTAATTTATGTGTTGATGTGTCTTAAGAGTTAAGACATATTGAATTGGACCACTATGAGATTAATTATTCAATCAACAACTGTCACTTGAATAATTAATCACACGACTTCTAATTTCATAGAATCTCAATCCTAAGAGGATAGTGAACCCGATTATGAAATGTAGGTTACTTTAATATATAAGGAGTGAGATCTAATATTCACAGTCAAAACCTCAATATGTTAGGTAATCACACGTAATGTTAAAGGAACACATATTCTCAAGATGAAATCCATAATCTCTTATATAGAGACACGAAATACCCCCTTGAGATAAGTTTAATGGGAATTGGTTATTCAGGCGCCCACTTTAGTAAGGAGTTACTAAAGCTTATATTTATTGAAATTGGATTTCAATAAATGTGAATAACTAAATATTAAACTGGGTACTCAATGATAAAATAGTTATTTACAAGTGATGGTTCTTTATGACTTTGTTCACTATGGATATTTCATGGAGGGGTCAAATGACATCATTAGAGTCTTGGGATAAAATTTATTAATAAGGCGTAGAGTGCAATTATATTTATATAGTGGTATTAAATATAATTTATGGTAATTTTGAACTCGTCAAGAGTTAACAAATAAACCCAAGACTCATTGGAGCTAGAGTCTTATTTTTCCCTTTGGTGTCATCTCAAGCCACAAACTAAAGCCCAATTGGGCAGGTCCAAAAGGCAAACTCAATTAGATAATCAATTCTTATTTAATAAGAGTTATTAAATAAAGTAACTATCAAAGTAATTAGAATGTACGTATGATGAAAAGAAAAGAAAACAGTTTTTCTCTACAAGGAGAAGAAGGAAGGACTTTTTTTGAGAATCAACATACATAAAGACCAATTGAGAGACCACTTTTCTTGAGCACCATGTGGAATTGGGATATTGATTAGAGGTATTCTCAAATCTGGACTTTGAATTTTACTGCATCAAGGTACGCTTTCTATTCTTTGTTCTAGAATTCAAAGTTACATATTATCTCTCATGAATGAAGTAGATCCATATTTATTGCTTCCGCTGTGTGTTTTGTATGAGATGCAAAACCAGATTTTCCAACAATTGGTATCAGAGCCAGATTTTCAATATCATGCTTGTATAACATGTGATTGGGTTTTAGAATCAAAGAAAATAGTTTTCTTGGTGATTTAATTTTCTGCAGCAACGTTTCTGCATAATTTTTTTGAGATTTATTGTGCAATAAATCCTGCTTGAATTGATTAATATATGCATGTTTTTGTATATGAAATATACATATTGGTTCGTATTATCAATGACCCATTATTATGCATCGAGTTATGGTGCCGTGTCATGATTATGCATCAAGTTATGGTGCTGTATTCATGGAGTTCGTATGCATCAAGGATTCTATTGAATCCGTGTATATATATATATATATATATAATAATAATAATAATAATAATAATAATAATAATAACTAATAGCCGAAACGTTTAACTTTTTATTAACCGTGTCTCATTACGCCACATGACTACACAAATTAATGCCATCTTTACATTTTAAAACACCAAAACATTGTTCCTTTTCGTTTAGTAGTTTACGTGAAACACTTTACTCTTAAATAGTAGTTACAGAAATTTAAAAAAAAAAAAAAACACTTCTTTAAATTCGTGACAAATTAACAAATAAGCTTTTTTTTTTTTTTTTTTTTTGAAAACCAACCAACAAATAACCCAAATCAAATATTTTATATTTTTAGCCTCACCCTCACACACATTGACCAAAATTTTACTCCCAAAAAAAAAAAAAAAAAAAAACAAAACAAAAAAAAAAAACAAACACATACACACCGTTTCAGTGGGTAAGTTCTTTAACTGTCTCTTTATATATTCTCAATTTCACTTCAATTTTGCCTTTGCCCATTTTTCCTCTGCGAGAAGAAACTCTGTGAATAGAGATAGGGTATGGGATTGTCTCCACCAGCCTGCCGCCATCACACAGCGGAATTGCTGCCGGTGAAATTGTCTTCTTTTGTTTTTCCCTTTTAGTCCGCCGTTAAGCGTAGAACCTCTACCCGTTACCCCTCTCTCAAACACTGACCCAAGTTATTTCGCAGAAAGCTTGCGAGGGCATGACAATGGGTATTAAACCGTTCTCTCTCGGTTTTTCTCAAGTTTTCCTTTATTGGTGTTTTTTTTTTTTTGTATGCAATTTTGTTAATCAAATGGTTTGATAAAAGCGTATGTCTTCATAGTGGGTTTGTGTAATTGTGTCTGAAATTGTAATTTTAAGATGGATTTGCTTGAATTTATTTGTTAAAAAAGAATTTTCCACAATGATACTTTTTGGGGTTAGTTTTACTACTTCTATTTAAACTAAGTGATATTTGAATTCTGGTAGAATTTCATAGTGAGGAATATAGAGATTGTGGCTCATGTTGATCCTAGAGAGACGTCTTTGGTTGATTCTATTTTAAACAAGCAGAGGTAATAATTCCTTAATGATTTTCCTCTGCATAATTTGCCACATTGATTGGTTATACTGAAATTTTTCTAAGAAAATTGATTTCCATCTAGACTACAAGTTGTCTCTGTTACTCTTTGTTCATTATTGTGAACCCTATGTATTTTTCTTGCTATTCATTTTTTAATAATATTTTCTTTCTTACCTATCAAAAAAAAAGAAAAAAGTGGCCTCTGTTAACCCCAAACTGAAAGCCTAATATAGACCCACGATACACAGGAAAATCTTGCAATTCAATTGCTTCCTTCTCTACCAGATCGCTTGCTATTAGGTACGTTTCTTCTCCTCCTCCTCTTTTATCTGAATTTTATTTATTTATTTTGAAAGTTCAAAAACGTGTACAAAAACACCTTTGAACGTTTAGACCCCCAAATTACAACTTAACCAATACAAGCAATATGTCAAACAACTAGTGTGCGGAAACTTAACACATGCTATAATACGAAATTGGTTAAAGACTATCTAAGCCATAACAAAATAAAACCACAGCAGGTAATAAAAAGGCAAAGATAGAGAGGAAGGAAGATGCAAACACAAAGACAACACGCGATGTGTTATCGAAGAGGAAACCGAAGTCCTCGGCGAAAAACCTCTCCGCCGCCCTCCAAGCGGTAAACAATCCACTAGAAAATACAGTTGGGATACAAGGACAGCAATAGACCCTCCAAGCCTAATCTACCCAGTGCACCTAAGCCCTCCAAGCTTCTTGCTCCAACGAGGTTGCGCCGAACCTTTTTCTTTTCTAGCTTCCCGGATTCCGCTACTAGACCGTAGCATCAACCAATGAAGATTGGTTCCTTCCTAACTGCTTTCCAGAAGTCCAAACAACTGTCTCACAGTGATGATGATGGTGAGAACCAGGTTTGGTATAATGCCTCTCAAGGATTTGACAATGGAGAGGAAGAGAGTAAAGGAATTTGAAGAGACTCTGAGGTATAGATTGTGGGTGAAACAATCTTGTTTTTCTTTAGGGTTTCTCTCTCAAAATTCTCTCTGGAAGCTCTCTTTCAATTGTGGGTAAAAGGGGTATTTATACTGGAGTGGGAGAGGAATGTGAAACGTCAGGTTTTACAAAACAGGGGTGGCTCGCGGCTTGACTAAGTCGCGAGATCCAGTCGCGAGTTAACCGTATGGCCAGTTGTCCTGTTTTGTCCTGTAGTGCTCCAACTAGCATGACTGTTCATCTTCCAGCATGCTTGGCACGTGTGCTGCTTCTGGCGGCTTGCAGCCGCGAGTCACCCGCGAGTCCCAGCCGCGAGTCTCTGTTTTCTTGCACACTCTTGAGCAATCTTCACTCTATCTCACTCACTACCCTTACAACAAACCCACCTAAATACAGGGTTACTAAATGCTGAATTACAAGCAAATTTGGCACGGAATAAAGCCAATTAGATGGTTGAATAAATTCAACCTTACATATTTAGTTTTGTTTTACCACTGATTCAAGATCAGGTATTAAGTTTAAGGATCTCTTGCTTCTATTTTTTCCCTTTTTGATTGATTTCACATAGTCCCAAAAAACTTCCCACAAAATCCCCTAAGCAGAAGCCAAGGGCTGTCTTTTTCAAGTGGGTATGTGTTTCTTATTCAAATATCAATTGTGGGAATTATTGTTGGTTGAAGATTGGTCATAAGCATTGGTTTCTAGGATCATTTATGAGAAACCCAAATAAAATTTTTGTTGTGTTTTGTTTGATTCTTTGTTGTGTTTGATTTGTGTCAAGGAATTGTTTTAGTTTCCCTATTAATGCTTTGGGATATCATATAAACTTCAATTTCTTTTTATTTTTTTTTATTTTTTGGCTTATGAATATTGATTCATGAAAAAACTGCCAATTAATGAGGAAAAACAAGGCAAAGGTGATGTAGTAAATAAATGTGGTTGTAAGAAAATGTTTGCTCTACTCTCTGCCCTCTTCTACTACTCTCCAATATATAACCCAAGTATAGGTTTTTTGTTATCTTTTTTATTACCTGATATGTTTTTAAAAAAAAATTCGGAAGTAGTTTAGGTAGTCTAATGTCGGTTCCTTAAATTTTACTTGATTTATCAATATGTTTTTGAATTGTGAATTCCATTATTCTAAATATGTCTTAGATACTGGAATGGTTCCCTCAATTTTCAACACCTATAGATTAACCAAGTTCTCTTTCTCGGTTATATCTGCTAGGAGTTCAACAAAATGCCTCTAAGAGCACCTGATATTACTTGGCATTTTTGCATCTACGTAAGTTAAAAGCCTGTACATGTGTTGGGATAATAGTATAGATGAACTGTTATAAACTATCTGATGATTACCCACTAAGTTCTATATTTATGTTTAATATCTTAAACGTTGTTACATTCTGCTTTATGCAGATTGGGGATGTGCTGACTTGGGTTTGAATACTGGAAATTTAATTGTTTGGACTGTTTGATGTGCTTATTCCCACTCCTTTTGATTTATGTTAGGATTGTGCATTTTTGGGTTTATGCTATTTTTTAATGTTGAAGTTTTCTTTATAAATAGATATAAATCATGTCATATGTCAAAACTCATGTGCACATTAGTCCTCAAACCTCAGTTGGTTGCAGCTTAATTGTAATGAGGAGGTGGCAAGTCAGTTGGTTTACATGGTTTTTTTGCAATGGATAGATCATGACCCAGTTTGCATATAGGCATGCAACAATGGACTTAGGATTTCACCTAAGGCAGTTTGGTTTATTAATATAGCACTTCATTGCAACATATTTGTATTTAGAAAAACGCAAGGGGTGTTTAGTGGCAAAGTATTATAAGAGGAGGCTATGCTGTATTTGTTCAATTGTAACATGTTTAGTTTGTCATGGGCATAATTTTTGGGTGGATTCATCTTATAGTCTTTTTAATACTATTTTATCAAAAAGTTTCTCTCTTTCCAAGTTTCTGTTTTCTTTTCATATTAAGTCATGTTTTCTCTTTGTAATGTTAGGTATAAAGAAAAAGGCAAGTTAAATTCTATCACATTCACAAGTCTCTAATATGCCAATAGACCTTCTCATTGCTATGCTATTCGTTGTTGCTCTTTGGAATCATCATTTAACTTTGCCTTGACGTAAAAAATTACATTACATCATACAAAAATACAATTCATCTGTAAATTAGTTTGTGTAATATATATTTTAGGTTATTTATGATGGATAAGATTTAAAACTGTGGTGGTTATTGATTTGGTCATAGAACAGAGCCTTGAAGTTGAGTAGTTATTATATATCTTCAATTAGGTTTTCTATCAATTTATGGATTTCAATTCCTAACCCTTTTTCCTTCCTAATTTTTTTTTTTTTGGTTGAAGTCAAGGAAATGCTCATAGAAATCCAATTCTACAGGTTTTGTAAGAAAATATTAAGGATATGGATGAGTTTCGTTGTGGAGATAGTATCAATTTAATGGTTTTTTTTTTTTTGGGTGTGTTTTTGAAAGGCCTAAGAGTCGGCTTGGTGATTAATTTATTTGGCTGAAAAATTAATTTATATTGATGTAGATTTTGGTTTCAGAATTTTCAGTGATATATATGGGCTGTTTGTTGCAAATAGTTTTGTTTATGGGGTTCAATAAAAATTTTAGGCACAGTTGACTTGATGCTAAATAGTTATTGGGTTTTGTTTTAGAAAATCTTTAGATTTTTTGTTGTTATTGTGATTGACTTCTTCTTTTTTTTCTTTTTCTTTTTTTTCTAATCTTTTCTTTTAGGTGATGCTGATTACTATCTTGATTTAATTGATGAGGTCTTGAAACACACATATTTTTACTCAATGAGGTGTTATACTGGTAGCATATATTATTGATAAAGCACTGGATCTTGCAGCACGATCTAGAGGTAGTAATGGTCAATGGGTTAATGTTGTGGTGTAACTGCCAAAACTCCCACTTGGATCTTTAAGGGAGCCTTTGAGTTGACTGCACTAAAATAGGCAAATGTTGCTATCATCGATAATGCAGATTTGGTATGCAACATGATTGAACTTTTTCAGTTTCCCTTTTTAATTTTGCTTCAATGGACATTGCTCATTTTGATTAGCATGTATTTAGCTTCTTGAATTCTGTCAGATGCAAACTTACTTTTAAAACATAATTGGTATGCTGTTGAAATAATTAAGGCTGAAGTTTAATCTTAGGTTTGAGACACAGTCATATCTATGCAGATAATCTTTTACTCTAATTTTTCCCCCTAATAATAAAGCAGCATTTTTCCAGTTTTGCATGTGTAAATTTTAAGTTATTTATGATGGATAGGATTTAAAATTGTAGTGGTCATTGATCTGAGCATTTGTTTGATATGAGTAGGAGGTTTAAAATTTTAGAACTTTTACCCTGGTCTTTTCATAATTTTTCTTGGAGTCAAAGTGGTGTGCGGTTACTTTTGAGAATATTATTTCCTTAGGAATTTCTAGATATTGATATGAAAGCCATTTTAGTAGTTGTGTCTCTATTTAATGCTACTTTTATTTGCTTATATCCCACTTTGAACACCATTTTTTTAAAAAATTATTAGTTTATTACATACCTTGTGTTGGTTTTAAAACTAACGCTTGACGATTAGTTTTATGTCATTAGCATGTTACCTGAGCTTTTGATGATAGATGTGTCTTTTTCTACTAACAGTTTCTAATGGATAACAAAGTATACTTGGATTAGCAGCCTATATACTTCTCTTCATATTGTTGTGATTGGTGACATTAAGTAACAACCACATCTTAACATCAATTATATACTACTTTGTTCTACCAAATAAAATTACTGATTTGAGTTGTCTTTCTTTGTCAAAGAGGTTAGTTAATATATTGATTGGCTTTCATTATGTCACTATTGATACCAAACTAAAGGTCAAATATTCTTCCTGGTATTTTTTTTTTTTTTTAAATTTAAAATTTTGTGCATCAAATATTGTTAAATATAGTATATATTTTCTTTAACAAATATGACCTAGGTTTGGGTACTTTCTTGGGATAGATTATGATTTAGGCATTTGGATTAGATAAAGTTATAAAGGTTAGGTTTGGTTATGTTTTAGATATTTATTTGTGTAAGATTTTGTTTGGTTCACAAAACCATGTGACTTGCTTCAAAATTGTACATTCCGTGTGCAATGCAATTGAGAAGGATACATATTAAGTCAACTTTACATACATACTAAACAAATAGTAGGTATGGAAATAAACATTACCTTTATGAACTATAAGTGCAATAGAGATATTTACCATTGCAATAAACATTACCATTATTTGTGTTGCCTTTGATTCCATTTGGAATTCACTGATTTTTTATAGATAAGCTTTGGCTTTGCTGAAAAAAATTTCAACTAATAAAATGGTCCGACTTGATATGATCTTTTGTACTAATTTCTTAAATAAGTGATTGTGTCTAATGTTTCACCAAATTGTTTGACCCATGGAAGATTGGGGCTATATCAGATCTCTATGTTGGTGTTTCAGCTCTGCATGAAGCTGCAAGCAAGTTCATTTTATAGATATCATATCATATGCCAAGGCTTGGCATCTTTAAGGGATTTTTTTTTCCCTGTTGGATCTAAATGCAAAAAATGTATTATTGCATAGTTATACTTCTTTTCCACTTGCTGTAGTGTGCATATATTGCACATTTTTATTTGAAATTGTTACTACTTTCTAGGAAAAGATTTTTGTATGGTTTTGATTCAAGAAGTGGTACAAATTCAAAATATTGTTATCTTCCTTCAGCAATTTGCATACAATTATATTTTTACTTAATTTTATTCATTTTCAAATAAATGTACTTTGAAATAAAATAATTATATTTAATTTTTATTTACTAATCCTGTGCATAGCACAGGTTAGTGACTAGTAATAACTAATAGCCGAAACGTTTGACTTTTTGTTGACTGCATTTTATTGCGCCATTTGACTACACAAATTATTGCCATGTTTACATTTAAAAACACCAAAACATTGTATCTTTTCGTTTGGTAGAATAAGAGAAACATTTTAGTGACTGTGTTTTATTGCACCACGTGGCTACACAAATTATTGCCATGTTTACATTTAAAAACACCGAAACATTGTGTCTTTTTGTTTGGTAGAATAAGAGAAACGTTTTAGTGAATTAATACACAATCACACAATGTTTTGTTTCAAACAAACGCTTCTTTTTGGCTCTTGGGTAGTTACAAATTATGCACCTTTCACCTATCTTGGCTGTGAGCGTCTGAGGACTGTGTCCAGGGATGAGCTCATGTCCGCTTTCTGTGAGCGCCCTACTTCTTGGGGTGAGCGTCTTTTTACACCATGTCGACATTTTGCTAAAGGTCCTAGATTCATGAACATGGTGATGACTTTTGTTTTGCATCCCCTCTCTCACTATAACTCCATCACAGAGCCTCGTGCTCGGTTTTTGTTGTCTCTTCTTGAGCATCTCACCATAGACTTCCCTTCTCATTTCATTTTGTCTATCATAGATGTTCATCTAGATTCGACGACCCGTGATAAGCTCATCTTTCCTTCATCCGACCACTTCACCGTCATGTGTGCCATAGATTACGCTACCGTTAAACGTAGCGAGGCCCAGTTTCGGTCGCGGTAATCGGATTCAGCGGCTCCTTCCTCTCGCTCCGCTCCATCCCGTTCGGCTCCATCCACACGGCTCTTCCTTCCTCTTCGAGCGATGTGTCTCTAGGAGATATTATGGTACAGCTGTAGCGCATGGATGCTCGCCTCGATACACTCTCTACAGAGTTGTATCAGGTGAACGTTCGTGTCAGTCGTATTGCTCGACAACAGGCGTCTATGGGTGGCTTTGTTCCTGAGGCTACTCCTTCACCGCCTTCTCCTGTGGCTTCTACTTCTGAGGATGAGGATGATGATGATGGTGATGACGATGATGCTTCAGATGATGATGATGGAGATGCTAGCTCTACCGATGAGATGTCTACTTGACACTCTTACCCTTTGTCATTCGTGACAAAAAGGGGGAGTAGGTTTGGTATGAGAGTGGTCTATCTTAAGGGGAGAGTTAGTATAGGATCATTTTGTTAGGGGGAGTGTTGATACATTTTTTTGAGGGATGTATTAAGAACAGTATGTATCTTTTCTTTTCACTCTTTTTAGATACATTACTTTGTACATGAGGTCTTATGACCATTTCAGACATACATTGTACTTATTTCCTTATTTATATTGATGTATATTTTTCTTTCACCCATCCTTCATGTGTTGTTTCTTTTCGCTCTTTATACACATGTTTCTTATACTTGTATGCAATCTATTATTTCTGTTTCACACAAAGATGCCTTAATGAGTTTTGTTTAAAAGTGTTTCAGAAATACAGGTTGTCAAAGTCTACTTGCCATAAACTCTCTTCTTGCAAAGTTTTTCAAGAGTTTGTGTTAGGATAGATTTTATTGTATTCAACAAGTGAATATGAGTTAAGTGATTTATGACTTCTCTCATATGTTCATTTGTTTGTTCTGGTTTTGCCACGGATTGCCAAAGGGGGAGATTGTTAGGGCATATGTGTTTCACTTGTTAAGAACATTTGTCATGATTTTATGTAGTTGGCTTATCCTTTGACAAAATGCACTTTACTTGTATTTGGGTAGATTTAGGATGTTTTAAATACTTCAAGAAACCTTGTTTCAAGATCACGTATTGAAGCTTTCAAGTCTATTCAAGAAAACAAGTTCAGAGTGCAAAATCATTAAAGCTCAACAGCTGGTTGGCAACTGCATCTATCGAACTTAAGGAAGCTGTTCTTTATTCGGTGTGCTCGACACCTGCTCGACAGCTGCTATCTGTCAAGATTTAAGATTTAAGATTTTCAGAATTTCAATATGATTTTCTTGGGATCCGTGAATGTGTCTTTGGGCTTTCTTTTCTCCTAACCCTAGACATATAAAAGGATCAATTTAAGGGCCGTCAAAGGGTTCACAAGTTGCACAAGCATTGAGCAAACTCTGTTCAAGCAAATTGTAACCGGAGACGAAGTTCTTGCCCTAGTTCATCTCTTTCTCTTGAAGAAGTTGCTATGTATGTGCACCGTAGGGTTTTGTGACCAAGCATCTTCTTGATCTTCATCGTATGGATGAACTGAAGAACTTTGCAACCAACAACCTTCTTAGTTGGTGATTGAAGTCGCGTACTGGGATCCGAGCAATTGGTTAGTCACGTACTGAGAGTCATGCATCTAAAAGAGGAACTGTCACTACAGAACAAGTCCAATTGGGTATTGGGGTAAGGGTTCAACTATAGGTTGGTAAGGTACTAGAATTCCTTTACTTGTAACCGCTTGTTGTGATAATAATGGAGTTTCGGGAGTGGTGACCTGAAAATCACCCGGTGGGGTTTTTGCCGTTAGGTTTTTCCCATTCGTAAACAAATCACCGTATTATTTATTTTCCGCTGCATAATTAGTTTATTGGTGATTTGTTTGTGCTACCACGCATTTGCATGATAAATTGATTAATTAATAACTTGGCTAATTAATTAATTAATTTCTATCACAAGGGGTCATTTAGTTTGTGGCCTATCAGTACCAAAAAGAAAACTATAATTTACTAATGAGATATCTATAATTTGTTGTACAATACATAACCGGAGAAGTCCTCTAATTACTACGCAAATTGCGTAGTGCAATGTGTGTGTATATCACAGGAGAGTAGTTTTTTTTTTTTTTTAATCATGATTATTACAAATGCCATTTAATTTGTAGATTTCGACATTGCATGATGATTTGGAGAAGTATTGGCCTTCTTTAAGTTGTGGCTCACCATTAAACTGCCATGGTAGAAAAGGGTCATTCTGGGCACATGAGGTCCTCATCTTATGTTCATTTAGTTTTTTTGTTTAATCTTCCCTTTACACAATACAGACTAATAGTTATTCATTCTTACGCTCTTGGGGATGGCTAAAATGGGTGATATACAATGGCAGGTGGGGTAATGCTCTTCAACCTTTGCTCACTCACATGATTTATTGGATATCTGAAGTTTATTGTTTACTCCTATCTTTATTTTATTTTTTTGGAGGTGTGATGGGGAAATCTTTGCATAATAAAATAGCATAAGCAATGTGAACTATATTTTGTTAAGAGAGATTTAACAAACAAAGAATCAAACAAAACCCCTCAAAAAATCTATTTGGGTTTCTCATAAACGACCCTAAAAGCTCAATCTTTATGACCAATCTTGAATCTACAACAATACTCCCTGACTCATGGCTTCTTCGCTTAGTTTGTGGTTTTTTAGGATTGTGAGAAACCAATCAGCAAAGGGAAAAAATAGACTTACAATTATGAAGCGAAATTAAGAACCAAGGGAGTTATACACAATAGCCATACCCTCTGCCACGACTGGGACGGTGGACTTCAAAAAACCCGATTACTCTAAAAAGTGAAAACTTCAAGCAGTGCCGTGATTTCTTCTTCCATGTTATACCTGATACCCCACTCGAATCTTTGATTCAAAGACTCAAATTGGCTTGGACCCTCAACCCCTTGACCGCTCTCAAACTCATCTATAATTTTCAAGGAGTACATGGCACTAGAAAGTTTCCTAAAGAAGGGTTTTACATGGCCGCGTTTTGGCTATTTAAAGACCACCCTAAGATATTAGCGTGTAATATTGGCTCCCTTTCTGATTTCGGTTACATGAAAGACTTGCTTGAGATTTTGTATAGGCTTTTAGATGGTTCTTATGTGGAATAAGAGAAAAACTGGGAAAAAGAGTAGTAGTAGTTTAAGTAGAGGAGTACAAGATGAGTGGAATCAGTGAAAATTTGGGAAAACGAGTAGGAGTAGTATAAGTATGGAATGCGTTGGGAAGAAAAACATCGTGAAAGGGTAAGGCCTAAGTATTGGGTTTTTTTTTTTTTTTTTTTTTTTTTTTTTTTAATATTGTGCTGACATGGAAAATTGTGGGAAATTCAGAGGTTTCAATTTAGTCGCTAACCCGTGTGATGCACGGGAAATCTATTGATAACTTTCCTAATATGAAAAAAAAAAATCAATATATATACCAGACCAATAAAATCTATCACTTACAAAATAATAAAATCTATCACATGCATTGAGATATTGTGATAACCAAGAGCTTGAGATCATATTTAAAAAATATATAATTGATAGAAGTACACTCCAATACAACTAATTACACAAATATAGTTAACTCCATACTCATTTAATCATATATCTTTCATAAATTATATTAATCATTCTTGATGTCCAAGATGTATCTAAATTCTAACATTGCCAGTAAACAAAAATGCAAGACCTTAATGGGATTGAAAAGGCAACATAATGCCAATTTAGACAATTGCTAAAATCATCACTTTCCACTATTGTGTGTGAGAGAGAGAGAGAGGCGGCTATTGTGTTGCATCTCTTAAGAAGAATCTACCCTCTACATTTCTTTTGATGTAAGCGACCCATAATAAAATAGATGCACCACGTTTAGAGCATGCACATTTGAGAGATTAAAAGTAAAGGAAAATGAACCCATCTAAAGTTTTTTGCTCTTCCTCTTGATGTTGACTTTTCCAGCATCATCCAAAATTAAATTTATGTACTCAAAACCCTATAAGGCATAAAAATTAACATTTGAATAAATTTACATGTTTCAAATGCTAAAAATTAGATTGATATAAACTTTTTAACCAAAATTCAACAGTTTAATGATGTACATCAATCAGCAATTTTGCCATTGTTAGTTGCAACATATATCTTTTTATTTGTGACATATATGGTGCAATTTTGGCCATCAAATTTTACTCAAATATATAACAAAAACAAATATATAACAAAATACCTAATCTACAAAAATCTATAAAACCAAATCAAACACAAAGTCAATAATTTATCTAAGTCCATGCAAGATGCTTATTCAAAGACAGAAATCAGTCAAGAGCATTTATGAATATAATAAGTCTAGAGGATAATTCAGTGATATAACAAATCAATCAAAGCAAGATGCTTATTCGACCAAAAAAAAAAAAAAAAAGAGAAGCAAGATGCTTATCCACAAATCTATTGGATTGAATAATCTGCAGAAAAGAAAAGCAATGAAAATCAAATAGAATACCATAGGGCATAGACATATCTTAGTAGAAAGAACATAAAGAAAACGGTTATTAGAAGAAAACGGTTATTAGTGTAAGTAGATATTAGTCGCTAGTCCATGCAATGCATAGGAAAACTATTGTGTAAGTAGATATTAACAACCATTTGTCTCTTCCACTTTGATTGTACATAGTCACTAACCCGTGCAATGCACGGAATAATTTGAGAAAAATAATATATATTTACTTTGCTTAAAAACTCACTTTAAAATTAATAGGCTGGCTTTCTACTCATAATATGACTCAACATACTCAAAAGTTTGTTGAAATAGACACATCCATCATCAAAAGTTTAGGTAACACACTAATAACATAAAACTACCCGTCAAGCGTTAGTTTTAAAACCAACACATGGTATGTAATAAACTAATATTTTTTTTTTAAATGTCTTCAAAGTGGGATAAGAAAATAAAAGTAGCATTAAAAAGGGACACACCTACTAAGATGGCTTTCACATCAATATCTAAAAATTCCTAAGGAAATAATATTCTCACTAACTACACACATGACATATCATGTAATTTACACACTTAGCTTTGAACTCATCATTGATACAATTCTCCTAGATAAAACTTTAAAAGATATCTAAATTTATACATGAATCATAAATATGATAGTAGAGAACAAAGAAAACCATTTTTAGTGCAGAATGGGTGAGCATTGAACTGCGGTCCATAATGGTTCCCCTGCAATGCTTGTGTAGAAACGGCCTAAGCAATAGAGGATATGAGGAAAACAAAATAGACTATGAAACATGGAACCACTAATCAGATTGAAAAAGAATACATAAATCCCAACTAAGTCCTCAGGATAATAATATCAATTTCCCGGTGAAAAAATAATATATAAATATGTGTGTGTGTGTGTGTGTGTGTGTGTGTGTGTGTGTGTGTGTGTGTGATGAAAGAATTGACAGTAATAGTGGAGACAGCAAGAACACTCTGCTCACACCAAGCATGATACCTAAGTAGAAAACAGAAATCAACAAAAAATTAAAAAACTCCCATCTGAAAAACCAAATATCAAATCACGACTTCAATTAAATCAAAGGGAGCCTAGCAGTTACCTAAAAGCTTCAATCAAGAGTTCAAAACATAGTTCCATAGAATTTGAGAGTAATAGTGGCAACTATCAGTATATATACTGCCCTACATACTTCCTTGCTTCTTTTTTTATATATAGGTTATAAAAATTCATTGAAACAAAAAGGGAAATGGTTTTACCTTATGAAAGAATAAATCCAAAAATACAAATTCAAAATGTTAACTCTTAAAATCTAACTTATGATATCTGTGAATCCATGAAAACTTAATGAAGAATCTGAGGTCACAACCTACACCCACTCAATAAGAGTCCTTCAAAATAGAAGATTTTCTAAAACCAAACCCAATAACTATATAGCATCAAATCAACCGTGCCTAAAACTATTATTAAACCCCATAACTATCTGCAACACATAGCCCATACATATCACTGAAGATTCTTAAACCACAATCTACATCAATATGAATTAATTTTTCAGCCAAAATAAATTAATCATCAGGCCAACTCTTAGGCCTTTCAAAAACACAGGAAAAAAAAAAAAAAAAAAAAAACATTAAATCGATACTATCTCCACTATGAAACCCATTGATATTTACAATATTTTCTTACAAAACCTGTAGAATTTGAAATCCCTAAATCGATAGAAAACCTAATTGAAGACATATAATTAAAACATAACTTTGAGGCTCTGTTCCATTTAAACCAATTTCAATCTAAATTTTAACCCATATCAATCAAATAAAATTGAAACTTGAAAAAGATCAGATTGAAAAATTCGTATATAATACAAAATTTTCTCAATGGAGTCTAATTTTACAGATTTTGAAAACCAAAACAATATAAAAAGCATATTAAGATCCATTTAACAGAAAAAAAAAAAAATCAATTGAAAGACCTAAACTTATATGCATGTATATTATAACTCAAACCCAAAGAGACAACAAAAACAGGGGTAGGTATATAAGAGAGAGAATCAAATCAAACATGTATTTCTATTATTGCTTACTTTGAGATTGAATTCCAAGACTGAAACTTAAAATCCATAATTCCAACAACAAAAACACACAAAAACCTCTTTATCTAACAGATCAGAAAATAGAAAATCAAAATTTTTGTATATAAAATCAAAATTTTTGTCTTTTATAGAGCAGGGTTTTGATCGCTTACCGTTGCCAGGAAGAGATTGTCTCAGATGGGAGTGGCAACCAAGGAGAAGGATTTGCATCTAGGGTATTTAGTTTTGGGGTTTCCTACGTATTCTCTTGCAGACTCCAATCGTGTTTCCAAGCTGAGTTTGTGTTTGTGTTTGTGTTTAACGCTTTTACTTTTTTTTTTTTTTTTTAAAGATAAGCATCCGGTTAGATGGGAGTGGAGACAAAGAAGAAGGATTTAGGTCTAGGGTTTTCAGTTTTGGGGTTTCTTGCGTATTCTCTTGCAAACTCCAATCGTGTTTTCAAGTTGAGTTTGTGTTTGTGTCTAACGCTTGTGTCTAATGTATTTTTTTTTTTTTTTTTGAGATAAGCATCCGGTTTTGTTTTTGAGGAGAAGAAGGAGATGGGACTGCATGAAGATGAGAAGGAGTTTTATGAGTCTGTGTTACTGTGTTTGCGTTTAAGGGGGAGAGTGTTTTTTAAATCGGGTTTTGGTTTTGGGGAGAAGGAAATTTTTGGGTTTTAGGCTTTTGGCTTTTTTTTTTTTTTTTTTTTAGCTGAAATTTTTGGTTTTTTTTTTTTTTTTCTTTTTCAGGTTTTAGAATTTTTTTTTTAATATTGTGCTATCGTGGAAAATTGTGGGAGGTTCAAAAGTTTCGGTTTTATATATATATATATATATATATATTTATTTATATTATAGTTTATATTACAGTTTTTTCAATTATTTATTTATTTTGTTATCAATGTCGAGTAATATTTGGTTTCCAAAAAATACAAAGAAGTGTCGATTAATATTTTTAGATTATTATTAATTTTTTTTAATCTTGTCCCTAAACTGCATGACCGCAACTATATGGAGTTAGTTCTTTCAAAAAAAAAAAAAAAACACCAGCACATTAGAAAAAGCACCATCACTGCTGTGACTTTGAGAAGCATATTTAATTTAGACGTCTAATAATTATCTGTAAGTAGAAAGAGTTTTAAGATAGATGCCTTCAGGGATTAATCGTACACAGGATGTCTAATAAGGGAGATAAGGGATTATAGAACCGAAGCGCGGACCATGGGAGAGGGATTTAGAGGTTAGATACTGAGAAACTTCGTCACTGAATCATAATGGAAATTGATTTGTAATAACGCTGTGGGTGCCATGAAATTTGAAATCAATTTCCAGGGATATTGTATGTATATAGGGAGGGATTGGCACGAACAAGATCTCGCAACTTGCAAATTGCAACACGTACAGAGTCAATATTTGCGGGAAAAACATACACCAACGTAGCAATCACTACAAAAAAACCGGGCTGAAGCCGCGTTTTTGGAAAACGCGGCTACAGCTATTCCTTTGAACCGCGTTTGTTATGAACGCGGCTTAAAGGAAAGGCTGGAGCCGCGTTTTTAGAAAACGTGGCTCCGAGCCGCGTTTTTGGACGAATCAGGCCGCGTTTAGCTGCCTAGGACTGAAGCCGCGTTTTTAAAAAACGCGGCTTCAGTCCCGTCCGGGAAATTTTTTTTTTTTTTTTTTAATTATTGGTTGAGCTGCGTTTAAAAAACGCAGCATCAAAAATGCTTTACAAGTCTGGAGCTGCGTTTAAAACGCAGCTTAGACATTTATCCTGAGCTACGTTTAAAAAACGCAGCTTCTACATGTTTGGAGCTGCGTTTCTTTAAACGCAGCTCAACCAACAGTATAAATAACAAAAAAAAAAAAAAAAAAAATCCCTCATCCAAACACAAATATACCCGAACTCCAGATCGACTGCTCTCACCGATCGCACACACTCCTCCGCTCACCGATCGCACAAAGATCTCACCGATCGCTAACAACTCTCACAGATCCCCTCACCGATCGCAGATCCCCTTCGTCTCCTCACCGATCATAAAAATCCCCTCATCGATCGCCTCACCGATCGCAGATCGTTAACAACTCAGACAGATCCCCTCACCGATCGCACACACTCCAGTCCTCTCCTTCGCTTCGTCTCTCTACACGCTCGCTCTCTCCCTCCACCACTCTCTCTACCGCTTCTGCCTCCTCCGCAACCACCGCTTGGTGGTGCCGGTGATAAGTGTAGGCAGTTTGACGTGGGGTGGCAATGGGAAGACACCAATGGTCGAGTTCATTGCTCGCTTCTTAGCTGACTTTGGAATCCCACCTCTCATTCTCACTAGGGTACGCTACAAATACCATTCTATTTCTTTTTTTTCTGTGTTTTGAAATTTGGGTATATGGGTGTTTATAAATTTTCCATCTTTCATTGCTGTTTTTTTTATTTTTTATTTTTTTCGGTTTTGAAATTTGGGTATGATGGGTGTTTATAAATTTCCATGTTTCATTTGTGTTTATACGTGTGTAGAGCAAGAGAAGGCTGGGAGTTTATACGTGTGTGGGTGTCCGGGGACCAGGAAATCTTTGTCGATGGAGAAAGTGAAACAACTCTTGTTTCATTGGGCTAATGAGGTATAACCCATTTCCTTTATTTTGAAATGTCAATTCAGATCATTTACGTTTGTTATTAATTGCATGATCTATTTAATAGTCGTGTGTCTTATTTAAATCATTTGATGACTCGTGTGATAAAAGCACTCGCAGATAATCATCTAATTGTCAAGTAATAGTCCAAAACTCTGTCCAAAAAAAAAAATGTAATCAGGTTGTAATATGGTGTTTTTGTTGCTTTTGCCAGGCGGGGCATCAGCAACCGAATGTGTTAACCATAAATTGTACTTCACTGGCAAAAACGTCAGATATTTTCGGCAAGGTATTAATTAAATGGTGTAGCTTGCTATTGACTACTGAATAACAAATTTGCTTAATGGGTATTTGGCTTTGCAGATATTGGGTGAAAGCCAACCGCGAAAGAAAGTTAATGGTGTTACCTCTCCCTTGCAACATTTGCAGAACTTGTACTCTCAAAAGCCCCAGCCATCTGGCATGAAGATGATGTAAGATATGGAATTTCAATGTAGGAGTGGTGTTCACTTTGTTGCTTATTCACAGATGTGTGGTTGGTTTTATTCATGTGGTGTTCACTTTTAATAGGCTGATAATTGCTGATGAGTTGGACTATTTGATTACTAAAGACCGGGCCGTTCTTCATGATCTTTTCATGCTTACAACATTCCCCTTCTCCAGATGTATATTGATAGGTACAATTCCTAGTAAATGTATTATTAGTATTTTGACAAGATTGTTCTGCCTTTCACGAGATTAATCAGATTTCATTTTCCATGACTTGAATGCGTAAGTGAACTTCTCATATCATCTTTGCTTTTGCAGGGAATAGCTAATGCCATAGACCTAGCAGATCGTTTTCTTCCAAAACTTCAGTCATTAAATTGTGAGTTTCGTACTTGCTTTCAATTTTTGTTTAGGCTAAGTTGTACTTGCTTTCATTTAGTTTTATCTAAGACTCAGAAAACTTCTTTTGTCTGGTTTGAGCAATTTAGTGATGGTCTTTTATTATTATTATTATTTTTTCCAGAACTAGCCTTTATTCCTTCATATAAATTCAGAGACTTCTGAATATTTTGACAACCTTGGCTGCCCCTTGGTCATACCATTTCATTATAATTGGGTTGACGAAAATCTTTTACTAATTTTAATGCAACTTACTGATCAGTTATCTTAAAAACTCTAATTTTCATTTCATTGATCTTCATGTCTTGCCCCAGTCTTTCCTGGGGCAATTGTTTACTGTTAATGCTTATAGTTCTTGATAATAGGCTGGCTGTGGCCTGTACCAGGCCTCCAATCCTCCACCAAAATATTGGCTACAAATATGAATTGCGTAATAAGAGATGTCAGCTTTCCTAAAGTTCTGAAATAGAACTAATTTCCAATTCCTTCAACTACTCTTTTTTTGTGCTAGGCAAACCTACGGTGGTAACTTTTCGGGCCTACTCTAAAGATCAAATCCTCAAGATACTTCATGAGAGGCTAATGGTAAGTTCTATGCTTCAGTTATACCTCCCGACAAGCAAGTGGTATTCACTTATAATTTTAATTTTGTGTTTTCATTTGCATCACAGTTTGAGGAACTCAATTGTAAATTTAACCATGTACAAGGAAATGGAAGGAATTATCATTTTGAGAAATAGTCTGAGGTTCTCTTATTACACCTTTTACAGTTTTACTTTGAACATTAGGAACCACAACATACAGGCCCTCGACAACTTTTCTGGTTTCTTGAGTAATAGCGGCAAAACACTATATATGTATTTATTCTCTCTCATATAGGTTGATCAAATTGCTCAACATTTCAACATTTGATGTGAATTTATAATTTTAAACATTATCATTGGGACCAAATTTTATTTTTTCTAGGTCAAAGTAGATGACAAGGTTTTATCCTTGATACCCTCTCTCTCTCTCTTTGTGGTCCTAGGTTCATTTATTTTCTTGGCAAGTGCAATGTGAAGTTCTATTTGGAAGAAAATATCAGATTTGTAATGATCTTTAGTCTTATATGGTCTAATTAATCATTGACTAAGACAAGTATATCTTCATAAGTAATCACAGTCAATTTTCTTGGCATGTGTTTATGAAGTTCTATTAGGAAGAAAACATCAATTATGTAATGATGTATAATCTCCTAAGTAATTATTGGCTAGAGTAGGTATAAATTCCTAAGTAAGCACAACTTTTCTACGCCATGAATGCTATGCCACTGCCTTATTTCTTTTACTTTCTTCCTTGAATGTAATGTCACTGCCTAATTTCTTCTACCTTCTTCAAAGACCTTGACTCTCTCTCTCTCTCTCTATTATATGTATAAATACACATGTATGTATATATATAACTATGTATACATAGACATGGTTGTGTGTGTGTGCTTGTGTGGGTGGTGTAAGTGTAAGCCTTTATTAGATAAGTGTTGTGGATTGGACTCGAAAGAAAAGCAACATAAAGTTTCATGTTTCTAATTCGTATGGTTGTTAGCTTGCAATTTTTAACCTCCATGTATCTGTTTCTCTTAAGATACTTGGCATGACAAATCGCAAGTGTTTTTATCATTCCATTCCTTTCAGAATTTTGACTACGAATATTCTCAATAAAGAATTGAGGTAGCCCTGACATTCCTCTTACCATAAAGCCTTGATGTTCATATTCGTATTATGAGTTATCACTTGGCTGAAATCAGGTGATGTTGGGGTCTTTACGAAACTTTTTTTCTAGAACTTGCATATTTTGGTCACTTTGACATGCTTCTCTGCATAGTGACACATCATTGTGATCTATATAGGCTCTATCCCTATTTCAAGAGTTGTTATAGAACTTGTGATTCTTGGGATGTAATAAGTTGTGATATTGTGATTCTTGGGATGTTTATGGAATAGCAGGGACTTGTGTGTATAGCAGGAAGTTGAGAGAGTAGGACTTGTGTGTATATAGCAGGACTTGTGTGTATAGCCGCGTTTCTGAAAAATGCGGCTATAGGTTAAGCTTGAGCTGCGTTCAAAACGCAGCTGTAGACTATTATTCAGGTGCTTCACAAAAACGCGGCTATAGGTCCGAAGCCTTAGCTGCGTTCATAACCGCAGCTCAAAGCTGTCCTGGAGCCGCGTTTCCAAAAACGCAGCTATAGGTCGAATCCTATAGCCGCGGTTAGAAAACGCGGCTGTAGGGCTGGTTTTAGCCGCGGTTTCAAAAAACGCGGCTATAGGCTTTGAGCTGCGGACTTTAGGCCGCGTTTATAAACGCGGCCATAGGAAACGCGGCTAAAAGCCTATAGCCGCGTTTTTGGTGTCTTAAGCTGCGTTTTTCAAACGCAGCTTTAGACCCCTTTTTTTGTAGTGAATGTTAAGGTGCAAGCTGGTGTAAAAATGGTTACCCCTCGTGGACGTTCGGAAATTTCAGCTGCAAAGACAATCATGCATGCATGCCTGCATTTTTTTAAAAAAAAAATTTATGAAAGCGTCCTTCATATTTTTTTTTTTATGTGTGTAATGACTTAGTGCAAGTTTCTTTCTCTCCAAGTCTTCAATTGTAATATTTCAAACATATATTAAAATTGTTAGTATCTTCCTTGTGAATTCTTTCAAGTTATGTATGTGGTAACTAGGATAGTTTATGATTAAACTTTTTATTTTTTAGGTTCAATAAAGTAAAATATATTATATTATTTAGAATTTTAAATAATATAGCATAGATACACTTTTAAATTACCATGCAAGGTCCATTATTTTTTATCAAAGATCAATTAATAAAAAGGGCGGAGCGATTAAAGCAGTGCATAATTTTTTAGCAATATATATAATTGAATATTTAAAAAAATATATATATTATGTCCTTCATCCCATAAGCACTTATATTTATTGGCCAAGCTTAGCTTCCTTTGACACTAATTAAGGTTAAATATGCAAAGTACATAAATATTGAACTCATTTCTCTCAAATGATAGTTAGTCCCACGTCCTATATGTATTGGGCAAGTTTGACCTCCTTTGATTCCAAGAGTAATTATATAATACTTCAGACTTGCAATAAACGTACTTACTCCTATCACCCTCTCACTTAACCTAATAATAGATCACGTTGATTATAATTTAAGATGATATATACTATTTATGTGAGAAAAAAAGTGTACGACAATATTGTATTCTTTAAATATTGTATAATTTATTTTCTGACACTAAGATATGTGACACAAGTTTAATGCACCATCCTAAAATGGTTGCAAACTTGCAATAATTAATAACTACATATTAAGCTTTTGTTATTGAGTATGGTTTTTTTTTTTTTTTTTTTTTTTTGCTATTATTCATGGGAAGTTGTCCAACTTAATTAATCCTTATTCTACTAAAATTGTAACATTGCATGAATAGAAAATATTAAAGATATTACATATTTTATTATATAACATTTACAAATTAACTAACGTAACAATGAATGTAAATGGTGGATTTAAAGAACATAATAAATTAATTAAATAATTTATTGTGATTGTTGATACATTAATTTGCAAAATTTTATGTTAATTATGAAATTTGTAGCATCTTTTATGTAGCAATTATAACCAAAAGAGAAAAATGCACGAGATAATGAATCTGTTGCTGTGCTATAATCGCACTATGTCGCCATTTAGTTCACTTTTTGGTTTAAGATTTTCCCCCTAATTGCTAGTGTTAATGTTAAAATGCTTTTGTTTGTTTGATCAATGCCAAACCTCTTTATTCCGTTCGGTTGAAACTTATAAAAATAGTGACTACGTACCATGGTAGTTGTTTAAAGTTTTAGCCAAAAGGTTTTAATTAAAAATGAGTCATGCTAACGAGTGCCCTTAAAGCAATGATTAACAATCCATTTTAGGAAAATTTTAACATCACTTTTATGAGAAATGGAAAAAGTTGTCAAAATATTAATTACTTTTTTTTTTCTTTTCCCATAATTTTTTAAAAAAATTGATTATTAACAATTGCTTTAAGGCCATCCGTTAACAGTTCTCATTAAAAATATGCAAATGAGCTCTTTATCCAATTATTGCCTAACAAGATTGTCTTGCCTCCTTTAGTGCGTGGTTTTTTGAGATAGTCACATATGACACGGGATGAGGAAGTAGGGTTTCAACTACGAAGCTCCTAGTGTTAAACATAAATTACTTCCAAATAACAAAATAAAATAATCATAATATTAAAAAGATTCATGGATCCAATTAAAAAGCCTTGAAAATTATCAACAACACTTAATTGAGTTAGATAAATCGTGAACTATCAACGGGAAAGAAATTGCATGCATGTACATTGAATTTCAGTTAATAATTAAGGTATACTTATACATCAAAGTGGGCTGCATCAATCCAAATTTCTCTACCTTTGTAAACCCTAGACTACAATCCAACTTGATCACCATTTTAACTTTCCTCTTCTTTTTATTCTTTAATTACAAATTTTCTTCTAAAGGAAAATTTAAAAATAAAAATAAAAAAAATAAAAGAAATGAAGAATATAGGTTAGATGCATATAGGATATGGTCGCAACTTCCAAATGATTCATAATCTAGCATAAGCAGCTTGCACCCACTTTCAATTGGAGTCATTTGCTATAACTTAAGGGGTGCTTCCCTTGGGCATAGAGGGAGAGGTAGGACTCTTCTTCTTTGAAGGAGGAATATTCCAGGAGGGCGGATTAGGCCTAGATGGAGTGACAGGACCCTTTCCCAGCAGTTGGCGTAGCAATGGAGATACAACGATATTGTGATCAGTGACAAAAGGCTTTTTGTTCATCATTGAGGGGATAATATCGCCGGTTTTTGTTGGATTGGGAACATATGGAGGGGCTTTACCTTGGTCAACTGCCCCAAACAATTTGTTTTCGTTTTGTGCATCTGGAAATCTCCTAGCCTCATGTACTGGCAAGCACATAATAAGAATAAGCACAGGCACTACTATGACTATGACAAGCATATTTAAAATCTTCATTGTTTTCTGCATGGAGAGATTACACAAGGAAGTACAGATGAAGAATATCTTGAGGCTCAAGCTAAAAATTAGGTAGCTATTTATATACAAAACGAGAACGTTAAGTTGAAAATGGAAATGGCAGAGGAACTTTCGCCATGGAAAATTGGAAATTACTGTGAAACAACGCTAGTCTAGCTTTGGGTGCCCATATCCAAATTGAAATCAAGGGTGGCATGTCTGCAGAGCCAAAAACTGTGGGCAAAACCATACCAACAAAATGCCGTGAGCCAAGGTGGTGGACGGAAATTCTCTTTGAGGTGCCCGGGATGTATAGATCGACCAAGTTTTCTTTGCCGTCAAGTCTTGCTTTTCAAATTTTAGATATACGTAAATATTAAGGGCATGCATATCACCGACTTTTTTTTTTTTTGTCTTTTATTACTTTTTTTAATATATTGTTCGATTTTGGAAGTTGGAAGTGATATTTCTAGTTTTCTTAACCATGTAAACTATTTGATGCTTGGTAGAAATTGCATGGGGATATTTACATCCAGAAGGGAACTATACGCGGTTACAACGAATATGATAAGATTAAAATACATCTAGCCGCCTCTATTGACCTGCCCATAATAAGACACCATTCGTGTTCTTGCCATAATTTCTTTTCTTTGTCCTTAAAAATAAAAAATAAATAAAAATAAATAAATAAATAAATAAATAAAAAAGAAGAAGAGAGGATGCAATTCACATACAAAAAAGTCTGGAGAAAAATAGAGTTTGCGTGGAGTTTTTGAATCGAGCTTGTCGAGGAGGAATTGGAAGGATAGGACTTTATTTCTGCTGAAATAGTTATATCAATTATTCCAAATAATTAACAAAAAATGTGAGGTGGACAAATATTTTTATAATAGCATGCCACTTATAGCCGTCCAATAAATATCTTGAATTTTAAATTTTAATTGTACAAAATTGGCAAGCCTTGAAACATTTTTCCCCTCAATTCAAACTCTTTTTTTATTTTAATGGGAAAACATAATTATATTAGGCCCTTTTTTTATCCAACAAGTAAATAATAGGAAAAGAAAAAGTGGGATTCGAATCATATATTTAAGTATCAAAAAAATTATTTTTATCAAAAAAAAAGTATCAAAAAAAATGTCATTGGACTATTACTTGAACTCATGTTATAACCTCTATTGTTTAGAACATTCACAATAAAATTGGTAAAATGACTTAAAAGCAACCCAAACACTAAAAACATACACTACAACAAAGTTGATAGAGTTAAATTATTTTTGACTCATTGCTAAAGTGGGTTGCTATCTCTAATAGCTCACTGTAGCTAAAAATCATTTACTAAAAATTATATTTTATTCACATACGCTCAGACTCTCACACATGACAATTATTTCTACCCTATCTCACTATTTCTCCCTCAAGCAGACGCAGATAGGGACAAGTTTACTGCTCTGCCTCTCCATAGAGTCCTCTCTCTGCCTAGGATTCTCTTCAACTAGCCTTCCCCACCCAGCCTAGCCCTCCCTCCACCTAGCCCCCTATCCCCTTTCGCCCAGCCCCCTCTCTTCTCTCCCTCTTGCCCAAACCGAACACCCCTTTGCCACTATCATCTCTTATTTTTGCTCTTTATGTATCTCAAATCATCACTCTTTCTCTCAAACAAAACAAAAAAGGAATCCATAAACATTCAGCAAAGAAAATAATGATTTTAGACTTTGTAAGCTTCTTCTTTGGTGTTAATTCGAGGGTTAATCCAACTTGTCACTGCTTATCTCGACAAAGGTGTGGCGTGGGTTTGTGATTTCTAATGTGGGTTTGTGATTTGTGGTAGTTATGGGTTCGATTGGTGGTTGTGATGTGGGTTTGGTGAGTTTGTGATTTGGTTTTTGGGTGGTGGGGGTTCCGATTTGTAAAGGTTGTGGGGGCCAATGATGTAAGCTATGACTGTGTTGTGGTGGTTTGTGTTGGTCGTTGGCTATGATTGTGCTGTAGCAGTGATGGTTTGTATTGGTTGTAGTTTTTTATTATATTGAATATATTATTTTAATTTGTTGAATATTAAAATAAAATATTTGATGTTAAGTATATTATAAAATGAGTGGTTAAAATATATAAAGTGTTTTTTTTAAATTACTAAAAACTATATTTTTTTAGATGAGGATCCGACGAGATTTTCCATATATAACATAAGTCTCTAATAATTAATAAGTATTAGGTTTTGGTCCACGTGTTTTCAACTTTTCATTCATATTTGCTTAGTGGAGTGATTCTTGGAATATGTGGGAACAAAGGGATTGATCCAAGTGGAAAATTATTAAGGCCCTGTTTGGTTGTGTGGTTCTAATACACATTTTCATATTTTAAACAACTTTACACACATTTCAATATACTTTTTCACTCACACATATATCAAAAATACCCAAACAACATTACTCAAACTCATTTACCAAATGAGCCCTTATTTCCGGAGTATCATTAATGCGTATTCTCTTTTCTCACATGAATGGTGGTCTTATTATAAATTTAATTAAGGAGACTCACCATTTACGTGAGAGGATGGAGTACGCATTTATGATACTCTAGGAGTACACAATAATTTTCCGATCTAAGTGATGAGCAGGTTTTAAAATGAAACTACCTTAATTGTTGGGACTCCAAATAAACTTTTTAGGTTAAAGGTGCAGAAGTTTATACAAAAGTAAATTTTGGTAGGAATGGAATTCAAATTATCTTCCCAAATATTATTGCGAAGACTTAATTAATTAACATGGTAACAAACACCTTTTCAGCACCAATATATGGTTTAGTAGTTTTCCAAATTTCTTCCAAAGCCATGAGCTTTGTTTGAATCTTGAGGCTTTGATATTTTCATTTTTTTTTTTTCCCTATGAGGATTTGAGGAGGATTTTTCTCTTTTCTATTTAGGTCAAAGGATGAAAAAGTGAGAGAAGAAAAAATATGTGTGTTTTCATCATGTGTGTGTTGTAGAGAGGATGAAAAAGTGGGAATGATTTATGCCCAAATTATTAAGAAGAAAAATTTTAGGTGATTTTATACTTTTCTTCTCTATACAATTTTCTCTCATCTTTTCCCCCTAATTTAGAGAGAGAGAAAATAGTGGCCCAGGTAGAAAACTCAATCAATCCCACTTTGTTTTCTCTCCCTTTTCAATCAAGCCAAATAAAGGAAATTAACATTTTCCCCTCCCATTTTTCACCCCCAATCAAATATAGGTTTAGTATCTAGACCCAAAATTTTTCTTGATTTGAGGCTATAGAATATCTTAATTTTTCCTATAGTACTCCATTTAAGTTAATTAAATATAATGATTTTCGTTTAAGAAAATATGAACTTAAGATTCACCCAAATTGTACTGTTCAAAAAATATTTATAATTTCTAAGTACTAAATTGACAATTTATATGTTAATAAATTATGAATAACAATTTACTATCTTATGAAAAAATTTATATCATCTAATCTTATGTTTATATAATTACAAGGGCAGAGCCAAGTTTGTTGCTTTGAGGGGCTAAATTTTAATATCAAATACACACTCAAGTATGTGTGTGTGTATATATACACACACGTGTTTGTAATGCTTTCTGAGGAATGAGTAAACTAATAAATATGAAGATTATTCAACTTCTTAATTTTCACATTCTTTTTTTAATTAAATAACTTTGTAACATTTTTTTTATTAGATATCAGTCTTTCGCAAAAAATTGTATAAAACTCAATACTCAATAGTCGAAGTTGAGAATTAATTGTAATTAGAACTTAATGGTATAGTAAATATAATGAATGAAAATTAAACAATTTTTGTCTTGATGATATAGTTGTATTCTCTTTTATGAGATGATTTTTACTTTCTTAAATGTTGGAACCTCTTGAAAATATAACTTAACATTTTTTTTTTTTTTTTCCTTTTGAAAAAAAATGATCTCATAAAATTTTGGTGGAGACAGAGCTAGCGTGTGTGTGTGCGTGAGGGCAGGTAATCCGAGCACTTTTTTGGTTATTGGCCATGCTCGAGGACTATTAGACACCCGAGGATGGTTGTGTTGGGGTTTATGATCTAAAATCTAATTTATTGGCATGTCATAAATAATTAAATTATTTAATTATATGAGACTATTTATAAATAAACTAATGGGCTATTATCATAGTTCTTGAGATGCATTGTATGTGATTTAGTCACAGAATATATAAATCACAAGTTTCTTGTAAACTCAAAACGTAGTTCGTAGTCGGTAATGAAATTAGGGGTTTCATCTGTGAAGACTATAATACATCAACTAAGATGATTTGTCTTGATCATGGAAGTGGAGACTTCTAATTTATGTATTGATGTGTCTTAAGAGTTAAGACATATTGAATTGGACCACTATGAGATTAATTATTCAATCAACAACTGTCACTTGAATAATTAATCACACGACTTCTAATTTCATAGAATCTCAATCCTAAGAGGATAGTGAACCCAATTATGAAATGTATGTTACTTTAATATATCAGGAGTGAGATCTAATATTCACAGTCAAAACCTCAGTATGTTAGGTAATCACACGTAATATTAAAGGAACACATATTCTCAAGATGGAATCCATAATCTCTTATATAGAGACACGAAATACCCCCTTAAGATAAGTTTAATGGGAATTGGTTATTTAGGCGCCCACTTTAGTAAGGATTTACTAAAGCTTATATTTATTGAAATTGGATTTCAATAAATGTGAATAACTAAATATTAAACTGGGTACTCAATGATAAAATAGTTATTTACAAAGTGATAGTTTTTTATGACTTATTTCACTATGGATATTTCATGGAGGGGTCAAATGATATCATTAGAGTTTTGGGATATAATTTATTAATAAGGCTTAGAGTGCAATTATATTTATATAGTGGTATTAAATATAATTTGTGGTAATTTTGAACTCGTCAAGAGTTAACAGATAAACCCAAGACTCATTGGAGCTAGAGTTTTATTTGTTCCCTTTGGTGTCATCTCAAGCCACAAACTAAAGCCCAATGGGCAGGCCCAAAAGGCAAACTCAATTAGATAATCAGTTCTTATTTAATAAGAGTTATTAAATAAAGTAACTATCAAGGTAATTAGAATGTACGTATGATGAAAAGAAAAGAAAACAGTTTTTCTCTACAAGGAGAAGAAGGAAGGACTTTTTTTGAGAATCAACATACATAAAGACCAATTGAGAGACCACTTTTTTTGAGCACCATGTGAAATTGGGATGTTGATTAGAGGTATTCTCAAATCTGGACTTTGAATTTTACTGCATCAAGGTACGCTTTCTATTCTTTGTTCTAGAATTCAAAGTTACATATTATCTCTCATGAATGAAGTAGATCCATGTTTATTGCTTCCGCTATGTGTTTTGTATGAGATGCAAAACCAGATTTTCCAACAATTGGTATTAGAGCCAGATTTTCAATATCATGCTTGTATAACATGTGATTGGGTTTTAGAATCAAAGAAAATAGTTTTCTTGGTGATTTAATTTTCTGCAGCAACGTTTCTGCATAATTTTGTTTTAGATTTATTGTGCAATAAATCCTGCTTGAATTGATTAATATATACATGTTTTTGTATATGAAAAATACATATTGGTTTGTATTATCAATGACCCATTATTATGCATCGAGTTATGGTGCCGTGTCATGATTATGCATCAAGTTATTGTGCTGTATTCATGGAGTTCGTATGCATCAAGGATTCTATTGAATCTGTATATATAATAATAATAATAATAATAATAATAATAATAACAACTAATAACCGAAACGTTTGACTTTTTATTGACCGTGTCTCATTACGTCACATGACTACACAAATTAATGCCATGTTTACATTTTAAAACACCAAAACATTGTTCCTTTTCGTTTAGTGGTTTACGTGAAACACTTTACTCTTAAATAGTAGTTACAGAAAAAAAAAAAAAAAAAAAAAAAAAAAAAAAAAAAAAAAAAAAAAAAAAAAACTTCTTTAAATTCGTGACAAATTAACAAATAAGCTTCTTTTTTTTTTTTTTTGAAAACCAACCAACAAATAACCCAAATCAAATATTTTATATTTTTAGCCTCACCCTCACACACATTGACCAAAATTTTACTCCCTAAAAAAAACAAAAAAAAAAAACAAAAACAAAACAAAAAAACAGACACATACACTCCGTTTCAGTGGGTAAGTTCTTTAACTGTCTCTTTATATATTCTCAATTTCACTTCAATTTTGCCTTTGCCCATTTTTCCTCTGCGAGAAGAAACTCTGTTAATAGAGATAGGGTATGGGATTGTCTCCACCAGCTTGCCGCCATCACACAGCGGAACTGCTGCCGGTGAAATTGTCTTCTTTTGTTTTTCCCTTTCAGTCCGCCGTTAAGCGTAGAACCTCTACCCGTTACCCCTCTCTCAAACACAGACCCAGTTATTTCGCAGAAAGCTTGTGAGGGCATGACTATGGGTATCAGACCGTTCTCTCTCAGTTTTTCTCAGGTTTTCCTTTATTGGTGTTTTTTTTTTTTTTTTTTTTTTTTTTGTATGCAATTTTGTTAATCAAATGGTTTGATAAAAGCGTATGTCTTCATAGTGGGTTTGTGTAATTGTGTCTGAAATTGTAATTTTAAGATGGATTTGCTTGAATTTATTTGTTAAAAAAGAATTTTCCACAATGATACTTTTTGGGGTTAGTTTTATTACTTCTATTTAAACTAAGTGATATTTGAATTCTGGTAGAATTTCATAGTGAGGAATATAGAGATTGTGGCTCATGTTGATCCTAGAGAGACGTCTTTGGTTGATTCTATTTTAAACAAGCAAAGGTAATAATTCCTTAATGATTTTCCTCTACATAATTTGCCACATTGATTGGTTATACTGAAATTTTTCTAAGAAAATTGATTTCCATCTAGACTACAAGTTGTCTCTGTTACTCTTTGTTCATTATTGTGAACCCTATGTATTTTTCCTGCTATTCATTTTTTAAGAATATTTTCTTTCTTACCTATCAAAAAAAAAGAAAAAAGTGGCCTCTGTTAACCCCAAACTGAAAGCCTAATACAGACCCACAATACACAGGAAAATCTTGCAATTCAATTGCTTCCTTCTCTACCAGATCGCTTGCTATTAGGTACGTTTCTTCTCCTCCTCCTCTTTTATTTGAATTTTATTTATTTATTTAGTTTTGCTTTACCACTGATTCAAGATCAGGTATTAAGTTTAAGGATCTCTTGCTTCTATTTTTTCCCTTTTTGATTGATTTCACATAGTCCCAAAAAACTTCCCACAAAATCCCCTAAGCAGAAGCCAAGGGCTGTCTTTTTCAAGTGGGTATGTGTTTCTTATTCAAATATCAATTGTGGGAATTATTGTTGGTTGAAGATTGGTCATAAGCATTGGTTTCTAGGATCATTTATGAGAAACCCAAATAAAATTTTAGTTGTGTTTTATTTGATTCTTTGTTGTTTTTGATTTGTGTCAAGGAATTGTTTTAGTTTCCCTATTAATGCTTTGGGATATCATATAAACTTCAATTTCTTTTTTTTCTTTTTATTTTTTGGCTTATGAATATTGATACAGGAAAAAACTGCCAATTAATGAGGAAAAACAAGGCAAAGGTGATGTAGTAAATAAATGTGGTCGTAAGAAAATGTTTGCTCTACTCTCTGCCCTCTTCTACTACTCTCCAATATATAACCCAAGTATAGGTTTTTTGTTATCTTTTTTATTACCTGATTTGTTTTTTAAAAAAATTTCGGAAGTAGTTTAGGTAGTCTAATGTCGGTTCCTTAAATTTTACTTGATGTATCAATATGTTTTTGAATTGTGAATTCCATTATTCTAAATATGTCTTAGATACTGGAATGGTTCCCTCAATTTTCAACACTTATAGATTAACCAAGTTCTCTTTCTCGGTTATATCTGCTAGGAGTTCAACAAAATGCCTCTAAGAGCACTTGGTATTACTTGGCATTTTTGCATCTACGTAAGTTAAAAGCCTGTACATGTGTTGGGATAATAGTATAGATGAACTGTTATAAACTATCTGATGATTACCCACTAAGTTCTATATTTATGTTTAATATCTTAAACGTTGTTACATTCTGCTTTATGCAGATTGGGGATGTGCTGACTTGGGTTTGAATACTGGAAATTTAATTGTTTGGACTATTTGATGTGCTTATTCCCACTCCTTTTGATTTATGTTAGGATTGTGCATTTTTGGGTTTATGCTATTTTTTAATGTTGAAGTTTTCTTTATAAATAGATATAAATCATGTCAGATGTCAAAACTCATGTGCACATTAGTCCTCAAACCTCAGTTGGTTGCAACTTAACTGTAATGAGGAGGTGGCAAGTCAGTTGGTTTACATGGTTTTTTTGCAATTGATAGATCATGACCCAGTTTGCATATAGGCATGCAACAATGGACTTAGGATTTCACCTGAGGCAGTTCGGTTTATTAATATAGCACTTCATTGCAACATATTTGTATTTAGAAAAACGCAAGGGGTGTTTAGCGGCAAAGTATTATAAGAGGAGGCTATGCTGTATTTGTTCAATTGTAACATGTTTAGTTTGTCATGGGCATAATTTTTGGGTGGATTCATGTTATTGTCTTTTTAATACTATTTTATCAAAAAGTTTCTCTCTTTCCAAGTTTCTGTTTTCTTTTCATATTAAGTCATGTTTTCTCTTTGTAATGTTAGGTATAAAGAAAAAGGCAAGTTATATTCTATCACATTCACAAGTCTCTAATATGCCAATAGACCTTCTCATTGCTATGATTTTTGTTGTTGCTCTTTGGAATCATCATTTAACTTTGCCTTGACGTAAAAAATTACATTACATCATACAAAAATACAATTCATCTGTAAATCAGTTTGTGTAATATATATTTTAGGTTATTTATGATGGATAAGATTTAAAACTGTAGTGGTTATTGATTTGGGCATAGAACAGAGTCTTGAAGTTGAGTAGTTATTATATATCTTCAATTAGGTTTTCTATCAATTTATGGATTTCAATTCCTAACCCTTTTTCCTCCCTAATTTTTTTTTTTTGGTTGAAGTCAAGGAAATGCTCATAGAAATCCAATTCTACAAGTTTTGTAAGAAAATATTGAGGATATGGATGAGTTTCGTTGTGGAGATAGTATCAATTTAATGGTTTTTTTTTTGGGTGTGTTTTTGAAAGGCCTAAGAGTCGGCTTGGTGATTAATTTATTTGGTTGAAAAATTAATTTATATTGATGTAGATTTTGGTTTCAGAATTTTCAGTGATATATATGGGCTGTTTGTTGCAAATAGTTTTGTTTATGGGGTTCAATAAAAATTTTAGGCACAATTGACTTGATGCTAAATAGTTATTGGGTTTTGTTTTAGAAAATCTTTAGATTTTTTGTTGTTATTGTGATTGACTTCTTTTTTTTTTTTTCTAATCTTTTCTTTCAGGTGATGCTGATTACTATCTTGATTTAATTGATGAGGTCTTGAAACACACATATTTTTTCTCAATGAGGTGTTATACTGGTAGCATATATTATTGATAAAGCACTGGAGCTTGCAGCACGATCTAGAGCTAGTAATGGTCAATGGGTTAATGTTGTGGTGTAACTGCCAAAACTCCCACTTGGACCTTTAAGGGAGCCTTTGAGTTGACTGCACTAAAACAGGCAGATGTTGCTATCATCGATAATACAGATTTGGTATGCAACATGATTGAACTTTTTCAGTTTCTCTTTTTAATTTTGCTTCAATGGACATTGCTCATTTTGATCAGCATGTATTTAGCTACTTGAATTCTGTCAGATGCAAACTTACTTTTAAAACATAATTGGTATGTTGTTGAAATAATTAAGGCTGAAGTTTAATCTTGGGTTTGAGACACAGTCATATCTATGCAGATAATCTTTTACTCTAATTTTTCCCCCTAATAATAAAGCAGCATTTTTCCAGCTTTGCATGTGTAAATTTTAAGTTATTTATGATGGATAGGATTTAAAATTGTAGTGGTCATTGATCTGAGCATTTGTTTGATATGAGTAGGAGGTTTAAAATTTTAGAACTTTTACCCTGGTCTTTTCATAATTTTTCTTGGAGTCAAAGTGGTGTGCGGTTACTTTTGAGAATATTATTTCCTTAGGAATTTCTAGATATTGATATGAAAGCCATTTTAGTAGTTGTGTCTCTATTTAATGCTACTTTTATTTGCTTATATCCCACTTTGAACACCATTTTTAAAAAAAAAATTATTAGTTTATTACATACCTTGTGTTGGTTTTAAAACTAACGCTTGACGGTTAGTTTTATGTCATTAGCGTGTTACCTGAGCTTCTGATAATAGATGTGTCTTTTTCTACTAACAGTTTCTAATGGATAACAGAGTATACTTGGATTAGCAGCCTATATACTTCTCTTCATATTGTTGTGATTGGTGACATTAAGTAACAACCACATCTTAACATCAATTATATACTACTTTGTTCTACCAAATAAAATTACTGATTTGAGTTGTCTTTCTTTGTCATAGAGGTTAGTTAATATATTGATTGGCTTTCATTATGTCACTATTGATACCAAACTAAAGGTCAAATATTCTTCCTGGTATTTTTTTTTTAAATTTAAAATTTTGTGCATCAAATATTGTTAAATATAGTATATATTTTCTTTAACAAATATGATCTAGGTTTGGGTACTTTCTTGGGATAGATTATGATTTAGGCATTTGGATTAGATAAAGTTATAAAGGTTAGGTTTGGTTATGTTTTAGATATTTATTTGTGTAAGATTTTGTTTGGTTCACTAAACCATGTGACTTGCTTCAAAATTGTACATTCCGTGTGCAATGCAATTGAGAAGGATACATATTAAGTCAACTTTACATACATACTAAACAAATAGTAGGTATGGAAATAAACATTACCTTTATGAACTATAAGTGCAATAGAGATATTTACCATTGCAATAAACATTACCATTATTTGTGTTGCCTTTGATTCCATTTGGAATTCACTGATTTTTTATAGATAAGCTTTGGCTTTGCTGAAAATTTTTTCAACTAATAAATTGGTCCGACTTGATATGATCTTTTGTACTAATTTCTTAAATAAGTGATTGTGTCTAATGTTTCACCAAATTGTTTGACCCATGGAAGATTGGGGCTATATCAGATCTCTATGTTGGTGTTTCAGCTCTGCATGAAGCTGCAAGCAAGTTCATTTTATAGATATCATATCATATGCCAAGGCTTGGCATCTTTAAGGGATTTTTTTTTTCCTGTTGGATCTAAATGCAAAAAATGTATTATTGCATATTTATACTTCTTTTCCACTTGCTGTAGTGTGCATATATTGCACATTTTTATTTGAAATTGTTACTGCTTTCTAGGAAAAGATTTTTGTATGGTTTTGATTCAAGAAGTGGTACAAATTCAAAATATTGTTATCTTCCTTCAGCAATTTGCATACAATTATATTTTTACTTAATTTTATTCATTTTCAAATAAATGTACTTTGAAATAAAATAATTATATTTAATTTTTATTTACTAATCCTGTGCATAGCACAGGTTAGCGACTAGTAATAACTAATAGCCGAAACGTTTGACTTTTTGTTGACTGCATTTTATTGCGCCATTTGACTACACAAATTATTGCCACGTTTACATTTAAAAACACCAAAACATTGTATCTTTTCGTTTGGTAGAATAAGAGAAACATTTTAGTGACTGTGTTTTATTGCACCACGTGGCTACACAAATTATTGCCATGTTTACATTTAAAAACACCGAAACATTGTGTCTTTTTGTTTGGTAGAATAAGAGAAACATTTTAGTGAATTAATACACAATCACACAATGTTCTGTTTCAAACAAACGCTTCTTTTTGGCTCTTGGGTAGTTACAAATTATGCACCTTTCACATTCGTTCCCACAAAAAAAAAAAAATAAAATAAAAAAAATGAGTACACTTCTTTCTTATCTTTTTTTCTTCCCTATATGCTTCTCTCTCTCTCTCCCCCTCTCTCTGATAATTTATTTTCTGCACAACATTGATACATTGCTCTATACAAGTTTTCCTCTATTTGCCAAATATATCATAACACTCTCCAATGGGATCTACGACTGTCTCTTCAAGGTACAGAATTGGAACACTGTAAATTGCATGTTTTACTTTTCTTTTTTGTGAAAAACAAGAAAAAATATTAAATAAAGGTTTTTTTGTTTTTGTTTTGTTTCTGTCTTAATTTTTTTGATTCATTTGTAGAACCAAGTGCAGGAATGGTGGACATAACAAGCACGGCTGTGGCCATATCAAATAAGTTTATCAAGATCTGAATTTTTTCTAACTGCTGGTTTTTTTTTTTTTTTTTGTTAATTTGGAATTCTGTTCTTTAATTTCTTGAATTTGAGTCCTAATTGATTCACATAACTTCACGTATAGGATCATTGTCTCCTCAAAATATCAAAGACTGCCACTCCTGTAAGAGTCTCTCCTCTATTTGTCTTTCTCTCTAATTTCTTCTTCTTTTTTTTAATTGAATTTGATCAGTCTGATTTACATTGTTATTTTAGATTTTTCAGTGATATATATGGGCCCTGAAGCCACAGAGCAGATAAGGATACAGCAGTCAAGTTATTAGAATAATTGTAGCAGTTTATCCCTATTAAGTGACAGTAGTTTTCTCTATCATAAAAAACAAAAAAGTAGCAGTAGTTGGATTTGAAATAAACTCATTCTATTTTGTAGAGTAGATAAGGTGATTACGTTGGTTGTCATTACTCATTAGGATGTTATTATATCATTAGCCAATTGTTTCGGCTATTTTATACAGAAAAGTGATGAAATAAAGATCATTAGAAAATTTAAACCAACACTCTTTGATGTTAGGGTGTGCTGTCAATTAGGGGTTTCATTGTACATTTTTTTCTTTTTTTGCAAACTGATTATTAATGTACCTTCAAGCAAATTATATATATATATATATATATATATATAAATATATATATATACCTTCAAGCAAATTATATATATATATATATATATATGTATATGATTATTATTGAATTATCTTGTGTATCACACGGGTTAGCAACTAGTATATATATATATATATATATAGGTCTGCACGATTCATAAAGGCAATGGTTGTTTCTGTCATCAAGTGCGGAGTATTTGTAGTCCAAGTATTGGAATTGCACGTCCCCGACATATATTGCTAGGTTTATTGATATCTGATATAAGGATTACATTTACGTGCAACGTAGTAATAATTCCCTTTGATATCATGTGAGTAGTATTGAATGATACGGCCCACTTTAATTTAATTTCTTTGAATGTTTGCATTCTTGGAATCTATATATATATATATATATATTAATTTTGGCCGTGGGCATATTGTTCCTCTGGGAAAGGTATCTATGTAAACTTCAAAGGTCTTTCTTTTTCAATTTACTGATATACATGCTATCATGTTAATGCTAGGATTATGAAATTTATTCCTAATGAGATTAGGATTATGTTTTCAAGGGTTTCTAGCATTATTAGGATTCTTGATAATGATCTTGAAAACCTTAATGTTTGATCTGTGAATTTTCATTCATAAATTCAAAAGGTGTTTTTGATGAAAATAACAAAAAATTGTCAAAAACGGTTGCTGGAAAATTCTGAAAAAATCAGTTATCCAAGTTTCAATCGATTGGGAATTCCTTTCAATCGATCAAATGTACTTTTCGATTAATCGAAGAAGAATCGAGAATCGATTGAGTCAAGCAGAAACTCTATGATGAAATTCTTCATTGTCTCAATCGATTGAGAATTCTTTTCAATCAATCGAATGTTAATTTTGATCGATTGAACAAGAATCGAGAATCCATCTAACGAGGCAGAAGCTTTGTGACAAATTTCTTCATTTTTCAATCGATTGAACAAGAATTGAGAATCAATCGAACGAGACAGAAGCTTTGTGATGAATTTCTTCATTTTTCAATCGATCGAGTAATAGTTTCAACCGATCAAAGGCACTGAATTTTGAATTTTCACTTGCTTTTTGATTAAGTGTTAAAACTTTGATAAAAAGCAAAGCTTTGTGATTAATTTTTTAGTCCTTAAAAGTTAAGGACATACATTAATCATTATCTAACTAAAAGACCTAATGAGATCAAAGATGTTAGTTAAATAGAACCCTTAGTCCTAAATTGTTGTATGATTAAAAGTCCTTAATTTATTTTAATTAGAGGTTTTTAATGAGATTAAAATTCAAATTAAAGTTATATAGTTTCTAATGAGATTAGAATACTTTATCTAGTAAATTAAGGATAGAGTTCTTTATAACTAATTTTGATCCATTAGGGTTTAAGGAATCCTAAATGGTTTAGGACTTCCATTTTAGTTAGTGATTCTAATGAGATTAGAGTCTTCAAAAAGTGAAAGGTTATTAGTTGTGATGGGATCACAATTATTTAAAGAAAAACCCAAATAATGAGTGGGAATGCTGAAATAACCCTTTTATTAAGTTTATTGTAATGTGAATAGATACCTTGTCTTGGTCTCGAGCCTTGCATTCCATGCGGAGGGTATTTACTTCATGGATTACATGATTAAATTTCTTTGTGATTATGCAAATGTTCGTTATACTATTATGACGTGACTTAGTAAGATCACATCGAATTTAAACAATTAAACACATTTGATGTGTAGGGTTAAAGTTGTGATGAGATCACAACATTTTCTAGACATTCTACTTGTTTTAAAATTTCTAGTGGGAGAGAGATTCAAGGGTTGAGTCTCACAGCCTCCATTGCTGGTTTATAATAGAGTGATTAGGCACCTCGCCTTGGCATATATGCCTTGCTCCCTATGGACGGTGTTTAATTCATGGTACTACAGGTTAAACTTCTTAATGATAGATGAAGTGTGTTTTTACATTAAAAATGACCACGCTACCGTGGAGTTACTTAGTGACTCACATAGAGTCTAGGCAATGGTGTACACTAAACTAAGTGTAATGTTAATCTCCCTACGGAGCTCTATCATTATTACTTAGAGGCAAACGGAAGAACAGCAAATTATTTTTGTTTGGTAAGAGTTACCATGATAGCATTAATAATGAGAATAGTTCTCACCTAATCATAGTGATTGGTATGACCTCGCTACCGAGGAATATTAATTGCGAGATTGGGTTGTCGTTGCACCTAATATAATATGGTTTTAGGGTTCCATATTATATGGTTGTGGGTGCAAAATTATAATGTCCTTGTATTTATGTTCATAGTCTCAAAATAAAGTTGTCATAAATTTTTGTTCTCTAACTACTATTTTAATTGAATCACATTAATTAAGAAATAATTTTGGACATGGTGCTTAAAGGAGCTGAAGTATATAAATATGTTTCAATTCAGCATTGTCATAATTTCCTATACATGATGCATTTATGGAAGATAGCGTATGATGTGATCATAGTCTCCATTGAAATGCTAAAATCTTACATTGGCTTCTATCTTAATTGTGCTACAGCATAAGATGCAAGAGGTAGTATTAGACTTAGACTTTATATTAAGTCTAAATGAGATGTTTTGTATGAATCATATTGAGTGCTAAGAAAGGCTTAAGGAGTTCAAATTCTATATCATTTTAAGAAAATATTTTATTTTTTAAAATGAATTGGAATTCTTCGATGTAGAGATTAAATGTTAATCTCATATGGATATGATCCAAAAGTTCTTGTTAGAATAATTTGATCAATTTAGATTGTTTTGAAAATAAATTATTTTTATATTATTTGAGTTGATAAGTGAGTTCTACGCAACGGAAGACATCCTAAAAGCTAAGGCTAGAATCAATATGATTTAATTCAAATTCTTAACCTAAATCGAAAGGTAAGGGTGGTAAGAAGAAGAATTATAATACCAAACAGTTGGACAAGCTAGTTGCCCTAGTAGTTGTCAAAAAGGAAATTAGACTTAAAAGTATAACCAAAAGGAAAGTGTTTCCGTTTTGGTAAAGCTAAGCATAGTCCATGACTGTTTTCTAGATGAAAATTTACATGTTTTACATTTTAAAGAGAAACTTTTCATCATTTGGTATTGTATATTTTGGCACTTATGTCTAGATCTTATTAATCTAAATGATATTCAAGATTGGTGAAAGATGGGCTTTTAGAACCATTATTTTGTTATATTCCCAGTCTATAAATTTTATTTAGAGGATAATATGATCTAGGGCTTCTTTTTGTAAAGGAATAAAGTTCCAATGACTTCTTTAAGTCAGTGCATACATAAAGGAGGAATAGGGCTCTTTTAAAGGTAGAATGTTCTAGAAGAAAAATGTCAAAATTTGTTGTAAGACAACTATAAAATACATTTAGTAATGAGATGGTTATATTAGATACACCATAAGACATTATTCTGTAGATAACTATTACACCAGTACAATATCGTAGTGGGAGGATTATCAATTACCAAATAAATTCATACTTTGAGATAAACTTTTGAAGTCATTCCACAAGAATATGAATTTGATCCTCAGTACTACGTAAAAGCAATAGATTATATGAATACGTATTACTGGATCAAGGTTATGTGAATAGAATTAAATTCTATTTAAAGTCTAGAACTTGTGGAGGCGCCTAATGGCATTAAGCCTATTGTTTTCAAATAGGTCTACAAGAAAATGAGATTGATAGATTAGAAGGTGTAAACCTTCAAAGTCAAGACTAGTGGCGAAAAGATTTATTCAGAAAGAAATGGTTCGACTATGAAAAGATTTTTTCAATAATAGTCAAGTTTGGCTCTATCTAGATTCTCTTATTCATTATATTTCATTTGGATGAAATATGGTAATGGATATCAAGAAAGCTTCTTTTAGTAGCAATCTTGTGGAAGACATCTATATGATGTAACTAGACTTGTTTATAACAAAGAACCAGTAGTGTTTAGTATGCAAGGTGTTTAAAGTACATTTATGGACTAAAGCAAGCATCTGAATCATAAAATATCATCTTTGGTCAAGTAATCAAGTTGTTTGATTTTGATCAAGTATTAAAATGCCTTATGTGTGTAAAATCTATATAGAATAATAAATTTCTTAATGTATGCTGATGACATTCTATTCATTTAGAATGATGTAGAGTTATTGTCATCAATGGAGTTTTTTGTTGTCTAGTCCAATTTGATATAAAGTATTTGGGAAAGACTAGTCACATCCTAAGAATTAAACTTTGTTAAAAATTCAGAAATTAGGATGTTAAGTCTATCTCAAACTACTTAAATAGATTAGATTTTAGCCAAGTATAGCATGTAATACTTCAAGAAATGATTCTTCCCTTTTAAGTTTGAAGTTCCTTTATATAGGACTATAGTCCTAAGACATATAAAAGGAAGAGCATATTAAGACGATTCCTTATACCACATCAATAGGAAGTCTTTATGCTATGCTATATACTAGGCTAAATATCTATTTTGTGGTGAGCATGGTAAGCAAATATCAATTGAATCTAAGATCACTTAATTTAGTGGGAGTAAAGCATATACTCAAATATCTTAGGAGAATGAGGGATTATATGCTTGTCCACCAAAGTGAGGATTTGATGGTTACTGTTTATACAAATACTAACTTGTAATTTGATTGTGATTCATAAAGTTGGACTTCAAGATATGTGTTCATCCTAGGTGGTAAAGATACACATTAAGCATAAGTATTATCTCATTAGAGAGATATGAGTACGTGAGATATAGTAGTAGAAAAGATAATTTATACAATAAATCTGGCTGAAACTTGTTTCCGAACCTTGCCTTAGAGTGATTATGAATTACTCTAAATGGAAATTAGAGTCGGATATATGGTAAATTGTCTTTGAGGGCAAGTGAGAGATTGTTGGGGTTTATGCCCTAAAATCCAATTTATTGGCATGTCATAAATAATTAAATTATTTAATTATATGAGACTATTTATAAATGAACTAATGGAACATTATCATAGTTCTTAAGATGCATTGTATGCGATTTATATGATTTAGTCACAGAAGATATAAATCACAAGTTCTTTGTAAACTCAAAACGTAGTTTGCAGTCGGTGATGAAACTAGGTGTTTCATTTGTGAAGACTATAACAAATCAACTAAGATGATTTGTCTTAATCATGGAAGTGGAGACTTTTAGTTGATATGTTGATATGTCTTAAGAGTTAAGACATATTGAACTGAACCGCTATAAGATTAATTATTCAATCAACAACTGTCACCTGAATAATTAATCACACGACTTCTAATTTCATAGACTCTCAACCCTGAAAGGATAGTGAACTAGATCATGAAATGTAGGTTACTTTGATATATTAGAAGTGAGATGTAACATTCACGGTCAAAACCTCAATATGTTGGGTAACCACACATAGTGTTGAGGGAACACATATTCTCAAGATGGAATCCATAATCTCTTATATAGAGACATGAAATATCCCCTTGAGATAAGTTTAATGGAAACTAGTTATTCAGGGCGCCCACTTTAGTAAGGAGTTACTAAAGCTTATGTTTATTGAAATTGGATTTCAATAAATGTGAATAACTAAAGATTAAACCAGGTACTCAAGGATAAAATAGTGGTTTACAAAGTGATAGTTCTTTATGACTTTGTTCACTATGGATATTTCATGGAGGGGTCAAATGATATCATTAGAGTCTTGAGATATAATTTATTAATAAGGCCTAGAGTGCAATTATATTTATATAGTGGTATTAAATATAATTTATGGTTACTTTGAACTTGTCAAGAGTTGACAGATAAACCCAAGGCCCATTGGAGCTAGAGTCTTATTTATTCCCTTTGGTCCCATCTCAAGCCACAAACTAAAGCCCAATTGGGCAGGCCCAAAAGGCTAATCCAATTAGATAATCGGTTTTTATTTTATAAGAGTTATTAAATAAAGTAATTACCAAGATAGTTAGAATCTACGTATGATGAAAAGAAAAGAAAAAAGTTTTTCTCTACAAGGAGAAGAAGGACTTTCTTTGAAAATCAACATACATAAAGACTGATTGAGATACCACTCTTTTTGGGCACCATGTGGAATTGGGATGTTGATTAGAGGTATTCTCAAGTTTGGGTTTTGAATTTTACTACATCAAGATACGCTTTCTATTCTTTGTTCTAAAATTCAAAGTTACATGTTATATCTCATGAATGAAGTAGATCCATGTTTGTTGCTTTCGCTGTGTGTTTTGTATAAGACGTAAAACCAGATTTTCGAACAGGTTGAAAGGTCCATGCATACCTAGGCCAGAAGGTCGAGGAGAAAAGAGCAAACTAACGTAGCAACCGAGGTTCTAGAGGAGCAAAGGAACCTCGGGAGTGCTTTAGGAAGTCAACCATTTTGGAAAAATAAGCTTCAAGGGAAGTAGCAGAGCCTTATCAACAACAGAAAGAAGAAATATTTCGGAAGGAGACTGCCACCACTACATTAAATGCACTGCACCAATTGAATTGGCCGCATTTATGGAGAAATGACACCTGAACAGTGTCATCCCAACTCACAACCCTTCTTATTGCCTCCAAGAGGGCCTTAATGGGACAAGCATCCAAGGTATTTCCTAGAAAGTGAACAGGTGAAAGACTGAGATGTATGGAGAAGGGATTATAAAAGAGAATGACCATCATAAAAAATGGGCATGAAATCTAACGTAGAGAGAAAGAAAAGAGGGAAGAACACTTTGTATACAGAAAAACCTGATTAATAATATAAGAACATTTCATCCTCAGACTGGACCAAGGAGTGATATTTTCGTCCATTTGTGTGATTAATCCTATTGTCTTGAACCCAATCTATTTGAGGCCCGCACTTATTTAGTTTAATAGTTTGCTTGTAAGATCTTTGTTTTGGGCTTACTGGACTAGCTTCCATTGTTCTTGATGCGCTTAGGTTCCAAATTCAGTCCTTACAACATATATATATATATATATATATATATGTATATATATTCTTCTCAAAGGACTAATGCTCGTTTCAGATTTTGTGTACATGGTCCCTACCTCACAACGTAGAGATCTATGCATAAATATATTCATATAAATATTAATATTATACATACTCGAATTGAGTATCATATTTATAAGTTTATTGATGAATCCGTGTAATTTGAATTTTTAATTTTTATTTATTTATTTATTTATTTTTGAGAATCATTTGAATTTTTAATTTGTCCCATAGTCAAGCTTAAACCAAGACTTGAGTTTGGTTTATTTACAAAATAAATGAATATAATAAGTTTTGCCCAAATCGAACTAAAACTTGTTCATTTGGCTAAAAAAAACAAAATTAACTTTTTGTTTTTTGTCTCAATTTTGAAAAAATAAAATAAAACTAGTTTTTAAAAGAATAATAATAATACTAATAAACTAACTTTTAATTTTTTTGTCACATGTTTAACATAAAAACCAAAAAAATAAATATATTTTAATAAACATTATGCAAATATCCCAAAAATCCTACTCCAAAATCCAAATCTGGGGATTTCAATTGGGACTAATTTTTAATTTTAAAGAATACGGTTTTATCTGTCTCTTTCATGTACTTGGAAATTGGAAACCGACTCTTCTCGCACTTCTTTACCAACTCAGAAAAGAAGAACAAAAAGGAGGTAATAACACTCTTCCCTCTCTACTTTGATTCGAATTCTTCTTCAAATTTCTGGGTACATCTTAATTTCATTGGGTTCTTGTTTCATTTAACGGTATATGCATGTTTGTGTGTTGTGGAAAATGATCAAGGTCTTGATTGCAAGTAAATCTGCTTTTATTTTGATTATATATAGAGCCCAAGTTTCAAAGATTGGATCCTTAAGTGTTCTAAATGATAGCAGTTAGATCTTATATGTGGTTAGCTCCCTCTGTTCTTTCTTAACTTATCAGAAAAGAAACCAAAGAAGAAGAAAAAACATCTTGGAAATGAAAAGTGATTATAATTATGTACTATTATAGATTGATTGTATAATAAATAGTAGTCAATTAGTATCAAAAGTGATCCATGCATTCCATAAATCATCATACTATATATTATCCGTTTACAATAATGTCACTAGTCCACTATGAACTAGAGTATGTGTTAAACTTGAACTGTTGAAATCTTTTACTTATATTGAAGTGTAAGAGATGCCTTTTTTAGTATAAAGGAAAGAGATCCCACCAATAAAATTGAAGTCTATACTCTGTATCTATCCTTAGTCATTTCATTTCTCTTCCTTGCCTTTTTAATAGCCTAAAAAAGAATTGTATGTCCAGCCATAATCCTCGGCCCTGTGCAGTTTGGTTCGATTGTACTGAATGATTACTCCAAATTTGGCCTGGCAATGAACTTTGCTTCGAAGTTTGCCAATGAGTTGTTAAGCTCTGTAATTATGTATAAAGGGACACCATTAGCTAACATTTCTACCTCTTCCAAAGTTGAAATCAGTTTCATTTTAGCTCTGCTTCTAATTTTTCGTATAGAAGATCTTGTTTTTATTTGTCTCATTTCTATATAGTTGATTTAGGTGGAAGGTGAGGTCGCGGGTTTGTGAAACAGTGGGTGCTTCCTATAAAAATTAAAAAATAAAAATAAAAATCCTCAAATTGCAATTACATTGAAATTCACTGATATTTATAAATAAACTGCCATAGGCAATTTTCAGTGCCATGACAAGTTCAGATGCTGAGAAATTTCTCAGCCCTTTTCGATCCAAAACCACAATCCCTTTATCTCCATTTCAACGTTGTACTTCTTTCATACTTTATACTTTTTCTTCTGAAGAAAGAAATTACATAATGTAGGTTCTATGCATAAAGGAATGTTTGAAGCTTTGATTTGGCTTGGTTTTTGAGCAGTTTTTCTGAGCATATAATAACGCTTGAGCTTAAGAGACTTCTGCAACCAATGAACTGTTTTCCTGAATCTACTTTGATCAATATTCTGAAGAAAAATTTTAGATTCACTCCAAAAGTTCAGCTAACAAAGAACATTTAACATACTAAAAGTGGAAACAGAAACCACAATGGCATTTTCTTGACCTAAGTTTCTGATTAAAATACTCTAAATGAGCTCTTGAGACACAATATTGTCTAACATGATTGTGTAACAATATTGTGTGGCCTTGATTTTCATTTTTTGGTACCTGGTCTATAGTCATATGTCATTCGCTAGATCTTATTCATTGCTTGGAAAAATTCATCTGCTATTGCTTATTCATGTAATCTGTAACCCCTTTAGCTGATTGTTGAAGCAGGGCTATGGAGGGATTATAAGCCCTCTGCAGTCAGCATAGCAAAGCAGATGAATTGTGATCGACAAAGGCCTGTTGTGTTGCATGTATTGTACAACACAACAGTTATTTGAAGGAAACCATATGAATTATATTAAATGCACCATGGCCTATATGTCAACAAGAAAAGAATCAAATTATGATCTTCAGCTTGATAACAAAGGCTGTTGGGATATTTATACTTCTTTTGACAAGCATATGGTTGTGGAAGATTATGAAGGTGATTGTTTAAGAGAGAGTTCGACCATTGAATCTATTTTATCAATCTTCTGTAAAAAATTTAAATTTGAATAAGATTTACTTCAAAGGGTCAGAGAAAGAAGAGCATTTGATATACTAATAGTGTTATAAAAGCAGCAACTACAATGGCATTTGCTTTGACCCAAGTTTCCAATTAAAATACTCTAAATGAGCTCTTGAGAGACTATATTTTCTTACAACATTGTGTTGCCTCCATCTTCCTTTGATACTTGGTCTATAGTAATATGTCATCTGCTACTGCTTATTCCTTGCTAGGACAAATTTATTTGCTTCTGCTTATTATTGTTGTTCGCGAAACCCTTTTAGCTGATTGTTGAAGCAGGGCTCCTGGCTAGGGGATAGAAGTGCGCCCATTGGGCATAGGGGGAGGCAGAGGACTCTTCTGCTGTGAGCCTAGCAAAGGTGGAACAGCGTTGTGGCTCACAAAGATCCTTTGACTAATTCTTGGCGCAGGGACATAGGTGGCTGGATTTGGTGCAGATGGAGGGACTTGGCATAGCAAAGGAGAGAAATTGTGACTGGCTAATGTCTTTTGTCTGATTGATGACGGAGGAACTTGTCCTTTCAGTAACTCCATCAAATGCTTTTTATTCATCATATTTTGTTCTTCTCTATGGAAGAATCTGCTAGCGTCATGTGCAGGCATGCTCATGAGATAAAGCATTGCTGTAACTATGAGAAGCATATTTAGAAGCCTGAACTTGTTCTACAAGTATAGAGAGTTGAGAACAGTTTGATGGAGAAGGTCTTCGGCTCTTGGCTTTATAAGGAGGAAATTTCACCATGGAGGCAATAGATGAATCTGGAAAGAAGCTAAGGTTTTACTACAAAGGAAACTGTGATAGACACAAAGGTAAACTTGCAACTTCAATTTGCCTACTTGAATGGAAATTTTTTTTCTTATTTTAACTGAAATGAAAAGACTCTATTTCAGGATTAAGATTTTATTTCTTGGATTGGATTTGATAGTGCACAGAAGATTATGTCATTAAAATGTTAAATTACATGACACTAAAAATGCCTTTTAAAATTTTAATATTTAACCTAGCCTATGCAATAACCCTCTCATTCAGCCCAAATAGCCAAACCTGCTCTGGTCCACACCGCCCTACATTGATATGATATTATTTCCAAAAGGGTTGGGCGGGTTCAACTATTAAAGTGGCAGGTTGGGTTGGGTGGCGGGTTGAGTTTTTTAAAGTGCATAGACCTGACCCACCCTGACTATATATATATATATATATATATATATATATATTAGGTTTAAGTTATACCTAGTGTAACTTTGAGCAATATTAAACTATTCAATATTTTTTAATTAGATGTGAATTTTGATAAATCCACTATTGAATTACATTATTTTTGTTTATTCTCCATAGTTGCAAAATCTTAAGGTGCTCAAAGATCAATGAGTATGTTATCAATCAATTGTTTAAATTCAAATTTTTGTAGTGCAAAATAATGCATAAAAGATAATTTTATGGATCGAATGGTAAATAACATTAAATTTGTATGAAAATTGGCATACATGTTAAGAACATATAAAATATGTGTTCTAACGGTGAGATTTTCAAAATATGAATTCAAAAACAAGTTCTTGGATGTACTGAAAATTTCAATCTTTTTGTAGGTTGGTGGGTCGACAGTGTGGTTGAAATTTTTCCAACACGCCAAATGCTTAATCAGCCCTCTATATTTCATTGGAATTCATTTTAGTCCTCTATATTTCATTGGAATTCATTTTAGTTCTCTAGTTTTTTTTTTTTTTTTTTTTTTTTCAATCCTCTAATTTTTAAATTTATTCAATTTATCCCTCGCCAAGCTCTAAATTTCTATAGTTAAACACAATCTCGTAACACATTTTCTAACAAGAGCAACCGAACATTTATGAATGGTAAATTGTGGAAATGTACAACAATAGAAATGAAATAACATCATCAAAATATATATATGCGGGCCAAGCGTAGGAGGAAGAAACCTAGAGAAGATCGTCTTCCCAAAAAAAAAAAGAAAATTAGACAAACAGGGGTATCCAAACATTTTTTAAATATTTGATTATTCTCTCGGGTGTATGCAGTCCTCATATCTCACACACATCAAACTATTACAAGGAGGAATTTCATGGAAGTGTCCCTAAGATATTCAATGTATAAAAAATAGTAATTCAATGTGTTACAATTAAATAAAAATGAACATTAAAATTGTCTTGTCATGAATATTTTAAAAAGTAATGAGAAATTGGTGAGATTTCATTGTTTTCTAGAGAACAAAGCTCATACCAATTACCATATAATGACATTAAAGAAAGACGACGCCACTGATGATAGCATTGTCGTAATAGGCAAAATATGAAATAAAAAATAGAGTATGAACTATTCTAATTAATAAGAGTCGGCCGAATGATAAGGTCATCGAACCCTCATATAGATTTACTTTTGTCACAAGGGAAAAGGTGGCTTGTCATCAATTTGGGAAAAGACCCCAATATAACTGAATGCCAAATCAAGATCCTCGACCTTATAAATTTTAGGTTGAACATGGATAAGAATCAGATGACGAAAACAAGAGTGGAATGTTGAGTAGATTGAACCTAAAAAGACCAGAAATGAAACCCTGGGCCATAAACAAGATAACACTTAAAAAAAAAAGACCAGTTATGGAACATGAGGTAAGTGAAAATGACTTTGTAGTGCTTTGACTTGAATCTGATTGACATATGATGAATTCAATATGTTAGGTTATGTGTAGGTCACTATCCAGCAAAAAACAAAAAGGTCATGTGTAGGTCACAGGGCCAACTTTGTTTTGTTTCTTTTTGGTGAAAATACACTTTTTGTCTTTACATTTTGCGCCGATTTTCATTTTGGTCCCTAAATTGATTTTATTACTAATGTAATTCCTATAAAAAAAAAATAAAAAATCAATTCTATTTTGGTCCCTACCATCAACCCACTAACAAAAAAGTCTTACGTGGCTAATGGAGTGCCTTGTTTGCACAATAAATGTTGACGTGGTTAATAAAATAATAATAAAAATTTTATTTGATATTTTTTAAATGCCACGTCAGTGTTTTAATTTTTTTTATTTTTAATTTAAATTGAAAATTTAATTTCTCAATTCTCCTATTTTCATGCATTTTATTTTTTCTTAACCAAACACAAAAATACAAAAGATTTGGTTTTAAGCTTGAGCTTCCCAAATCTCAAATAAGATCAATCTCTCTCTCTCTCTCTCTCTCTCTCTCTCTCTCTCTGAGCTATTCCACGATTACCAAAAGCCACCACCGACAATGGTTTTTCTCCAAACCTCTATCCTCACGATCTCACTCTCTTTAATCCTTCGATACTCACAAATTAGCAAGGCCTCTATGGCTGAACCTTAAGGAGGTGTTTGGTTCATCAATTTTCATAACTCATATCTCTGTTTCCATAACTCATAACTCAAAAATTGTGGGACCCATAGCTAGAAGTCCATTTGGCACCACTATTACTCTGTTTCCATCACTCAATTCTCTGATCTTTGAGTTATGAGTTATGGAAACTGAAAACACATTTTAACTGTTTTCAGTTTCCATAACTCATAACTCAATGACATTTCCGTAAATAACACTATATCGAGGGATCCACTGTCAGACTTTAGCTGCAACTTTTGACCATCTCTTTTTTTTCTTTTTCTTTTTTCTTCACTGGGTTCGGTGCGTGCATTTCTTCATCTTCTTTTTCCTTTCAAACTAGGTGGCTTCTTCTTCTTCCTTCTGATCTGGGTTTTTTTTTTTTTTTTTTTTTTTTTTTTCCACTGGGTTCGGTGATACTGAAAAAAAAAATGCACCGAGTGACAGGTATGGGGCCCACAAACAATGTGAAAAATATTGATGATGACAAGTGAGTGATGGTGCCAAATGGGTAGGGTATTTTGAGTGAAGAGTGATGAGCGATGAGTGATGAGTGACAGAAATTGAGTGATGAAAAAAGGGATCCAAACACTGCCTAAGCTTCTCATCGTACCGAATCAGTTTCTCCAACTCTCTTTCAATGTCCTTCGCTCCACCGCTCCACTCTCCAAAGGTCCGATCCTGTCGCCCGAGATCAACATCACCACGCATAAAGCTCTGTCGCCAGGTTAGGGCATCAAGGTCATAGATCGATTGGTGTTGGTCACAATCTCTCTATAGATGCCCTGGGTTTGTTTTTACATGTGGGTGTTAGTTTGTTTAAATTTCTGGGTTTTTTTTTTTTTTTTTTTTTTTTGGGTTTGATGATTTTTCTAGGTTTATGGGTTTCGGTGGAGGATGGCGTTTGGATATGGAAAATGAGAACATCGCCAGTCGTGGCTGTAGCATGTAGCAAGAAGAGTTAGCATGTAGCAAGAAGAGAATCAGTTGCCCATGAGTGGGTATCTAGGTTTGTTTGAGACTTGCATGACTGAGTTTTTTTCAGATCTGGGTATTCTTGCTCTTGTTCTAGGTTTGTTTGTGTTTTTGTTTTTTGGAGAGAATGTGGAGTTGTTTGTTTTGTTCAAATTTGGGTATCCTTGTCTTGTTCTGGGTTTTTTGTATGTTTGTTTCCCAAGAAAAATTCTTGGTTTACAAGTTTGTTGAAGATTGAGTTGGTTACTAGTTTATGGGTTTATTTCTTTAGTTTATTTCTGGTTTCGTTTGGTTTGGTTTCTTGGATTTATTTCTTGTTTTTTCTGGATTTGATGGAGAATATATTTGGTTGCTAGATTTGGATTTGGGGTTTGCTAGAGATTGGTTTATTTATTGGATTCAAGAAGAATACGAAGAACAAGTTCAGTTTAGAGCATCTACAGTAGTGGAGCTAAAAATTTAGCTATTTGGCACCACAAAAAGTTACTTTATCTATTTTACCTACTCACATGCTACAACAGTGGATCTATTTTAGCTTTCAACATAATAAAATAATATAAACTTCACAATAAAATAATATATCTACTACAATAAAATAAAATATCCACTATAATAAAAAACAATCACAACCATCTGCAACCGCTATCGCTGCCACTATTGCCGCCGCCACCGAATCTTCCATCGCCACCGCAATCGCTACCGCTACCACTACCACCGCCACCATCGCCGCTACCACTGACTCTTCCACCGCCAACGTCGCCACCGACTCTTCCACCACCGCCACAGATTCAAAAATCAACCATTCAATTGAACAACTCTTTAGAGAAATAACACCAACTAATTCTTTTTTCTTTTCTAATCATTTCATTTTCTTGCAAATTGCTCTGTGTAGACCAACACTAATAATAATTAACAATAATAAAAATGAAATCTTTGTAACATTAAAGAAACTTTCTTCACAACCATTACACAGTAAATATCAAATACCTAAACTAAACAAAAATACATGTGCCCATTACTGTATCAAACAAAAAAAATACCCAAAGGAACTAGAATCATTAAACAAAAAAATCAACATCAAGCATTTAGAATCATTAAACAAAAATACCCAAAGGAACTAGAATCATTAAACAAAAATTAACAAAAAAAAAAAAAAAACCCATTACACGAAGGGTCGTCGGTTGGGGTGGGAGGTGAAGGGTCGCCGATTAGGGTGGGAGGCGAAAGGTCGCCAGTTAGGTGCGAAGGGAGTGAAGGGAGGCGAATGATCAGCGAAGGGAGGTAAGTTGAGGTGGCGGCGGCGAGCTCGATCGACGGCGACGACGAGCTGGGGTGAGGCGATTGTGAGGGAGAGAGTTTGAGAGAGTGAGCTTGAGAGAGTTTTGAGAGAAGGTGAGACAAAGGTGAAAGCTTGAGAGAGTGAGTAGAGAGTGACACTGAAAGAGGCACGGTGAGAATAAAATAATATAAAATAAATAAATAAACATTGTTGAGGGCCATTTGTGAAAGTCCAGGTAAAAAGAAGAAAAGCCCAATAACAAGGGCAACAAAGAATTGGCAAGCAAATAGCAAAACCATTAGGCCTAAGCAGTAGGAATAATGGATCACAAGCTCATGAAATAAACAAATGGGTCTTGAAGAAGCAAGTGGCCTTAAAGAAGCCCGAAAAGAGAGAAATAGTATCACATGGGCAGTGTATGATGTAGAAAAGTGAGAAAGGGTTGCCGCAGCTCCAAAGTAATGCAAACTAAGAAAGTAAGAGGTTTATGGCAGGCCCATGAACCCCAAGGATGAGAATAAGGTAATTGGGCCGGGGAAACCCAATAAAGTTAGTAAAAGCCCATGGGAATGTAGAATTAGCAAAAGGGTCAAGGAAGCCCAAAGAAAGCAAATGGGCCAAGGATGCCCAAGAGAAAGACAAAAGGGACACAGGAGCCCATAAGTAAGAAAAAACAGTGGTCATACCAAGCCACTGGGGGGAAGAGTAAACGGTTGACCTAAAGAGGCCCAGCAGGATTGAGTCATTACAGCAGGAATAACAGAACAATATAGCAAGAAATGAGTGAAATCAAGAAGTGGGCCAAAGAAATATAAGGTCCATCATCAAGTAAGGCCCAACTCTTGAAATCAAAAAGCAGCCCACATAAAAGGTCAAAGAAAACAGACGACAAACTTTGCAGGCAAGCCTTCAGACCACGGCAGACGAAGGGGCAACAGACAGATTTTGGACACATATGGAAGGAAGGCACGCGCAAGACCCAAGCACCACTAGCCTGTACCCAGCCAATATAGAGCATGGTGAGGTCGGGGGTTAGAGATTCAAAGGGCATGGTTTGGTGGTGGGGAGAGGGAAAAAATCTAGTTTTGAGGTTCCGGCTCAGGCTCTTTTGGGGAGGTGTCCTGCTGAGATGACTTACTACCCAAAAGAGACAAGCTGAGTTGGAACCACTAGGTGCATGCCATAAGGGATAGGGAGAGAGAAAGAATCCAGACCGTAGTAGGAAAAGGTGCCACGGTAGACAAGCAAACAAAATACCCTTCTTTGTCTAGTGATGGGGGGTGGCACACAGATGGAATAGTGATGGTCGACCAGTACACCCAGACCAGACAAAAGAGGTTAAGGACTAAAACAGTAAAATCCGATCACGGCAGGCACTATAAAAAGAGGGTCTTGCTGTGAACAGAAAAACAGAGTGAAAACGTGAACCTTGACTAAGAAATAGGAATTTGAAAAGAGAAACTAAGAAATAGAAAAAGAAACGATTGGAAAAGAAAGAAAGAAAATAATCAAAAAGAAAACAAAGAGAGAATTAGAACGACAGGCATGCACCGGTAGATTGATTCTCTCTCTCCTTCATGAAGTCCTGTGCTCTATGAAAACCACAAAGAGTCTCTGTGCACAACCACTCAAGTCCGTTTCCCTCAGAGCAGTTAATCTCCATGGCAGGATTTTTCTTGAGAGATTAATTGCGTTGAGAAGGAACGTTTTTTCCTCTCTGGCTTTGCTCCTGAGAACCGGACTTTAGTTGATTGCCTAACATTTTGATTAACCCATACATATTAATACTTGTTCACTTTTGTTCTGCTCTTTCCCTTTTGTAAAATGATTATTATTGCTGCTATAATTGTGTACGAGAGTTGTTTGGTCATTTCCTATTGAGTGGCCAAATATTTTAGTTATTTTATTATTATTATGTCTGTCTGCTACAACTTGTCTGAAACAGTTCTGTCTGCCATAAGCACGTTCCTGGCAAACCTGGCCTAGTTTGCGCACAAGCCGGACCAACTTGAGTTGCAGCTGGACCAGTCCCGACTCCCTTATCCAGAAAACTTGGGTCTAGTGCTGCAGGAAGCAGTCCAGCACCACTAGCACAGCCAACCACTTTACAAACATATATCATTTTAATTTGGTTGAGAATTTTATTTTTTTTTAGCTTTCAGTTACAATGCACAGCCATATATAGCTATGCACTGTAGCAATAAAGGTAAAAATTTTACCTTTAGCTCCACTGTTGCAACCCTCTTTTTTGTGTTTTGGTGAAGCTAAAATAGCTATATAGCTATTTAGTTACACTGCTGCAAGTGCTCTTATCACCATAGACTTATGTTCTTACAAAAAAATAATGAAAGTAAAATAACAATAACAATAATAATAATAATAATAATTAGATTTAAGGTTTGTTTTTTATTTTACTTATTTTTTGGTTTAAATTTTCTGACATGGATATTTAAAAGAAATAAGAATGCTAATATGGCATTTAAGAAATGCCAAAAAAATTATTATTATTATTATTATTTTATTAGCCACGTCAGCATTTGCTGTGAAAACATGACACTCCGTTTGCCACGTAGGACTAGTCTGTTAGTAGGTTGACAACTGAGATCAAAATAAAATTGATTTTCCTTTTTTAGGGACTTCATTAGCAGCAAAATTAATTTAGGAACCAATGAGAATCGACCCAAAATGTAGAAACAGAACATTTTCATCTTTCTTTTTTGGGAAAAAAGCTGGAGTAGCTTTTGACATGAGGGAGCCACGGTTTGAAAGTGAAGGTTCTTTATTTTATTTTTTGGTCTACATCATGTTTTGATTATTCATATGGGTGTACATGTCTCTTTAATCATGTTGTCTAATTTAATTTAGTTATGTAATTTCCCTTTCACGACTTCATAGAACCATTTATTGAACGTGATTTAGTAATATAAGTGGAGGTAGATCCATTGGATCACGTAGGTCTTGGTGCCTTCCAAACTTGTACCTTAACTTCAAATTGAAGGTTTAGTTAAGTTGGACCTCTATTTATCGGTCAAAGTGGTTCTTTAGGCCTAAAGCAAATGGTGAATCCAAGTGGTTCATTGGATTCATGTTTAGCATGGACTTATAGTACAAAGCAAACCCCAAAAGAGTCATTCAAATGCCAAAAATGGTAACACTCAAAGTTCATGCTCGGGGGAGCTCATAGCGGTGACTTTACTGAGGATGGATGTTAGACTTCGACATATTGATTGCCATTACCAAACAAGTTTCTCTTTATGGGAGCCAAACTACAAGCATATGCACACATAATAGACATAAACTATCAATCCACAACCTGTGCCCTAACCAATAATAGGCTTTGCATTTTAGTTAGCCTAACAACTAAAATAGATATGGTCATTATTGCAAAAAGGAAAAATGAAAATAAAATCTACTCGATCAATGTTGGTATAACATAGTGGGCACCCTAGCTTGTGGGTAATCTTTTGAAAGAGCAATAAAGACTCGTATGGATGTGTGATTCTTAAACTCAAACCATTCAAAGGACTGGAAAAGAGAAAATTATTGTGTACTTCCGGAATACTATAAATGCATACTCCCTCCTCTCACATAAATGATGGACTCCATCATGAATTTAATTAGTAGTATCCACCATTTATATAAGAGGAAGAAGAACATATTTATGGTACTCCGAGATATCTAATAATTTTCCGGAAAAGAGAGAGGTTCATCTATAATTAGAATTTATTATTAAACAGCGCTTGATCTTATCCACTTGGGCCGTGCCCTCCAACAAGAATTATTATTATTATTATTATTATTATTGAACTAGTTGTATTAAAAAAAAAAAAAAAAAAAAAAAAAAAAAAAAAAAAAAAAAAAAAAAAAAAAAAAAGACATTATTATGTTGAAGCTACTCCTTTTGACCTTAAACCCAACTTGGGTATTCCAATTGGGGCTAAAGAACTTCAGGACCAGCCTCAAACTTCCTAAATTTTTAAAGAAAACCAGATTACCTATTTCTCTTTCTTCGGTTTCAGCTTTGGATATTTGAACCCGCTTCCAGTGAACTAAGGTGATAACTCTCTTTCCTTTCTACTTTGATTTGAAATCTTCTTCAATTTAATGGGTAGAGATTTATTTCATTGGATTGTTGTTCATTTCGCGATAGTTCTATGCGTGTTGTTGTGGAAAATTATCAAATTCTTGGTGCATGTAAATCAGCAGCTTTTGGTGTAATTTTGTGAAATTGATTTTGATGGGTCTTGGGTTTTTTTTTTTTTATTAATTCTATATAGAACCCATGTTTCAAAGATTAGACTTTTATGGTTGATTAAGTGTTCTAAACAATAGCTCAAGTCTATTCCCCGTTGTTGTTTGCGGTTTTGAGGAAGCAATTAGATAACTTAGATAGTTAGAACTTAGAAGTAATTAGCTCCCTCTGTTCTATCTTTAAGTATTCAGGGGAAAAAAAAAAAAAAAAAGCATTTAGGAAAGAAAAAGTGATTGTAATTAAAACTGATCCATGCTTTCCCGAAGTCATAATGCTAAACATCATCCATTTATAACAGTATTAAGTGTGATCTCACCTGGGATGCACGGATGCGGCTCTAGAGCCATCACACCCGCGTCTGACACGGTGGCAGGGACGGACCCACGTTGAGCCCAAAGGGGCCCGGGCCCAAAAAAAAAAATTTTGAGCAGGTAAAATTTTTAGAAAACAAAAAAAAGGGCTTGGGCCCCCCTTACTTTTTAGTTCGGGCCCCCCTCCCAAAAATCATGAACCCCCCAGCCCATCAACCGGTCAGTCCAGATGCCCATGACCCAGGTAAATCTATTAAAAAAAAAAAAAAAAAAACAAAAAACAAAAATCAGCTATAAAAAAAAAGGGCTTGGGCCCCCTCCCAAAAATCATGAACCCCCCAGCCCATCATCCGGCCAGTCCAGCAGCCCATGACCCAGGTAAATCTATATAAAAAAAAATAAAAAATAAAAAAAAATCTCAGCTTTCAGTTGTTGGTAGTTCAACACCGAACGGAGAAAGCAAAAAAACCAAGGAAAAAAAAGAAAAAAAAGAAAGAAAGAAAGGAAAGTAAGAATGAGAGGTGAGAAAGAGGATAGAGAGGCGAGACAGAGACTGAGAGAGACCCACTCACCCACGCCGACGCCGCCGCCGCCCACGCCCACGCCCACGCCTTGTCGTCGTGAGTCCGTGACGCCGTGACGCTTGAAAGCCCATCTTGATCTTGCTAGTTGCTACCTAGTACCTACGCCAGGGAGAGTGCGAGACCCACTTGCCGCCGCCACCGCCGCCGGTTGCTCGATCTGCCCAGCCCAGCTTCGTTGCTCCAGCCTTCACAGTTCATAGGTATTTACAGTTTACTCTTATCTTTTCCTTCAAAACCTAATAAAATGTTTGTGACTTTGTGATCTGAGAATCTGAGATTCATAGAAAGTAGAAACTGTGCTTGTGTTGTGCCTTGTGGACTTATGTTGTGCCTTGTGAATTGACTAAGAATTTGACTCAGTGCTGCTGCCTATGGTGTTTTTTTGTTTTTTTTTTTGTTTGGCTTTTTGGCTTTGTGACTCTGTCACTCTGTGTTTGTGACTCTTTATAGGTAAGAGAGATAGAGAGAGAGAGACAGAGAGTAGAGTTTGTAAAGATTAGTTTTTTCTTGGTTGACTGGGAGTTGGGCATAATAGGGACAGGTGGAGTTGGGCAACGGGCAAGTGATAGAAAAAACAAAGGGTAAAGTTAAGAAAAGTTTTTGTTAGTAGTGCAGGGAATAAATTTAGAGTGTCGGTAGTGGGATTCATTAGGATAGTGGGTCAGTGTCAAAAAGATGAGACAATCCAAAGACATAAAAAAATGCAAACCAAACACAAAGACATAAATAAAAGACATAAATAAAGGCAGACTAAACACAAAAAGAAAAAAAAATCATATATTATAGAAAATTGTCATACAAATTTAAGAAAATAACGGTGATTTTTATTTTATTTGTAGATCATGAAAAAATCAACTACAATGCTTGATTTTTTTCAAAAGAAAATGTTCAAATTCTTCCGAAGTCAACGTGGGATTGCCAACAACTAATGTTGCTATTCCAATTCCAAAAAATGTGGATGCTCCAATTCTAGAAAATGTGGATGCTCCAATTCTAGAAAATGTGCATTTTCCAATTCCGGAAAATGTTGATGTTTCAATTTCTCAAACACAATTTCAAAGAGTCGATCTTGATTCTTTGGATTATGATCCTGGAATACGCAAACAAATATGGGAATATCATGTTAATCAACGTGATTTTTGGGTTTTTGTCTTGGTTGATAGTTTATTAATACTATATAAATGCGTATTTAAAATTTTTTTTTTTGCTTATCTCCGGCCCCCCCCCGGCTTAAAATCCTGCATTCGTCCCTGCGCGGTGGGACGCAATGACGAGGGAGGGACGCCGTTGACCGTGCGTCGGTGCCGCATCGGGCCATGTCCTGCCACGTGGATTTCTCGACTCGTGCTGACGTGTCTCAAATCGGGCCATATCGGCCGAAACCGGTGAAACTACCGAAATGGCCGGTTCAAGCCAAAACGGCCAAGACAGGCCGAAATTCAAAAAAAAAAAAAAAGTTGCAAAACGCACTGTTTGAACTTAACCTAAAACCCTAGGACTCTCTCACACACTCTCACTTCGTCCAAACACTCTCTCTCACTCTATCCCTCATCTCTCTTCTCTATGCTCTCTGTGAGTCTGCGGTGTGCTCGGCTTCAGGTGTGCTCTCTCTTCTCTGTGTTCTAGAAACTAAATCTAAATCCTTACTTATTTAACTTTATTCTGTATATTTCTCTTGAATTTTTACTTTATGAACATCATGTTTTAGTTATTATCTACTATTGCTCTTAAATTTGGTATATGTTTATATAATGTAAAAAAGTATGCTTAGCAATATATTAAAAATATATTGTAAAAATATTTTTAATAATTTTTTAATCACCGAGTCTCGCCGCACCCGCACCCACCTTTTTCAAAAATTGCCGAGTTCCGCATCCGCACCCGAGTCCCGAAACGCACCCATGCTTCATATCTCACCAATCCATTTTTGAACTGGAGCATGTGTTGAACTTGAACCATAGATATTTTTTTAATTACATCAAAATGAAAGAGATGTCTTGCATTATAAATGATTTAAGATTCAACCGATTAATAGTGGTGGCGCCACGTGAAGCTTAGGGTGTTCCTAGGAACACCTGACCTGAAAAAAAAATTATAATTAAAATTTTTTATATTTGATCTATATTAGGAACACCCTTAAATAAATAAATAAATAATTGTAACAAAACCAAGCCCACAGCAAGCCCAACAGATTACAAAGGTACCAACCCACAAATTCAAAAAAAAAAAAAAAAAAAAAACCCCAATACAAAGAAAATCCCTAAATCAAAAATCACTTCAAATCAGAAATCACTAAAGGACTAAAGCAAACCTAAAGAGTAAAGACAGAGCAATGTGCCAACGCCTCAGAAGAATCAGAGCAACGCCTCAGCTTGCTTGTCATCGGAGATCAATCCAGTCCAGAGCACATCATCGTCGTCGGAGATCGCTCGCTCGTCGCTCGCCCCTCATCAGAGATTGCTCGTCACTGCCTCAACGGCCTCAACCTTCAGTCCTCCCTGCTCAGCTACTCCGGTGCTCAATGCTCCTTCCCTCAAGGTATTTTTCTCTCTTTGTCTCTCTAACTCTCTCTCTCTCTCTCTCTCTCTCTCTCTCTCTCTCTCTCTCTCTCCACAAACAAAAACTATGAAATGAAATTAATGAATGAGAGTCTCTCTCTCTTTATCCTTTAAGAGTCTAACTCTCTCTCTTTTGAATTGTGAGTCTGTGATTGGCTGGAGCCTGGTCGAATCTTTACTCTTTAGCTTTTTTTATATTTTGATTTCTGCTTGTTTTTTTGTCTTTTTGATTTTGGCTTTATCTTATCCGTTGGTGTTGGTGTGTGTTGGTGTTAGTGTTGTGTAACTTGTGTTGGTGAGATATTAATTATCTTTTAGTGTAATGTGTATTGTGATTTGTGATTGTGAAATTTTCTGATTGGCAACTGGCTCTTGTGATTGGGGGCATCAAGCATGAGGCATTGAGGCTTATGCTTGTCTAGTGAGTGGGGTGGGGGTAGATGGTCACATAGGGCCAGGCAACACAATAATTAAAGTAGTATAATGTGCTGCACATTACACTGCTTTAATTATTGTGCTACACATTGAATGTGTGGCTGGCTCTTTGTATAATGTGCACATGGCGGGGCTAAACAATATAACACTATTTTTTTTTTTTTTTTGAGAAACAACAATATAACAAATTAAAGTAGTATAATTAATTACAAATAAATTAAAGCAATATAGTTTATTGTTAGGCTAAACAACAATAATTAAAGCAGTATAATTAACCAATACATTATAAAAGACCAATAAATTAAATTATGTTAGGCTAAACAACAATTAATAATTTTATAATTAATGAAACATTAATATAACAAATTATAGTTTATAAAAGACAAACAAATTAATGAAACAACTAAACAACAATACATTTGGGAAAAATTCTTAGAGCTGCCTTTGGAAAAAATTATGCTTTTTAAGGAACACTTTAGAAAAAATTCTTTGAGCCGTCGCTGCCGATCAAGATTTACTCTAAAAGACAGAGAAAGAAGAGCATTAAAGAAGAGAATTTAATTTATTAATTTCAGATTAAATACTGTAAATGAGCTCTTGAGGCGCTATATTGTCTAACAAGATTGTGTGGCCTCCATTTTTCTTTGGTATATGATCTATAGTCATATGTCATCTCCTAGTGCTTATTCATTTCGTGGACAAACTCATTCGCTATTGCCTATTCTTGTAATTCGTGAAGCCCCTTTAGCTATGTTGAACTTGAAGTGAGGCAATTGGCGAGGAGATGGAAGCTCCCCCATTGCGCACCAGGGGAGAAAGAATTGTATGCTCAGCCATGATTACTCCAAAACTTCTTATCAAAAAAAGAAAAAAAAAAATTCTTATAAATATTTTTTATAAAAATAATAGAAATTTATTAGAGTAATGTTAGCGACACAACTATTAGCAACAATAATTTCATAACATTTTTAAATTAGTATGCTAAGTCACACATGTGCCCACCACAATCTTCAATTTTAATTTTTTTTAATGATGTGATATGCTAAGTTTGAAAATGTTATAAAATTATTATAGTTTTTTTTTTTTTTTAATCCATATCATTACTAATTACTTATTTATTACCTTATCTTTCAAAGAGAAAAAAGATAGTTAGGAGCACTCACAATGATGATGCTAAAAAACCAAATTGCTAATTTTATCTACCTGCTTCACAAGAAGAGAGCTACATAAATGGAGCTATTTCTAAATTTTTTACGAACTGAGCTATAGTTAGTGAACTGTCATCTATGGCAGCTCAGTAGCTCACAAGTTAAAACAAATAACACTTGTTTATTCTATTACCAAATAAATTAATATTTATCTCTCTTACATTTCATTTTTTTCTCTCTTTTTTTTTCACCTCTTTTTTCTTTCTTCACCATACCTCTCTTCTCTCTTTTCTTTTCTCTTTGTTCACCGGTTCTTTTTTTTTTTTTCCTTCTTTCTCTCTCTTCTCTCTCCCCTTTTCTCTATCTCTCCATCTATGTGGGTTTGGTGGTGTTGGTTGATTTTGGGTGTGGTTTGGTGGATTTTTTTTACTATGGTGGTGGCGGTGATTGATTTTGGTTGTGATTGTGAGTTTCGTGAGTTTGGCTGTGGGTTTGGCGGTGATTGATTTTGGGTGATAGTTTCTTAGATCTTGTACTCTATTATGATGGTGGGTTGTTCTGGCTGGTGGTGGCAATGGTTGGTGGTGATGGTTTTTTTTTTTTTTTTTTTTTTTTTTGCGGCAGGTTGTGGTTGCAAATGGTTGTGGCTGGTGGGGGAGGTCACTGTGGCTATTGTTTTTTTATTATTTAATGATCTGTTTGGATTGAGGAGGAGTAAAGTAACGTAAAGTAGATTTGACCCAAAATTAATCTATTTTTAGCCAACTCTACTCTACTCTTCTCTACTCCTTCTCCTTCCCCCTCCCCTCAATCCAAACGAGCCCTAAATGTGATGTTTACATTATTTTAATTGAAATGCTAAAAAAATAGAAAGGTATAACTTTGATTACATCAGATCATATAGCACAAGTGGAATTTCTCCTAGAAAAGTTATTTTGGATTCATTCATGACACCACACCTACATTTTAGGACTTGCTCCACTCAATTGTAAGGAAAGTGTGCAAAATAAGGAGGCCTTTACATATTTATTTTTGTATTTTGTTGTACTATTCCATACAAACAAAGAAAGTGACGAAATATTAAATCAAATATTCCATAAGAGTCGGTTGATACTGAGGATAATTAAGGCTATATTTATTATTTTGGCAGTGAAAAGAGAGCTGTTAGATCATCTCAAATGAAAAAGATTCTATTATATTAATAGGTTTTACTGATGTTTGTTCTTGGAGCATATATTAGTAAATTATTTTAAAATTTTTTTTATGAGAATCGAAAATGAAAAACTGACTTTTGGACAGTTTTTTTTTTTAATTTTTAATAATTTTTTTTAAAAAAAAATAGATGATTAATGTTTGCCATAGAGCATACATTAAAGGATCCATAAATATATAATTGAATGTCAAATCATGATCCTCGGATTTGAGCTGTTTTAGGTCATATTTTAGGTTTTACAAAGATGGATAGGATGACCAAATGAAGAGTGGAACGTTGAGCATATTGACATTTGAGACCACAGCCAAAATAAGGAAAAGAACATGATGTCACTTTGACTTGAATCTTACTGACAATTCAAGTTGAAAAAGGTTTAGAACACTATGTTGGGTTATGTGGAGGTGACGAGGCCATCTCTTTTCAAATAGCTTATCATGATTTCTTATTTACTTTACATCCAACGCCACACTCTTTTACACTAAATGTTAAGTGTGGATAGGGTGCTAAGTGTAAAGAGTGCAAACATTTTTTTTTAGGTGAAATTTTGAGAGCAAGTCATTTTTTATTGTGATGGTTCTACCAACCATATACTATTTTATTCTGTATGACTTGAACCCAAAAACTAAGGCGAACCCAAATACTAAGGCGAGACAAACGAGGTATTTAACCACTAAACTCTACTTAAATATCACAAAAGAATGTCAATATTGATATATGTGATGTAATAATTATCTTCTTCTTCTTTTTTGTAGTTAAAAAAAAAAAAAAAAAAAAAAAAAAAAAAAAAAAAAAAAGCCTAGTCATGAAAAAAAAAAAAATTCAATATATTTATGTACACTATTTTTAAGTTTTAACAATTGTTGACACTACCTATTGTGATTAGTATAGCAATGATAGAGTTAGGAATTTTCTTGTAGGACTGAATGAAAAATAAGATGATTAATTCTTTTTCTATATATATACATATATATATATATATATATATACACACACACTAGTACAATAATTTAAAATAGTATTATAAACACAATTTAGTAAACGAGTTAAAAGTACTTTATAACTCAATGCGTTGTCTGCAATGTATATTTATCATTCTTAAATAATCATGAGACAACATTGACCGAAATTTGATATCTTTTAACTTATATTTAATCAACAATCATCTAGGAACTAGATATGTTTGAAATCAAACAATAATATAAAAAGTTATACATCTTTAATCAAAATTGTATCCTACACTCTTCAAGAGAACTAAAGTCATTAATCTCATATAATTCTTGGCAATTTCCTTTTCAATACAGACAACCAAATTATCCCACAATAAACTTATTTTTCATTTTGTTGCACAGACCTGTTTTAAAACTTTCATAATTGAAAATGCATGTTCAATAATTGTCGTGGACCCTAGAAGAGTCAAAATAAGATGAATTAATCTATCAATAAAATGGTGTATTTGTGACTTTATCTCGATAAATTTTGAAACTCTAGATGATTACAAATATCATTTTCAAAATGCTTAAATTGAAATCTCAAATTAATTTGTCCAAGAAGATATCATCAACCAAGCTAAAAAAGAAAAAGAAAAAGAAGTAACCCCACTTACGTACCGTAATGTACGTAAGTGGACATTACCAATTCGCTATTGACATTGTGAAGCAGGTGCCCTATCCCACAATTTTGATCCTCCCTTGGCCCTGTTTTGCATTCTGTGGGATGTTACGCAAAGGGCATTATGAATTGTATATAAATTTTAGACTCCTTTAACTTATTTATTATAGGTTCTCATTTCACTGAATAAAAACTTTGTTTGTTACGTGCGTCTTTCTTATTGCCCCATATACATAACTTTTAGAATAACAGATACAGAAAAACACCACGAGAAAATAGTCTACTAGTGAGGGTAAAATGCCCTCGCAAAAATTCATATATTGAAAAGGTCATTAACGAGGGCATGTGGCCCTCAAAGGCCATCGTATTTGCTCTTGTTGCTAAAAGAGATTTTGCGACCATGCCTTCGCAAATAGATAATTTACGAGGACAATTTATTGTTGTTACTAAACAAATCCACCTTTGCAAATATATTACCAAACGACAAGAAAAGTTGACCACTTGTTTTTAACGAGGGGGAGTAGTCGTCGTTAATAACTATTTGTGAGGACCTTTATACCCTCGCAATTAGTTATCTATGAATTTCAAATTAACGACATACTTTTTAGAGACAAATAATGCTGTCGCTAAAATTTATTTGTGAGAGCTTTTAAGCCCTTGCAATTAGTTAGGAATAATAGTGTCGTCATTAAGCTGTCGCTTAAAATGTTTTTGCAAGGGGTTAAGTGGCATCGTTATTCTACAAATTTCGAGGGACTTTGTCATCATTATAAAATTATTTATGACCAAATTTTTATGTCATTGGTGATAACATTTTATATAATTTTTGAAATATTTTATTATTTATTTATAATTATTTTATATGATATTTTTAATAATCATGTTACGATAGTACAATAATTACTAAAAATTGATCGATTGAAAGATAAAAATTCATATAAGTTCAAACTTTAAAATATAGAATATACAAAGAAATCCTGAAATTAAACCTTGTTTTAAACTTAAACAACTAGAATTATGACAAGATCTATACTAGTCTTCCTTTGAGTTACCCTCCAAGCTGTTTTCAATCTCCCTCATGTTATTGATTGAGTTGTCCCCTTCATCTCTACTAGTACCATCCTTAAAAAAAACAAAACAAAACATTAAACATAATTCATACACTAGAATATTAGCTTTTATAAAAATAATAAAAAATAATGGTTAAAGAGAGTGCAAGAGAGATAGAGAGAATTCATGACATGTATTTCATTTATACTCACCCCTTAATCTCCATCCATCCATTTATCTACCATCTTTTTCAAAAAGAGTGTAGGAACGAAGGAAGGACCATTTTTATAAGGATCTTCTTTCTCTATGTACTTCTTAAAAATAGGATTTTTAATGTGAAACATCTAATCAGAATAACAACATTTCACCAATTCTACAAATTTTTTCTTCACTTCCTCATCTGGTTGCTTATGCTTAAAATGTTGAGCACTATAACAAGCATATAGAGTTTCGAGCTCAAATCTTGGGTATTCACTAAAAGTCGTCCAAACTCCATTGAGATTTTGGTAAAAACAGAATAGTAATCTCTCGAATAGCTTTTGGTGTGATGATTCTGCCTTTACTTTTACCTTCCCTTGCCATGTCTGCCTTTTTTTTCTTTTTATAGGCCCTTGCCACGTTTACCTACTATTAGTTAGAATTAATATGATGAAAGTATATAATATAAATATGTGTTTCCAATATGATTGTGCTAAAGACATGACCCACTAGTAAAAGATGATACTCTTGTATAAGATGATACTGGACCTTATCCTCAATCCAACAATACTTATTGCTACAATCAACACACAAATAATTGATTTTCATATCTTTATTTATTGAATGTTTAAATGCATACCCAAGAAAATTTTCAACCCCATTAATATATCTAGTAGAATGATGCATCCAAAATTTATCAACTGACATTTTATCTACTCCCTATAAAGCATCATATTATATAACTAACAACAATAATGGTTGCTAACACATGTATAATTATGAACTCTTAAAAATAACTAGCACAGTTAACATTGGGTCTTGTAAAATAGAAATATCAAGGATTCGCATATCTGGCCACAAAATAGAAATATCAACACAACCTAAAGCAAATCTCAAGCCAAACAATTGAGATTGGACAAATATGTTGTCAACATCGTCATCCTAATTAACTTTTTCAAGTAATCTATAGATTTTCAGCTCACTACAAGCCTTACACATTTAAAACTCACATTAGAGAACTCTACAAAATTTTCGCATTTAACATTCCTTATAGTGTTCCGAAAATTACCACAATATATATATTTTCAATAAGATACAAAAGTTTGTATTTGCCTGTATACGAGATAATAATAAATAAAAAAAAGCTAATTACAAAAACATATATAAATAAATTGCTTCAATCAATATTAGTATAGAGATATATATATATATATATATATATACATATATATATATATATATATGTATATATAAAACTAATTATTTTATGGGTTTATTCTAAAATACAAAAAATTAAAAATTAAAAAGTACCCATTTGTCATTTGGTTCAAAATTAAATTTATACAATGGAAAAATTATTCATAGCCTCCAAAATCCAAATTGCTGGAATTGGAAATGATAGTTGATGAAGACAACAAAACAAATACACGTGGTGTGCATTTACAAAAATCAAGCATGTTGTATAAGAAAAAATGATTGGAACTCACATTGCAATGTCTACCAAGGTGGGACCTGAGATAGGGAAGTAACTTCTTCAATTCCTTAACCGTCCTACCGTTTGCACCTAATCCTTCTGTGGCAACACCGAAGTAAGGGAGAGAATATTTTTCTTTACTTAAAAAATTGTAAAAAGTGAACCAAAAAAGTAGAATATATATGTGTGTGAGAGAGATACCTCATCAATAAGCAGTAAGTGTAAGAGATTTTAGGGTTGAACAAAGAGTGATAACTGAAAAAATATATATACTCACTCTAGCTAGCCAAAATGATCCAAAACCTCACACAAGAATATTAAATGAAAATACAGAATACGATAATGAGAGAAAGGAAAATACCTCATAAACTGACGGTAAGTGTGAGAAATTTTAGAATTTAGCAGAGAGTGGTAAGCTAAACGTGTAGAAGATAATGTAGAAAAAAAAGGGGATTATGCCTTTGGTATGTGAATTTAATTTTTTGAGGAAATGGAGAAGATCAATTGAGCCCCAAAAAAACAAAAAAGTTAGGGAGAGTCACTCTATGAATTAACTCAAAAAATAAGATCCTACTATGTAATTTAAATTCAAGTGTTTGCCCACTTACTATTCAGAAAAGAAAGCAACTTAAAATTCTCAAGAGAATATTCTTGCTAAATACTGAGCAATAGCACACAAATTTCAACCAAAACAAATGACAATAATTTCTCAAAAAAATGTAGAATTTCACACACTGAAACATGTTTTTTTTTTTTCATGACCATACTTATCTGTTTAGGAACCAATGCCACTTTGAATCATGACATGAGATACTGGAATTTGCCAAACATAGAGCCCATTGAGAATGACTTGTCCATCTAATTAATAAGCAAGCAGACGTAAGCAAGTCGAAAGCAAAAGGATGCAACTAGTACAATGACATAAAAGAATGCAATCTACTAAGATGCTAAATCTAGTGTCCTAGAGATTGTAAAAACTACCAAACTGTCAGATTATGACCACATTGTGCGTAACTCTTTGAAACTTTAAAATTCTAGTCCACATGCCTTGGATAAGAAAGAATCTCGTGGAAATTAATGTATATTTGGAAACAAAACCTAAGCCAAGAACAAAAGTTTTAACACTGAGGTTGTTCAGAATTTGAAAAATTTCCTGAACATTTGAGATGTTTCAAACTACAAAAGGAAACAGCAACAAAAAACAATGCAATGAAAGGATACTTAGAAATTTTAAACATTTTGAAAAGTAAATAACAAAAATTGGAAGCAATGCAGTCTTAAACATTTCTTGGAAGCTGAAGACATTTTGGACCACAAAACAAAACAAAGAAACAAGTGATTGAATGGAACCATATACAGAGTATTGGCAGTTACGTTAATGCCCTTATAGCAATGACCTAGCTACCCTCACTTGTTGGAATGAGACCAAGACAAACACGATCAGCAACACCCTGCATGCAGAAAATCAAAAGGAATCAATCAGAGCAGTCCATCTTCTTGTACATTAATGCATGTTTTCATGATAAACTTTTCCTTTTGGACCAATGTAAAATATCAGCCACTGCAAACTAGCTCATTGCATCAGTATTCTATATCAACAAAGGATGGTTTCACAATCTGTTGCGAACCAGCCATAAAAGGTTTCAACCATTGGCCATGTGCTTCTAAATTTAATTTGAAGCATCAAAAGATAACACATCCAACTGACACCTCAAAAGATCTCCTCGGATTTTGGCTTAGGCAACTATTAGGTGGGTTGTGGTTGCCTACATCTTAAATTCAGATTTTGACTTAATAAAATTAAAAAAAAAAAAAAGAAAAAAAAAAGAAAAAGAAAAAAAAAAAGAAGCATCTAAGTATAATAATTCGTCTTCCAAATTAGGTTCAAATCAAGCATTTAAAAATGTTCATCAACCTATCCAAAAAAAATAAAAATAATGTTCATCAAACATTACACAGGAAAGTTGACTGGACAACATCTATTAACCAATCATGACCTTCAAATGTACATTGTCAATTAAAATTTCCTCTCTACATCACTAGACAAGAAAATTTTCATTAACTTAAAATAACCTAATAGGAATTTAATCATGATATGCTAGTGCTACAGCTTGACTATTTAGAATTTATTAACTACAAAATAAATCAGTGTATGGACATACTTTAGGTGTGTAATCCGGTTATCTCCTTCAAGTACGATACAACGATCACTCACTGAATTGGCTTGTAGATTGTGTTGGAGTGCCTCAATGGCATTGGGATTCCATTCACAAGCATAAACTAGTTTTGCATTGGCCCTAATCAAGGAAGTTTAGTAATCAGGTCACTATTAGTGTACAAATGATCAAGCAGTTGAAATGATTGTAAAAGAGTAGAAAACAAAATTTATCAAACACATTGCGAGTAACTCTTTGAAACTTTAAAATTCTATTAAAAAAAAAAAAAAACCCAAATTAGAAACCCATTCACAAAAAACAAGAAAATACCCAATAAAAGTAAATAAGAAACACATATCCATATATAGCTACAATATGCAAATTTATGCAAGTTCACAATCTAGACTCACTCAAGCACTTTATCAAACACATTATGAGTAATACTTTGAAACTTTAAAATTTAAGTAAAAAAAGCAATCAGATCCAAAACCCACCCACAAATAACATGTTATTACCCCATAAAATCACAATTAATAAGAAATTACCCAATAAAATCACAATTTTAAGAACATAGTTATTTGATCCAACTCAAAAGAAACCTATGAAACAAAAAGAAAAACAGAGTTTACCTCTGAAAGAAAAACCCAGGTGTGAGAGACGATTGATTGTGAAGAAGTTGTGAGAGAGAGAGACAGCGTGAAGTATGGAAGAAATCATGTGAGAGAGAGGCAGCGGAGTCTTCAAGGCTGAGAGAGTTGAGAGAAATTTGAGATTGATGAGAGAAATAACATGAATTTATTTTATATAATCGGTTTGTAATTTTGTTAATTTAGAAAGAGTAAATTTGGAATTCATTCAGTCAATAATTTATTTACTCTAGTCTCCCTCCAAATCTTTCTAATTTGGGGAATTAAAAATGAGGGGTTAGAGGTAGTTGAAATCTCTTCAAACCTCTCATTCCTTAAAAAACTTCTAAACAAGGTAATTAAATTACTCTCCCTCCCTTTACTCTACTCTCCTTCCTTTTTTAAACATCCAAACAGAGCATAAATAAGGACAGAGAGTGGGTTTATCAGGTAAAAAAGGACCACAAGATATCGGAAACTTCTGAACTTTACAGACACTATAGTTCCAAGGTTGAACCATGCTTACGTTAAACAAAGTAATATCTTGGGTTTGGGACTTTGGGGTTAGCAATTGACAAGGTAAAGTCTGATCCAAGTCTGAATAAATAATAATAATATTAAGAAAAATATATGAAGATAATGTAATCTAACAGTATATTTTTCAAAATTCACATCAAATTAAGAAATATAGAGCTGTGTTCAAGTTACACCTAATGTAACTCTAAAAAATGTTACACCATCCAATAACTTATTATTGAATTCATATTTCGAAAATCCAACCGTTAGATCACACATTCTATATATTCTTAACATGCATGCCAATTTTCATGCCAATCGGATGTAATTTACCATTTGCTCTTTAAACTTGTCTTTTATGTAATATTTTAAACTACAAAAACATGAACTGAGACAATTGATTGGTGATGTAACTATTAATCTTTGATTACCTTGAAATTTTGTAAGCATGAAAATATATGAAGCTAATGTAATCTAACGGTAGATTTGTCAAAATTCACATCGAATTAAGAAATATAGGATTAGGTTTAAGTTACACCTGATGTAACTTAAAAAAATGTTACACCACCCAATAACTTATTATTGAATTCATACTTTGAAACTCCAACCGTTGGATTACATTTTCCCTATGGTCTTAATATGCATGCCAATTTTTGTGCCAATTGGATGTAATTTACCATTTGATCTATAAAGTCATCTTTTATGCATTATTTTAAACTACTAAAACTTGAATTTAAACAAAAGATTGATGATATGACTATTAATCTTTGACCACCTTAAAATTTTGTAAGCATGAAAAATATATGAAGATAATGTAATCTAACGGCAAATTTGTCAAAATTCACACCGAATTAAGAAATATAGGGTTGGGTTCAAGTTACACTTGACGTAACTCAAAAAAATGTTACACCATCCAATAACTTATTATTGAATTCATATTTTGAAAAACCGTTGGACTACATGTTGTATATTGTCTTAACATGCATATCAATTTTCATGTCAATCGGATGTAATTTACCATTTGATCTATAAACTCATTTCTTTATGCATTATTTTAAAGTATTAAAACTTGAATCTAGACAATTGATTGATAATATGACTATTGATCTTTGATCACCTTGAAATTTTTTAAGCATGAAAAATATACGAAGATAATGTAATATAACGGTAGATTTGTCAAAATTCATATCAAATTAAGAAATATAAGATTGGGTTTAAGTTACACATGACATAATTCTAAAAATATTACAGTACCCAATAACTTATTATTGAATTCATATTTTGAAAATCTAACCGTTGGATTACATGCTCTATGTGTTCTTAACATGCATGCGTGCGAATTTTCATGCCAATTGGATGTAATTTACCATTTGATCTAAAAAATCATATTTTATACATTATTTTAAACAACTAAAACTTGAATCTAGACAATTGATTGATGACGTGGCTATTAATCTTTGATCACCTTGAAATTTTGTAAGCATGAAAAATATATGAAGATAATGTAATCTAATGGTAGATTTGTCAAAATTTACATCGAATTAAGAAATATAGGGCTGGGTTCGAGTTACACCTGATGTAAATCAAAAAAATGTTACACCACTCAATAACTTATTACTGAATTCATATTTTGAAAATTCAACCGTTGGATTACATGTTCTATATGGCCTTAAACTGCATGCCAATTTTAATGCTAATTGGATGTAATTTACTATCTGATCTATAAACTCATCTTTTATACATTATTTTAAACTACTAAAACTTGAATCTAGATAATTGATTGATGGCATAACTATTGATCTTTGATCACCTTGAAATTTTGTAAGCATGAAAAATATATGAAGATAATATAATCTAACGGTAGATTTGTCAAATTTCACATCGAATTAAGAAATATAGGGTTGGATTTGAGTTACACTTGACGTAACTCAAAAAAATGTTACACCACCCAATAACTTATTATTGAATTCATATTTTGAAAATTCAACCGTTGGACTACATGTTATATATGGTCTAAACATGCATGCCAATTTTCATGCCAAACGGATGTGATTTACCATTTGATCTATAAACTCATCTCTTTATGCATTATTTTAAACTATTAAAACTTGAATCTAGACAATTGATTGATAACATGACTATTAATCTTTGATCGCCTTGAAATTTTTTAAGCATGAAAAATATACGAAGATAATGTAATATAACGGTATATTTGTCAAAATTCATATCGAATTAAGAAATATAAGGTTGTGTTTAAGTTACACATGACGTAATTCTAAAAAATGTTACACCACCAAATAACTTATTATTGAATTCGTATTTTGAAAATCCAACCGTTTGATTACATGCTCTATATGTTCTTAACATGTATGCGAATTTTCATGCTAATCGGATGTAATTTATCATTTGATCTATAAAATCATATTTTATGCATTATTTTAAACTACTAAAACTTAAATCTAGACAATTGATTGATGACATAACTATTAATCTTTGATCACCTTGAAATTTTGTGAGCATGAAAAATATATGAAATTAATATAATCTAATGGTAAATTTGTCAAAATTCACATCGAATTAAGAAATATGAGGTTGGGTTCGAGTTACACCTGATGTAACTCAAAAAAGTGTTACACCACCCAATAACTTTTTACCGAATTCATATTTTGAAAATTCAACCGTTGGATTACATGTTCTATATGGTCTTAACATGCATGTCAATTTTAATGCTAATTGGATGTAATTTATTATTTGATTTATAAACTCATCTTTTATGCATTATTTTAAACTACTAAAACTTGAATCTAGACAATTGATTGATGACATGACTATTTATCTTTGATCACCTTGAAATTTTGTAAGCATGAAAAATATATGAATATAATGTAATATAACGGTAGATTAATCAAAATTCACATCGAATTAAGAAATATAGGGTTGGGTTCAAGTTACATCTGATGTAATTTTAAAAAATGTTACACCATCCAATAACTTATTATTGAATTCATATTTTGAAAATCCAACCGTTAGATTACATGCTCTATATGTTCTTAACATGTATACAAATTTTTATGTCAATCGGATGTAATTTACCATTTGATCTATAAAGTCATTTTTTATGCATTATTTTAAACTATAAAAATTTGAATTTAAACAATTGATTGATGACATGACAATTAATATTTGATCAGCTTTAAATTTTTTAAGCATGAAAAATATGTGTAGATAATATAATCTAATGATAGATTTGTCAAAATTTACATTGAATTAAGAAATATAGAGTTGGATTCAAGTTACACGTGTTGTAACTCTAAAAAATATTACATTACCCAATAACTTATTATTGAATTCATATTTTGAAAATCCAACCATTGGATTACATGTTCTATGTGTTCTTAACATGCATACCAATTTTCATGCCAATCAGATGTAATTTACCATTTGATCTATGAACTTATCTGTTATGCATTATTTTAATGGGAAGAAATTTTTATTCACTTTTGAGAGAGAGAGAGAGAGAGAGAGAGAGAGAACAAAAGGTTGAAATTCTTGAATTTTAGGCTACCATTTTGAAGTTGAAAGTGCTATCATTTTTTTATGGGTACAATTGTTTAGAAAATAAGGACAAACCTTTCTTTTATAGGATGTATATATGATGTTTTTTTTTAGACTGTAAATAAAAGGTTCATCTAAAGGATACAAAGTGTTATATGTTTATGCGTTTCTTTTTATTTTTATTTTAGACCGTAAACAAAAGATTCATCTAAAAACTTCATAGTATAATTCAATACGCAATGGTTTATACAATATATAGGCTAAACTAATTTATAGTTTTTTTTTTCTTAAAAAAACCACTAATTTATAGTTATTGGTCACGTGATTAGTTGGAAAAATTGTTTGTCAATTCCGTCTCATGGCCTTATGCCCATTGGCCCATTGGCTCATTGGTGGATTCTTGATACGGAATTTCTCTTGGGGTTAGTGTTGTTTCGGTATGCTGGGCCTGGGCTAGCCCACTCGATGCTGCTTTATACATATTTCCAAAATTCAGCTTATTTGTACCATAGTTGCAAGTGATACTATATAGCTGTATTAATTTTAATATTCATTTAAGAATTTCAGTATATATATATATATATATATATCTGGGTTCAAGTTACACCTTATATAACTTTAAGTAATGTTACATTACGTAATATTTTTTTAATTGAATGCGAATTTTAACAAATCTATTATTAGATTATATTATCTTCGTATATTCTCCATACTTGTATAATTTCAAGGTGATCAAAGATTAATAATTATGTCATCAATTAATTATTTAAATTCAAGTTCTTGTAATTTAAAATAATACATAAAAGATGAGTTTATGAATTAAGTGGTAAATAACATCTAATTTACGAGAAAATTGGCATATATAAATATTAAGAACTATTCAATAGAAGGACTTTCAAAAGACGAATTCTATAACAAGTTATTAGGTGGTGTAGCATTACTTAGAATTATATCAAGTATAACTTAAACCTAACACACACATATATATATATATATATGTATATATATATATATATATATATATATAAGCTCTTTATCCAATTATTGCCTAGCGAGATTGTCTTGCCTCCTTTTGTGCTTTGTTTTTTGAAATAGACAGATATAATATTAAGTAAAATAAATAATTTTTTATTCTGTGTAGATAAATCATGAACTATCATGAGAAAGCAATTGCAGCATGTATATTGAAATTCACTTAATAATTAAGGTATACTTATACATCAAAGTGGGCTGCATCTATCATAATTTCTCTAACTTTGTAAACCCTAGACCACAATCCACCTTGACTTCCATTTTAATTTTCCTCCTTTTTATTCTTTAATTACAAAATTTTTTCTAAAGGAAAATTATTAAAAAAAAAAAATGAAGAATATAGGTTAGATGCATATAGGATATGGTTGCAACTTCCAAATGATTCATAATAGCGCAAGCAGTTTGCACTCACTTTCAATTCGAGTCATTTGCTTTAAGAGGTGCTTCCCTTGGGCATAAAGGAAGAGGGTGGACTCTTCTGCTTTGAAGGAGGAATCCAGGAGAGCGAATTAGAAATATATAGAGGGACATTACCCTTGCCCTTCAATTGGCATAGCGAACGAGATACATCAATATTGTGATTAGTGACTGTCCAAGGTGTTATCTTCCCAACAACAATGACAAAGGGCTTTTGGCTCATCTTGTTTTGGTTTTCTACATGGAAAGTTCTCCTAGCTTCATGTGCTAGTATGCTCGTAAGCAAAGGAGTTACATCGATATTGTGATGATTAGTGGCAAAGGGCTTTTGGCTCATCATTGCAGCAATAATATCCCCAATTTTTTTTTGTTAGGGTACTATTTTATTGTAATTGGCTAATCTTTTTATAAAATGTACTTTACTTGTGATTGAGTAGATCTAAGATGGGTTTAGTACTTCAAAAAACATGTTATTCAAATCAAGTATTAAAAACATGAAAATTGGTCCAAAAAACAAGTGAAGAAGAGCTATTCATTATAGCTCGACAGATGCCTACTATCGAGACTTAATGTGAATCTCAATAGATAGCTCGACAGCAGCTTGATCTATCGAGAACTACGATTTCAAAATTTCCAGATCTGAAATTCGGCTTAGTCTTGTGTATTTGTATAGGGTTTCTTTTCTCACAACCCTAAATATATATAAGACTTATTTTTAAAGGCCGTCAGACATGGATACAAAGACCAAGAGACTTATTTTCTCTGCGTGAAGTTACTACATTTGTACGTTATAGGGTTTTGTAACCGAGTGCTTCCAAATCTTCATTATTGATGAAGTGAAGAATTTTGTAGCCAATAACATCTGTTCAAGTTACTAGAGTAAGTCACGTACTGAGGATTCGTGCAAAGGGTTAGTCACAAATTGGAGGATTGTGCATCAAAGGGAAAGAAGGCTACTACAAGATCAAGTCCAATTGGGTATTGGAGTAAAGATTCAACTGTAGGTTGGTATTTCGGGATAGGCCAGGGTAGTTGGTAAGATTCCTTATACTTATAACCGTTTGATTGTTTTGCTTAGTAGATTCTTGGGAGTTGTGACTTTAAAATCACCCGGTGAAATTTTTGCTTTATGAGGTTTTCCCTATTTGTTAACAAATCACCGTGTCTAATTTATTTTCTACTGCACTTAGTATTTTTGGTGATTTGTTGGTGTAAGGTTGAATTTATTCAACCATCTAATTGGCTTTATTCCGTGCCAAATTTGCTTGTAATTCAGCATTTAGTAACCCTGTATTTAGGTGGGTTTGTTGTAAGGGTAGTGAGTGAGATAGAGTGAAGATTGCTCAAGAGTGTGCAAGAAAACAGAGTGTTGCGGCTGGGACTCGCGGGTGGACTCGCGGCTGCAAGTCGCCAGAAGCTGCACACGTGCCAAGCATGCTGGAAGATGAACAGTCATGCTAGCTGGAGCACTACAGGACAAAACAGGACAACTGACCATACGGTTAACTCGCGACTGGATCTCGCGACTTGGTCAAGCCGCGAGGTCAAGCCGCGAGCCACCCCTGTTTTGGAAAAACCTGACGTTTCACATTCCTCTTCACTTCAGTATAAATACCCCTTTAACCCACGATTGAAAGAGAGCTTCCAGAGAGAATTTTGAGAGAGAAACCCTAAAGAAAAACCAGATTGTTTCACCCACAATCTATACCTTAGAGTCTCTTCAAATTCCCTCACTCTCTTCCTCTCCATTGTCAAAACCTTGAGAGGCATTATACCAAACCTGGTTCTCACCATCATCATCCTTGTGAGACAGTCGTTTGGAGTTCTGGGAAGCAGTTAGGAAGGAGCCAATCTTCATTGGTTGATGCTACGGTCTAGTAGCGGAATCCGGGAAGCTAGAAAAGAAAAAGGTTCGGCGCAATCTCGTTGGAGCAAGAAGCTTGGAGGGCTTAGGTGCACTGGGTAGATTAGGCTTGGAGGGTCTATTGCTGTCCTTGTATCCCAACTGTATTTTCTAGTGGATTGATTACCGCTTGGAGGGCGGTGGAGAGGTTTTTCGCCGAGGTCTTCGATTTCCTCTTCGATAACACATCGGGTGTTATCTTTGTGTTTGCATCTTCCTTCCTCTCTATCTCTGCCTTTACATTATCTGCTGTGGTTTAATTTTGTTATGGCTTAGATAGTTGTTTAACCAATTTCATATTATAGCATATGTTAAGTTTCCGCACACTAGTTGTTTGACATATTGCTTGTGTTGGTTAAGTTGGTTTTTGGGGGTCTAAACGTTCAAAAGTGTTTTTGTACACGTTTTTGAACTTTCAATTGGTATCAGAGCGGGTACACTTGTTGTGGTTTAAATACCTAAGTATGATCCTTGATCCCTTGTGTTTATTTGCCATGGATTGTGCTTTGTATGACTCTTTGCATGATTTGGTTGGTAATGAATGTAACATGCCACGTGTTTGTGAAATTGCCTCTATGAGTGTTAATCCTCATAAGTGTGATGACATGTTATTTGAATCTATGGGTGGTGTTGACGAACTCTTAAAGAAAAATGCTAAGAAGTTTCAAAAGAATTTGAGCAAGTTATTTTGTGAAAAGGATGATTTGATTGCTAAGCTCAATGAATCCAACAAATTGGTTGAGAAATATAAAAAACTTGCTGAAATTTCTCATGAAAAGCTGAAAGAGTTTGAATGTTTGAATATGGACTTGGATGCTAAACTTGTTTTGTCTAACAAACTTGTTGATGATCTTAAATGTGAAAATGAATCTCTTAAGATGCATGCCAAGTGTTTGATTGCTGAACCCATTGATAAAATGGATGATAATATTTGTTGCAATCATGTTGTGGTACCCGATTTTGTGCCTAGTGTGTGTTCTACCTTAAAGGACAAATCGGTGTACATTCCTTCACATAAAAGAAATCAAAAGGTGGAGAGAAAGGCTGTTAAGTCAAAACCTTCGTTTAGGTCTCAACCTAAGGCTTTGGATGGATCTAAGTTTGTTCCAACTTGCCACCATTGTGGTGTGATTGGTCATATAAGACCTCAATGTCATAAGTTGAAGAGGGAACAAAACCATGTTGCTAGATCCATTCCCAAAAAGCCTAGTGGACCTAAACACATTGTTTGTCACCATTGTGGTGCCTTTGGTCATCTAAGACCTCATTGCTCTAAGTTTCAAGCTCTTAAGAGAATCAAAAGAAAAGAGAAACTTGAGCTTTTTGGAAGTTGTGCTAAAAAGAGTAAACCGGTTTTGAGTGAAAATAGCATGTTGTTAAAGAAAATGTTTGATGCTCTTAACTCCTTGACTATGTGCATCTCCGGTTCTCATTCTTCCAACCCTCGTCTCACTTCTCTTGAGACACTCATTCCAAACAATCGTTCCGTTTGGATGAGGAAGGGTTCCTATGGTTGAGCCTTTGCTCTTTTGGTCCTTGATCTAATTCTTTCGATCTTTGTAGGACCCTTCATGCATTAAATGTCATAACTTCATGCATTTTGTGCATCTTGCATTTATTTGTATGCATTGTTTCGTTTTTTATTTTACTTTTATGTTTTCGTTTTGTGTGAGTAAAAATCCAAAACCACATAAAAAGTGAAAAATTTAAAAAGTTTGATCGTATATGTTTGAGCACATATCACATGTGAGTTTGGCCTTGTACCTTTGTACAAATGGCTTTGTGCATTTACGAGCTTAGCTTGTTAGTTTTTGCACTTATATCTTTGTGGGAAAAATCTTGACATCTTTGTGTGATTGTTGTAAATCGATCTTCTAGCTTGTCATGAATGATTTGTCAATAGTCATGTTGGTTTTGATACATGCGTAGACTTGTGCTTATATCTCTTCCCACTCTTTTATTTTTATTGCTTAAAGAGCTCAATAAATGTAAATCTCAAAATGAAAAGAGATAATGAGCTGCAAAAGCCGTCGCACATACTAGTATTCGACTAGGAAAAAGGGAAAGCGACTTAAATGAAATTGTATGATGCCCAAAAAGCCAAAGGCTTGTTCATCAAATTGAAATATCACAAATTTCAGGCATCGATCTCAAAATGAGATGTTTTGATTCAAAATGATCAAATGTTATGAATTGTAAAGAAGCCAAATGAAAAGCTTCATCATATGTAATCATTTTCTTGTGGGAGGTCATATATGCTCATTTCTATAATTGAGATAGACCACTTGACTTAGCACTAGTTGTGTATGACTTGATTGAATTGATCATTGAAGCTTCACTCTAGACTAAGGACTATTCCACATTTGATACACACACACAACACACATGCCTAATGTTCAATGAATGTCTTATTCATTTGTTAGATTGTACTTGTCTAAATGTGATGTGTGTGTGCTCAATCTTATATGGATTAATCCAAAAATATTTTTGATCATTTTATATGTTTTTGGAAGTGATTTTTATCACTTTTTGTGTTTATGTTTAGTGCTTACTTTGTTTTTCAATGTTTAAACATGTTCTGGTTTGAAAAACAAGTGTCAGATTTTTTGGCCACTCATTTTGGCTACTTGCGTGAGCTGCCAGTTTTGGCTGGTCGGTTTGGCGGCTTGCAAGCCGCGAGTCTAAGCCGCGAGTTCAGACAGAGAGGTTTCGCGGCTCACTCGCGACTTGGCTCGCGACTCGCCAGTCGCGAGTCGCCCAGAATTAGCTTTTTAAAGAGCTTTTTCATGGGAAACTTGTTTTAAACCTCTCCCATCCTCTCTAAAACCCTTCTTTCAATATTTTTACATCAAAACCCAACCAATTTGAATGGTTTTTCAATCCATTAACATCTCTAAGTTAATTATAAACTCTTTTCATTGATTTTGATCCTTAGATTATGTTTTGGAGTGTTTTGTGCTCTTGGTTGGGATTTTCATCATAGGGGTTGGGAAAACTTAATTTTTGTCAAATTTCTTCATGGGATTGGTTTCTTTTGTTGATTTGCATTGGATGTTGGCCCCTTGTGGCAGAAAGAACATGTATTAAGGGTAGATTTCATGATGTTCATGCATTGTTTCACATTATTGTTCATAGTGTGCATGTTAGGTGTTTGATAAAATGCCTCTTAGACATTTTTTCGCTTGTTTGGACTCCGATGAGTACCAAACTTTGGGGTTTCTCATGTTTCCTCTTTAGGAACATGTTTGGTTCATTGGTTGTGTATTTAACACACCTTACCCCACATGTGCATTTTTCATGCATTGGTCATGCATTGCACTTAGCCACCTCTTGCACACACATTTGCTACCCTTGTCATGCATTGGTATAGACCTTGCTTCTTCATCCTAGCATGTCATGTCTGTCTTATGCTTTGTAGCATTTTACTTTGTCATGGGTTTGAGCTTCATTTTCTCATTCATCTTGCACCCCTCATACATCATTAGCATTGTTCATACCTTCATCTCTTGCCCTCTTTTCTTCTTGACCCTTTGTCTATTCCTGACAAAAAGGGGGAGAGTATACTCTAGAGAGTATTCCGGAGTATTTTGTCATTTCTATATGACTCTTGTTATGACTCTTGTGCACATCCTTAGGGGGAGAAATTCTATTTCTCGTGCACATTTGTAGGGGGAGAGATATTCCATAGGGGAGATGCATATACCAAGGGGGAGAAGACATTGTGTTAACAATAAAACTTTATTGTGTTTGTTTTCTTGTCCTTTTATTACTTGCTTTACCTTGAGGGTCTAATGTGTTTTGTGCAAGTGTTTCAGGTTACAAGTATATATGTTCCAAGTGCATCACAGCTTCTCATCATTTTGAAGGGGAGAAACTTTAAGCACTTTTAGTTTATATTGTTTAAGTTTTTATTCAATATAATGTGCTTTGTACCCATATGCTTATGTAAGCTTTTAGGGTTAATGGTTTATGCATAGTTTGTAGGCTTTATGGTATGTACCTTGCTTAAGTGCAGCCTTTATGCTATGTTGAAATCAGTACTTTAATCTAAATGTTCTGCATTTTGGTTTATGTACTGTCACTCTTGTGCCCTTGTAGGATTGTTCCTAGATGCATATGCCTTGTGTGCTATGCATTGGTTAAGTGTTGAGCATACAAGTGTCTTGCCTTGTGCTTGTTAACTTGTATGTCCTTGTGTTCATTCCAAGTGTGAATGAGCACTGTGATCACTACCTTGTGGTGTTCACTTGGTTGATCAAGCCATGGTTTGTTTATTAACTCCATCTTTGCTTGATCTCATATTGCCTGTTTCATATGCATTTATAATTTTCTGCTTACAATGATCATGGTGTATTGTTGTGTTTCAGGAGTATTATATTCATTTGATTCAAGTGCTTCACAGCTTCTAGAGTTAGGTGTGAGTGAGTTTTGTTCAACTGTTCCCAACTTACATGTTAAGTCTAGAGTCTGTTTTAGGGTTTTGTCACGGAATAGCCAAAGGGGGAGATTGTAAGGTTGAATTTATTCAACCATCTAATTGGCTTTATTCCGTGCCAAATTTGCTTGTAATTCAGCATTTAGTAACCCTGTATTTAGGTGGGTTTGTTGTAAGGGTAGTGAGTGAGATAGAGTGAAGATTGCTCAAGAGTGTGCAAGAAAACAGAGTGTCGCGGCTGGGACTCGCGGGTGGACTCGCGGCTGCAAGTTGCCAGAAGCTGCACACGTGCCAAGCATGCTGGAAGATGAACAGTCATGCTAGCTGGAGCACTACAGGACAAAACAGGACAACTGGCCATACGGTTAACTCGCGACTGGATCTCGCGACTTGGTCAAGCCGCGAGGTCAAGCCGCGAGCCACCCCTGTTTTGGAAAAACCTGACGTTTCACATTCCTCTTCACTTCAGTATAAATACCCCTTTAACCCACGATTGAAAGAGAGCTTCCAGAGAGAATTTTGAGAGAGAAACCCTAAAGAAAAACCAGATTGTTTCACCCACAATCTATACCTTAGAGTCTCTTCTAATTCCCTCACTCTCTTCCTCTCCATTGTCAAAACCTTGAGAGGCATTATACCAAACCTGGTTCTCACCATCATCATCCTTGTGAGACAGTCGTTTGGAGTTCTGGGAAGCAGTTAGGAAGGAGCCAATCTTCATTGGTTGATGCTACGGTCTAGTAGCGGAATCCGGGAAGCTAGAAAAGAAAAAGGTTCGGCGCAACCTCGTTGGAGCAAGAAGCTTGGAGGGCTTAGGTGCACTGGGTAGATTAGGCTTGGAGGGTCTATTGCTGTCCTTGTATCCCAACTGTATTTTCTAGTGGATTGATTACCGCTTGGAGGGCGGCGGAGAGGTTTTTCGCCGAGGTCTTCGGTTTCCTCTTCGATAACACATCGGGTGTTATCTTTGTGTTTGCATCTTCCTTCCTCTCTATCTCTGCCTTTACATTATCTGCTGTGGTTTAATTTTGTTATGGCTTAGATAGTTGTTTAACCAATTTCATATTATAGCATATGTTAAGTTTCCGCACACTAGTTGTTTGACATATTGCTTGTGTTGGTTAAGTTGGTTTTTGGGGGTTTAAACGTTCAAAAGTGTTTTTGTACACGTTTTTGAACTTTCAGTTGGTGTCTTTACATTTTGCATGCAATTAATCTTAATTAATCAACTTGGGCAATTGAATAATTAACCGGAGTCAAGCTATCTTAACTCAACATTGTTGGATTGGGAACATATGGAGGGGCTTGACCATGCTCAGCTGCCCCAAACAACTTGTTTTCGTTTCGTCCAAGTGGGATTCTCCTAGCCTTGTGTACCGGCAAGCACATAAATAAGAATAAGCACAGGCACCACTATGACTATGACAAGCATATTTAAAACCTTCATTGTTTTCGGCACGTAGAGATTACAAAAGAAAGTACTGATGAGGAATGTCTTGTGAAAGTTCAAATATGTGTATAAACACCCTTGAACGTTTAGACCCCCAAATTACAACTTACCAAGACAAGCTTTATATCAAACAATTAATGTGCGGAACATGAACAAAAGCTTAATACAGAATTTGTAAACAATCTAAGCCAATTAAAATCACATTCATAGCAGAAAATAAAAGGCAAAGATAAAGGGAAGGAAGATGCAAACACAAAAACAACACGCGATGTGTTATCGAAGAGGAAACCGAAGCCCTCGGGGTAAAACCTCTCCGCCGCCTTCCAAGCGGTAAACAATCCACTAGAAAATATATTTGGGATACATGGACAGCAATAGACCCTCCAAGCCTAATCTACCCAGTGCACCTAAGCCCTCCAAGCTTCTTGCTCCAATGAGGTTGTGCCGAACTTTTTTCTTTTCTAGCTTCCCGGATTTTGCTACTAGACCGTAGCATCAACCAATGAAGATTGGTTCCTTCCTAACTGCTTCTCAGAAATCCAAACATCTCTCTCACAGTAATGATAATGGTGAGAACCAGGTTTGGTAAGATGCCTCTCAAGGATTTGACAATGGAGAGGAAGAGAGTTGAGGAATTTGAAGAGACTCTAATGTATAGATTGTGGGTGAATCAATCTTGTTTTTCTTTAGGGTTTCTCTCTCAAAATTCTCTCTGGAAACTCTCTTACAATCGTGGGTAAAAGGGGTATTTATACTGGAGTGGGAGAGGAATGTGAAACGTCAGGATTTACAAAACAGGGGTGGCTCGCGGCTTGACCTCGCGGCTTAACTAAGTCGCGAGATCCAGTCGCGAGATAATCGTATGGCCAGTTGTCCTGTTTTGTCCTGTAGTGCTTCAGCTAGCATGACTGTTCACCTTCCGGCATGCTTGGCACATGTGCTGCGTTTGGCGGCTTGCAGCCGCGAGTCACCCGCGAGGCCAAGCCGTGAGTCTCTGTTTTCTTGCACACTCTTGAGCAAACTTCACTCTATCTCACTCACTACCCTTACATCAAACCCACTTAAATACATGATTACTAAATGCTGAATTACAAGCAAATTTGGCACGGAATAAAGCCAATTAGATGGTTGAATAAATTCAACCTTACAATCTCCCCCTTTGGCTATTCCGTGACAAAACCCTAAAACAGACTCTAGACTTAACATGTGAGTTGGGAACAGTTGAACAAAACTCACTCACACCTAACTCTAGAAGCTGTGAAGCACTTGAATCATATGAACATAATACTCCTGAAACACAACAATACACCATGATCATTGTAAGCAGAAAATCATAAAATGCATATGAAACAGGCAATATGTGATCAAGCAAAGATGGAGTTAAGAAACAAACTATGGCTTGATCAACCAAGTGAACACCACAAGGTAGTGATCACAATACTCATTCACACTTGGAATGAACACAAGGACATACAAGTTAACAAGCACAAGGCAAGATACTTGTATGTTCAACACTCAACCAATGCATAATACACAAGGTATATGCATCTAGAAACAATCCTACAAGGGCACAAGAGTGACAGTACATAAATCAAAATGCAAGACATTTAGATTAAAGTACTGATTTCAACATAGTATAAAAGGCTGCATTAAGCAAGGTACAAACCATAAAGCCTACACAAAATGCATAAAACATTAACCCTAAAAGCTTACAAAAGCACATGGGTACAAACACCAAATAACAGTTTACAAAACACAATATATCAACTTAAACTGAAGAAGAATGCAAAGACACTCCCCCTTAGGTGATATTCTCCCCCTCTGATCAGGCCTATCACTCCCCCTTTTTGTCATGGAATAGGCTATTCATCCTCTTCCACCTTTCTCTGAATTTGATCCAATTGAGTTTGAAGAGAGGTAAACTTCATATCCCATCGAGTGCTGTGATGGTGTAGAGTAGCTGTGAGTCCGGACATCTTTGTATTCAACTCATGTACAGAGGATACAATGTGATCAAGTTTCTCATCAAGGGAGAGAGTGTTGAAGTGAGAGCCACTGTGAGATGCAGAAGTTTCTGGTTTAGCTCTCTTCCAACTATGTCCAATGCTTGCATTGAATGTACGCATGTTGATTGGACTCGGTTTTGCGAGAGGAAATTCATCTGCCATTGGATAAATTCCCTTGAGCTTCAAGATCCTTGAAATGAGACAGCAGAAAGGAATGCATGTCCGAGACTCAATTCGTAGAACCGTTTTGCGCAGAACATGAAAGATATGAGCACAGATGTCTATTTCCACATCAGAGATTAGATCATGAAGAAACAAAGCACGTCCGAGGTTCACATACCTAGTGCTTGATAAAGGGTACAAATTGTGAAACATCACAATTGTAAGCACTCTCAGTTTTGGAGGAAGAGAGGAAACACTGATGGATTTTCCATTTGGTGAGAACTCCAAGTCTTGTCCAAGACTTTCTTTGAGAAGCTCCTCATCAGGACACAGATCATCATAAACCGGTGAGTGTCGGAATATTGGTCTGTTGATGTGAAGGATTTCTGCCAGATATGCAGGAGAGACTGAAAAACTCTTTTTCCTAACCCAGCACTTAAGTTCATCTTCTTCCACAATCGCGTTGGCATAAAATTCCTTTACCAAATCTTCATACGCGTCATCCAGATCAGAGAGAAGATAATTCCAGTCCTTGTGAGCAAACCATTTCGGAATGTCAGTGTCATGAAGTGATGATTGATCCACAGTTCTTTCTAGTAATGGTGTAGCATTTTGAAAATAGTTCTCATGAGACTGATAGGCTGCATATGATTTGAACTTGTTGGGATCGAATCTCTTTGATGAAGAACGAGTCGCTTTTGTTTGAGGTGGGTAATCATCAACATCAATAACGAGTTCCTTCCCTTTGGAACTACCTCCTTTCACAGCTGCTTTCTTGAATGGTGACATGTCTAGTCTGAATCATGAATTGAGGAAATGACAGAACACAATCCAACAAACTTTATTAGCAGTGGGTTAGTGGAAATTTAGGGATAATGAACAAACCCTACTAGCTAGATGAAAATGACCAGAAAATAGCAATGAGGGACAAAAATGGCCTAAATGTATCTACACAGTAAAGAGGGTCAGAATAAAACCACACAATCAGCTTAGAGAAATACACATTCAACACAGGATCATTTTAAATCAACACATCAAAAGCGGATCAGGTAAGATGAGAACTCAACAAATAGCAAACCCTAGCTAAGCACATGATAAATAACAAAACCATCAATTTAATATAGCTCAAAACAGAAACAAAAGCTTCCATAAGCTAAGCATGGACAAAGAGTAATAGCCGAGCTAAAAACCCATTTCAAAAACACAAACAAATGCGAATAATCCAGAGGGAAAACCACAAAAACAAGTAGAATAGAGTTTAAGACAGAAAACCCATACCTGTTACTTGTGGATTTTGAGCTGAAAAGAGGCAAAAATGGAGATCAAAAATGGAGGCACGGTGTGAATGGGTAAGAGCAGTTGAGAGAGACAATGAACAGTCACAAAAAGATCGAGGGAAACAAGAAAAATTTAAAAACTGCCTCTATTCTTGCCAAACACGCGTTTTTCGCGACTTAAGTGAGTCGCCACAAAGTCGCCAGTTCAAGCCGCCAAAACACTCAAGGACAAAAATTTGAAAAATTTTTCTAAGTGTTTTTCACGACTGGAAGGTCTACCCGCGAGTGAGTCGCGAGTTGAGCCGCGAAAATCTCTGAGTAACCCTCGCGACTAGACCTTCCACTTGCGAACAAGTCGCCAAAAATGACCCGCGAAGACACGACTGAGGCTCGCGACTTGACATACCCGCGACTGAGTCGCCAAAACAGGGCAAAACTGGGTTTTTGAAATTTTCAGAATTTTTAAACAAAATACTTTCCAAAAACACCTAAAAACACTAAAAAATCTTTTTGTGTTTGAATTAACAAAGATTGAGCATGTGAAAACACATTTCATCAAGTACAATCACACAAATGAATATGGCATTTATTGAACATAAACTTGTGTGTTGTGTGTGGATATCAACAATGAGATAGTCCTTAGTCTAATGTGAAACTTCAATGATCAATTCAACCAAGGCATACACAATTAGCACTAGATCATGTAACCCATCTCAATTATAGAAATATGTATATATGACCTCCCACAAAACTTGATAACATAACTTGGAGTTTTACATTTGACTCCACTTTTAATCATAACATTTGATCTTTTTGATCTTTTGAGGCAATCACCTCTCAATGTGAGAGTGATATTTGATTTTTCACTTTAATGAACAAGCCTTTGGCTTTTTGAATAAACATTTTCTTTAATATAAGGTCGCTTACCCTTTTTCCTAGTCGAATACTAGAATGTGCGACAGACTTTTGCAGCTCAATATCTCTTTTCATTTGGAGATTTACATTTGGTGAGCTCTTTTTAGCAAAAACAAAAATAAATAGTGGGAGGATATATAGACATAAGTCTATGCATGTCTCAAGATCAACATAACCATTCACTAATCATTCATGACAAGTTTGAAGATCTATTTACAGCAATCACATAGATTTCAAGATTTCTCCCACAGAGATATGAGTGCAGAGAAACAAGCAATGCTCGAAAATGCACAAAACCATTAGCACAAAGGTACAAGGCAAAACAAGTTTTGAGACAAAAGCTCAACAATGTCAATCAAACTTTTTGATTTTCTAATTTTTATGTGATTTTTGGATTTTTGACATAAAAGAAGAAACAGATTGAACAAACATAAGAAGGAGCAACAGTATTCACAAATAGACAAACAAACAATAATCATGCTGCACAAAGAGCTAACAAAGTAGTGTGTGCCCCAACACAAACAAGCTTATCAAATTATAAATATGAGAAGCACACAACACACAAGAGAGTCAAGGAATTGTACTAACACCAATGGTCTTACGGAGTGATTCAAACCGTGGACCATCGAGAGGCTTGGTGAAAATGTCTGCCTTTTGATTGTCGGTGTGTATGAACTGAAGACACACAACTCTTTCCTCTACCAGATCCCGAATGAAATGGTAACGTATCTTTATGTGTTTAGATTTTGAATGTTGGACAGGATTCTTGGAAAGGTTGATGGCACTTGTGTTGTCACAGAAGACACACATCGTTTCTTGAGGAATTCCATAGTCATGAAGTAATTTCTTCATCCAAAAAAGCTGAGTGCAGCAACTTCCAGCAGCGATGTATTCTGCTTCAGCAGTAGATAGAGACACGGAATTTTGTTTCTTGCTCATCCACGAGACAAGATTGTTACCAAGGTAGAAACATCCGCCTGAAGTACTTTTCCGATCGTCTACACTGCCAGCCCAATCAGCATCTGAATACCCAGCAAGACAAGCATTTGAGTCTTTTGAATACCACAGACCATAGTTTGAAGTACCATTCACATATCGAATGATTCGCTTAGCAGCAGTCAGATGAGATTCCTTCGGATTAGCTTGGTATCTGGCACAAACGCCAACACTGAATGCAATGTCCGGTCTACTGGCTGTAAGATAGAGCAAACTCCCAATGATGCTCCTATATAAGGTAGGACTTACTTCTACTCCAGAAGAATCAACATTCAGTTTAGTGGATGAGCTCATGGGAGTGGAGGCATGTTTTTTGGAGTCTAGTCCAAACTTCTTGACAATGTTTCTAGCATACTTCTCTTGTGATACAAATATACCCTCCTTCTGTTGTTTGACTTGAAGACCCAAGAAAAATGTGAGTTCCCCCACCATGCTCATCTCAAATTCCTTCTTCATCTCCTCAGAAAATTCAATAGCACGATCTTCAATGGTTGCCCCAAACACTATGTCATCAACATACACTTGTGCCACAAGGAGATAATCTTCATCATTTTTGACAAACAGAGTTCGGTCGGCATACCCTCTTTTGAATCCTCTATCTAGAAGGTAATGTGTAAGCCGATCGTACCAGGCTCTAGGCGCTTGTTTTAAGCCATAAAGGGCTTTCTTCAATCTCAATACATGATCTGGAAAGTGAGGATCCTCAAATCCTTTTGGTTGCTCAACAAACACTTCTTCATTTAGATATCCATTTAGAAATGCACACTTTACATCCATTTGATAAAGTTTGAAATTCAAAGTGCATGCAATGGACATGAGGATTCGAATGGATTCGAGTCTTGCCACAGGAGCGAAAGATTCATCAAAGTCTACTCCTTCTACTTGTGTGTATCCTTGAGCTACTAACCGAGATTTGTTTCGAATTATCTCTCCATCTTCATCAGTTTTGTTTTTGAAAATCCATTTTGTGCCTATAACATGAACGTTTTCAGGCCTGGGAGCAAGTTCCCACACATCATTCCTCACAAACTGATTTAGTTCTTCATGCATTGACTCAACCCAATTCTCATCTTGAAGAGCCTCTTCAACCCTTTTTGGTTCAAACTGCGCAAGATAACAGTGATATGTTACATGATTGGCTAACAGGATGTTTCCATTTCTGAGGCGAAGACCTTCATCTATAGACCCTATGATGTTGCTTTCCGGATGGTTCTTAATTACTCTTGAAGATGGCTTCTTTGATGTGGAGACTTCATCACTTCGAGAGATAGAAGGATGAACTTCCGGAGGAGTAAGAGGGCTTGATGTTCTAGACATCGATCTCGTTTCCATTCTTGGGTTGATGGGAGTCGATTCTACTTCTGGTGTAGGTTCTTCACCTTCTATATCCAGAGCTTCTACCTCAACATTGGGCTCTTTGGTGCTCGGCCCTTCTACATCATCAATCATCTCCACCTTAGATAAGGCATCATCAATCTTGACATTTATGGACTCCATCACAGTCTTAGTTCTTTTGTTAAAAACTCTATACGCTCGACTCGTAGTAGAGTACCCAAGAAAAATACCCTCATCACTTCTCGTATCAAACTTCCCAAGATTCTCCCGATCATTTAGGATATAACATTTACTTCCAAACACCCGGAAATACTTCACTCTAGGCTTCTTTCCATTCCAAATTTCATAGGCGGTCTTCTTTGTACCTACTCGGAAAAATATTCTATTGCCAATGTGACACGAGGTGTTGACAGCTTCTCCCTAAAATTTTTGAGGGATTTGCTTGTTAAGCAACATGACTCTTGCCATCTCCTGAATCACACGATTTTTTCTCTCTACCACTCCATTTTGTTGTGGAGTTTTGGGGGTTGAAAATTCTCTTTTGATTCCATTCTTTTCACAGAAGGACTCGAATCTCGCATTCTCAAATTCCCTCCCATGATCACTTCTAATTTTGGCAATAGGGACCCCTTTTTCGTTTTGTAGTTTCTTGCACAGAATCTCCAACCTCTCACATGCTTCTGATTTTTCTCTAAGGAATTCAACCCAAGTGTATCTTGAGTAATCATCCACAATGACCATAATGTATCTCTTCCCCCCTAGGCTTTCAGTTCTGGTAGGCCCCATTAGATCAACATGAAGTAACTCCAAACACCGAGACGTGGCAATCACATTCACCTTGTGATGACTTGCCTTTGTTTGCTTCCCCATTTGGCATGCACCACAAACGGTCTTCTTCACCTTTCCAAACTTAGGAAGTCCCTTAACTGCTTCAAGTTTGGACACTTTTGCTACTTGTTTGAAGTTGGCATGCCCAAATCTGTGATGCCACAGCTCCAACATATCCACACGAGCACTTCTACACGATATGGGTGCCGTGGGAACTATTCCATAACAGTTATCTGTAGTCCGATTTCCCTCCAAAACCTGAATCCCATCTTCATTGATGATCAAGCATCCCTTCTTAGAGAATTGTACCAGGAAATCATCATCACAAATTTGAGTGATGCTCAGCAGATTTGCCTTTAGCCCTTTTATGTACAACACATCTTTCAACAGTGGTAAACCAGGTATCTCAATGGTTCCTTTGCCTAGGACTTGAGCATGACTTCCATCACCAAAGGTCACATAGTCACCAACCTTTTCTTTGAGTGTCTTAAACAGTGACTTATCCCCTGTCATATGGCGAGGACACCCACTGTCAAGATACCACAAACATGCATTAAACACCTTCAATGAGGTATGCACAAATAAGCTCACATGCGACAAACATTCTTGACCTTCAAACACAAATTCATTATCAGTTTTCATGCTTCTTTCAGATTGACTTTTCATTTTCAGACTCTCAATCATCTCACACAACATTCTATTCTTTCTTTTATATTTCTTAATCAATGATTTAGATTCAGATATGCTACTGTGTAAGACATGATTCTGATTTTCAAAGTATTCCAGCATGTGAACAAATACTCTAGCATGTTTCTTAGTTTTTAACAACTCTACAAGATCATTAGTAAAACACCCTTCAGATATATGCATAGAGTCATTTTCACAAATACTTAAGCTACAATTCAGCATGGTATTTTCCATAACAGCTATCACAACACAGGGGTTTGGGATCACACTTAGGTAATAAAACCACAACAAGTTTACCTGCTCTGATACCAATTGAAAGTTCAAATATGTGTATAAACACCCTTGAACGTTTAGACCCCCAAATTACAACTTACCAAGACAAGCTTTATATCAAACAATTAATGTGCGGAACATGAACAAAAGCTTAATACAGAATTGGTAAACAATCTAAGCCAATTAAAATCACATTCATAGCAGAAAATAAAAGGCAAAGATAAAGGGAAGGAAGATGCAAACACAAAGACAACACGCGATGTGTTATCGAAGAGGAAACCGAAGCCCTCGGCGTAAAACCTCTCTGCCGCCCTCCAAGCGGTAAACAATCCACTAGAAAATATAGTTAGGATACATGGACAGCAATAGACCCTCCAAGCCTAATCTACCTAGTGCACCTAAGCCCTCCAAGCTTCTTGCTTCAACGAGGTTGCGCCGAACCTTTTCTTTTCTAGCTTCCCGGATTCCGCTACTAGACCGTAGTATCAACCAATGAAGATTGGTTCTTTCCTAACTGCTTCCCAAAAATCCAAACATCTCTCTCACAGTAATGATAATGGTGAGAACCAGGTTTGGTAAGATGCCTCTCAAGGATTTGACAATGGAGAGGAAGAGAGTTGAGGAATTTGAAGAGACTCTAATGTATAGATTGTGGGTGAATCAATCTTGTTTTTCTTTAGGGTTTCTCTCTCAAAATTCTCTCTGGAAGCTCTCTTACAATCGTGGGTAAAAGGGGTATTTATACTGGAGTGGGAGAGGAATGTGAAACGTCAGGATTTACAAAACAGGGGTGGCTCGCAGCTTGACCTCGCGGCTTGACTAAATCGCGAGATCCAGTCGCGAGATAACCGTATGGCCAGTTGTCATGTTTTGTCCTGTAGTGCTCCAGCTAGCATGACTGTTCACCTTCCGGCATGCTTGGCACGCGTGCTGCGTTTGGCGGCTTGCAGCCGCGAGTCACCCGCGAGGCCAAGCTGCGAGTCTCTGTTTTGTTGCACACTCTTGAGTAAACTTCACTCTATCTCACTCACTACCCTTACATCAAACCCACCTAAATACAGGGTTACTAAATGCTGAATTACAAGCAAATTTGACACGGAATAAAGCCAATTAGATGGTTGAATAAATTCAACCTTACATCTTGAGATTCTAGCTAAAATTAGCTAGCTGTTTATATACAAAACGAGGAACACGTACGTAAAGTTGGGATGGAAATGGCACAGGAACTTTCGACATGGAAAATAGTAAATTACTGTGAAACAACGCTAGCCTAGCTTTTGGTGCTCATATACCAATTGAAATCAAGGGCAGCATGTATACAGAGCCAAAAACTGTGGGCAAAACCACACCAACAAAATGCCGTGAGAGCCAACATGCATGGGCAGAAATTTTCTTTTGAGGTGCGCATGCAGGACGTATAGAGCAAGTTTTCTTTGGTTTTCAAATTTTAAATATATACGTAAACATTTATAGTATCTTCCTAGTAGTTTCTATGTCCTACTAATAGAAATGGAAATTACATGGTAACTAGGGATTTCTCCATTTTATAATTGAAACTTTATTTTTTTAGTTTTAACAGTGTAAATGGTATTCTTTTATTAAAATTTTAAAATAATATGAATGGTTATATTTTTTTAATTTGTAATATTTAATTTGGTAATTTGTGGCTAGTTAAAGTTTTATTTTGTATCAAAACTTTGGCATCTTCACAAAATCTTCAATCTAATGGTCTGGACTTAATTCAGGTTATTTGAACAATATAGTTGCACTAATAGCTGCGGAATTAATGTGTGAAATTAGTTATATAATTCATTTGAGCATGTTCATATATATTGAGTTCAGACAAAACACAAAGGTGGCCATGGCGGACCAGCAACTGCTCTATATACGATCAATGGGAGCTTAATCAAAGCACTCTACAGTCTTAGCAACATTATAAATTGCTCAAATTAAATTATTTGCCATTTTGCACAAGTACCTTACATGTTCTAAGTTGATATGGATTTGCTCATCATTTTCAAGACATAGAAATTAAAAAGCTACCCTATTTGCCACAATACTAAAAGAAAAATAAGACTAAATGGAATAAAATGAAAGAAGATTAAAGATCCACTTAAAAGACCAAAGTGGCAAAAAATGAAACTCAAAAGACCAAATTAATGAAAATTTATCAATGTAATTTGTATTTTGGCTAAATTTTAATTTTATTATGGCTAAGTTCAATTAGAATGGTTTTTTTCTTAACAAGAAAATATAACAAAAATAAACATATGTTACTGAACTTATTGTTAATTGTGTTGTTTTTTATGGTAATTGGTATGAATAATAAGAATCAACAATTAAACAACCCACTGAAGAAAAAACAAATCCACAAATACCCACTAATATTACTCTTACATGTTAAATACTAACAAATCGAACAAAAAAAAAAAACCAAAAAAACAAAAAAATAATAAAAAATAAAAACAATAACAAAATTTATCATCTTGCCAGTCCAAGATGTACAAACTAAAACTCAGCAACAACAGTCATGTATGGGCCATGTTTTTTTGTGTAGAAATGAAATAAAGAGAAGATAAGTTTGTCAATGGTGAATGGAAAATACAAAAGAGTCATGACTGGCCAGTTTTGGAGCTTCAATCGTAAATATACAACTTGGTGAATATGGTGAGGCGTGGAACTTAAATAGAAGATGGATTCATATCAAAGAGTGAGCAGTAGCTATCTAAGGTGATTATTGAAAATCAATTAAACATATTACATATTTTAGTTTATAAGCTTTACAAACTAAAATAATAATAAACGTAATTGATGGATTTAAATAACATAATAAATAAATGAAAGAAATGGTGAATCCAATGCCGTGTTATAGTTGCACCATGATGACATTTGGTTCACTTTTTGGATTAGGATCTTTACCCCTAATTGCTAGTGTTAACGCTAAACAACTTTTATTTCTTTTTCTGTTTTTTTTTTTTTTTTTTTTTTTTTTTCAACACGGGGAAAAGAAATAATTTGAACTTCATCGGTTCGAATTGTTCAATTTCATTAAACCTCTTTATTCCGTTTGGTTGAAAAGCATAAAAATAGTGACTACCATGTCAATTATTTTAACCAAAAAGTTCAAATTAAAGAAAGGGTAAATTGTAAAGTACACATCTAAAGTTTAGAGTTGTTTAAATTTTACACCTTAATATTTGAGAAATTGAATTTTACATCCTGAAGTTTGGTTCTTTTAGCAAAATTTCATCTTCTATTAGTTTTGATTGTTAAGTGACATGTTGACACGTGTGTGTGTATATATATATATATATATATATTTGCCAAATCGGCCTCCCAAAACGTCTTTATTTTGGAAGCACCAGTAGTTCTCTTAGTTTTAAGTGAAACAACGTCAATTAGCTAATTTGATATGAAAAAATATGCATCAGCACCCCTATGTGTCACTTAATAGCTAAAACTAACAGAAGGTGGGATTTTGCTAACAGAACCAAACTTCAGAGTGTAAAATCAATTTTCTCAAATTTCAAGGTGCAAAATCCAAATAATCTCAAATTTTAGGGGTATATTTTACAATTTACCCTAAAGAAATTGTACATAAGCTCTTCATCCCTATGTTGCCTAGCAAGATTGTCTTGCCTCCTTTATGCTTGGTTTTTTGAGGGCAGGCAGATATAATAATGGAGGGAGAGGTAGGGTTTGAACCACAAACTTCTACAAACTTCTCAATGCTAAACATAAACTCATCCCATATGAAAAAAATATAATAATCGTAATATTAAAAAGATGCAAGAATCCAAAAGGCTTGAACATTATCATCAACACTTATTTAAATCAGATTAATAATTTTTAATTCTGGGTAGATAAATCATGAACTATCAAGGAAAATAAATTTCTTTTCATGCATGTACATCGGAATTCAGTACTAAATAAATAATAAGGTATATACAACAAAGTGGGCTGCATCGAAATTTCTGTCTTTGTAAATCCTAGACCACAATCTACATTGATCTCCCTTTTAATTTTCCACTTCTTTTTAAGCTTTACACAATATTTCTTCTAATAAAAACAAACAATAAAAGAAATGAAGAACATAGGTTAGATGCATATAGGATATGGTTTCAACTTCCATATGATTCATATAATTTGGCATAAGCTTGCACCGACTTTCAATTTGAGTCTTTTGCTTTAACCTAAGGTGAAGACGGACGACTCTTCTGCTTTTTACTATCCCAGGTGCTTGGATTAGGCTCGGATGGAGGGACAGGACCCATTTTCAGCATTCGTCGTAATGACGGAGAGACGTCATCAATAGTATGATCAGTGACAAATAAGGCCTTTTGGTTCATTATTGAACTCGGATTGGGCACATACGGAGGGGCTTCACCTTGCTGTACTGCCCCAACTAACTTGTTCTTGTAATTGCTCAGCATATCTTGGTTTCGTCCATGTGGGATTTCCCTAGCCTCATGTAGAGGCATGCACATAAGGAATAGCAACGGCACCGCTATGATTATGAGAAGTATATTCTTCAGAACCCTCATTCTTTTCTGCATGTTGAGAATTTTAGACAAGAAACCTTTTTTTTTTTTTTATTGAGAATCGATTTTAGACAAGAAACTGATGAACAATAATTAATATCTTAAGGCTGAAGCTACATTATTGGTTGTTTAATTATATAGATATATATATATATATATATATATATATATATTGGTTAAGATAGCCCAGGAAATTTCGCTGCATAATCATCATCAACACCATGGAAACTACTGTGAAACAACGTACGCTAGCTTTAGGTGCCCATATACGTGCAATTTCATCATGCATGCCTGCATGTTTCCATGTGGTGCCATGGGACCCGTATAGCAAGTTTCTTTGCCGACAAGTCTTAAATTTCAATATTTTATGCATTACGAGAACATTGTTAGCATCTTCCCACTAAGATTGTGCCTTATTTTAATTTTTTTTTAAGGAAATATTACTTATCTTTGCACCTTGTATTAAAAGGCCAAAAATGCAATTGACATATCAAATGCCAGATGCATTTAAAACAAAAAAAAAAAAAAAAAAAAAAAAAAAAAAAAAAAAAAATCCCAGGTGCAATACAGTCCTCTCCTTCCTCTCTTTTTACCTCCCACCTTTTTTTTTTTTGTCTTTTAATTTATTTTTATATATGTTGAAGCTTGGAAGTTGTAAACGATATTTCTTATTTTGCTTAATCACGTAAACTATTTGATGCTCGGCAGAAATTGCGTGGGAGATATTTACATCCATTAGCTAGGGACCTACACGCGGTTACAACGAAGATGATAAGATTATACATCTAGCTAGCCACCTCTGTGGACTTGCCCATTCTTCGTGTCAAATTATAAGAAGTAAAAAAATAATAAGACACCATATATTAGTGTTCTTGCCAAGGGGCTTCTTGATGAAGCAGAAATCTTCAGTCAAGTGAACTCATCCAGATGAGCCAACAACCTCATTCTTGTATCTGAAAATGCTACACAAAGACCTTGTTAGATGGTCACCGGTATGGTGCCTGTCAAAGAATCTCCGATGATTAAGTCATCATATGGAAATTCTAAGAGAATATCAGAGATTAGAGTTATGGCAAGTTGGATTATTCATACCTTGTATTGGTTTTGTGGAGGGTTTATATATGGTGCCACAGCATCTAGCCATTGTGGCTTTTATTGTAGCTTTAATGCCTCTATCGGTAACGCTTCCATGCTTAGTAATGTAGGCTTTGATAGGCCTCTAACGGTCTATACAGCTAGTCTCGTAACCGTCCAAAGTATTATTTATTGCATTGAATGGCTTTCCTCCATTCGTCATTGACGTGGATATGTGGACAAAGATGTTTGATTAGTTCGTCTAACCAAAAGAGTTCGTCGATCCCATCAGCTGCCCCCCCCCCCCCCCAAGGCTCTGTGGTCATCCTTGCGTGTAGTGACGATCATCAGGAGGCGAAATGTTTTATTTTTTTAGACGTGTCTCTTGGGGTTTCTCTTCGCATTCAATGCGCAGTGGTGGCGCTAGGCATGTCATGGCCACGTGGCTTGTCTTGAGGGGTGGATTTAATGCTCCACTCCGTGTGACTCTCAGTTTTCCTGCTGTTTTTTTTTTTTTTTTTTCAATTTTCTATGCTTAGTTTTTTAAACTCCCTTTCTCCTCCTTCTTCTGCGCTTTTCACTTTCCTTTTACTGCTATTGCTGTTTTGTGTTTCTTTCTCCAAGCCACTATTCTCATTGAGAGTCCCTGCATTTTGCTCTCTGCGTTTTGCTTTCTTTGGGGTTGTGTTTTTAAGGTACAACTTCTTCCTTTCTTGATTTGTTTTTCATAAAGTAGATAACTTGTAGAGGTTTTTGATTTTTCCCCTTTTCTTTTCCTTTTTTGTGTTTTTGGTTTCTTTAGGATCTTGCCCTTCTTCTGTTGCTTTTCGAGTTCCATTCTTAGTAATTCTGAGGTTAGGGCACTTTGTCCCTCTGTTTCTTTCCGTTTTGCCCACTTAGGGGCTTCTTTGGAAATTTCTCGAAGTTTCTTCCCTTTAGTTGAGGACTTTGTAGGTGAGGGGAATAGCTTAGGCTTAGTGCTAACTGATTTATTTCCCGTGTTGCGTCAATCCGTTGATTGGTTCGAAGATTTAGTGGGTGACCGAAGAATTATGTTGGAGGTTAGGTCCAGTGAGTTGGAGACGAGGTTGTCATCTAGTGACGATCCCGTGGAGGAGGATACTGCTGTTTCTACCCCAAGGGTAGTTAGGGCTTTTTCCGCTCTAGACGAGGAGTGTGATCTGGATGCTGAGAGCCTTTCTTGCTTTAGGGATCGATTTCAGTTCCTCAAGAGGGTTTGGATCCGTCTTCCTCGTAAGAAGGAACGGGTTTGCCATTTCTTACCGAAAGAGGTGTGTTTTTATGAGGCCGCCTTCCAGAGTGGGCTTATGTTTCCTGTCCACCCCTTTATAATGAAGCTCCTAAACCACTTCAAAATTGCTCCTGGGCAACTTATGCCCAATTCATGGAGGATCGTAGTTAGCTGTATGGAGATTTGGCTAGAGTCCACAGAGGGAGACATGATTAGGGTGGACGAATTTGCCTATCTGTATCGTTTGAAGGAGTCCAAAGAATACGGGTACTACGAGTTTGTGCCCTGGGATAGGAAGGCTAGGATCGTCACTGACCTGCCCTTATCCTTCAAGTGCTGGAAGTCTCGGTTTTTCTTTGTGTCTGGGGACAATTGGGAGACCCTTCCTGACGAAGTTTGGGGTGATGTCCCTAGGTTACTCCGTCGGTGGAGAGCCTCGAGTCTAGGTGCGTCACTTCTCTGCAAGTCCCTTTGTACTTATGCATTCGTCATTCTTTTTTCATCATCATTAACTTTTCTATCTGTTATGTGCAGTTACGAAGCGCCTAAGGCTTAAAAGCAGGTACAAGGACCGCGTGGAGGCTACTGTGAATCACACGAAGACTATAGACGATTTTGACGACCTTGTTGACCTGCGAACTCTCGCTCGTCACTGTCTTGGTCCAGAGCCCTCTACCTTTGTTCTTCGGGCCATTGCCATTGAAGAGAAGAGTGAGTATTATCACTTCTCGTCGTCTTCTCTTTTTTCTTTTTTTTTCTTTTTTTTTTCTTTTTTTTTAAGTGTTTTCCTTCTTTTCTTTTGCAGAGATGACGACAAAATTTAATCAGGATATGTACGCAAAAATAAGGGCAAAGAAGAACGAGCCTCTCTCTACCTTTGGGAAGAGGGGGGTTCGTGTTGTGGACCAAGGGCTACCTGCAATTCTCGTGGCCAAAGTTGCTACACTGATGAGGGCGGCTTCCCCGACTACCTCGGTGGAAGAAATCACACCACTCAAGAAGAAACCCCGAGTAGACAAAGGGAAAGAGAAGGCCTCTTCGCGATCATCAAGCGTTTAGGACTACATTGACCTTCCGCAGACAAGGGCGCAGGAGGTCTTCTCTAGTGACGAGCTCAAGGCCTTTTCCAGGGTGCCGCTCAATGAGATGGTAGGTCATCATGTCTACAAGCTCGTTCAGGTAACATGTTCATCCAGCCTGTCCTTGGATTTTTTTTTTAATTTTAATTTTTTTTAACGGTTGAATCTCCCTTTTAGCTTCTGGGGGAAACTATCCACATAACTTTGGAATATCTAAACCAGGAGGCTAAGGTTTCATTTGTAGAGGCCAAGGCCAAGGGTCTAGAGGTGGAGCTTTCAAAGCTGAAGAAGGACCTTATTGCTACTATGGACGAGGCCAATACTGTGAAAGAAAAGGCCAAGGTTCTATCAGACGGCCTGAGGGCGAAGAGGCAACTAACCCTCGAGAAGGACGAGCAGCTCTAAGCTGCAAAGGAGAGGGTGAAGACAGTCGCTGCCAAGTTCGTCGAGGCCTTCTAGCAAACTGAAGAATACAACACCGTGCTCTTCAGCTAGTATTACAAAGGCTTCGAGCTCTTGCAACGCTTCCTCGTTACACACCCTTCTGGCATAGACTTGGAAGAGTTGGATCTCGAGGCAGTGGACAAGGAAATGGCTGCAGACGAGGTTGCCCAAATGTCTCAAGCTGCCCAAGACATAGTTGCTACTCCCGAAGGGGATACTCTAAAACCTGCTGATGCTGATGGACGAGAAACTGCAATTTAAACTTGCACTACTTTTTTTTTTTGTGCTCTTTACTGTTGGAACAATATCTTTTGCCTAGTGCTCCTGGGTTTATAATTTCTAATGTTGAAACAATGTTGGTTACCTGGTGTTTTTGGGCTTTTAATTATATTGACTACTTTATGTTTTACCTGTTTTATTGTGCCTAATATACTTTTGTCCTCGTCTGATTTTTGGTTTGCCTCATTACTTGTTTACCTTTAGCTTGACACCTCGACTGACCAGTTAATGCCTTGCATTTGTCAATAGTTTATTCCCTTCGTCAATAACTTTCGTCTAGGTGAAATCCTGTTACTTGGCCAATTTTTGGCTGTCTCATACCCATTTAAGAGATCTCTTCAGTAACTTACATCTATCTAAATGGAATTCTGTTACTTAGCCAGTTTTTGGCTGACTTACACCCATTTAAGGGATCTTGTTATTTTGACATTGTCAGTAACTTACATCCGTCTAAGCGAAATCTCGTTACTTAGCCAAATTTTTGATTGACTTACACCCATTTAAAGGATCTTGTCATTTTGGCATCGTCAGTAACTTACATCCATCTAAGCAAAATCTTGTTACTTAGCCAAATTTTTGGTTGACTTACACCCATTTAAGGGATCTTGTCATTTTGCATAGTCAGTAACTTAGATTCGTCTAAGCGAAATCTTGTTACTTAGCCAAATTTTCGATTGACTTACACCCATTTAAGGGATCTTGTCATTTTGGCATTGTCAATAACTTACATCTGTTTAAGCGGAATCTTGTAACTTAGCCAAATTTTCGGTTTTTAAGCTGCTAGGTTTGTTTGCATTAGACCATGGGCTGAGTAGTTCTTTTATTGCTTTCAAATATGAATACAGTTGTTTGTTACATCTATTGGTGGTACTCCTTCAAATGCTCTATGTTCCATGGTCATGGCAACTTCTTCCCGTCTAGGGTCTCCAAGTGATAACTACCTTGTCTAGAGTAGTGGGTGACCCGGTAGGGTCCTTCCCAAGTTAGGCTGAGTTTCCCTTAGGTCGGATCTTTGGTTGTAGGGATGACTTTGCGTAGGACAAGATCTCCTATGTCAAGTCGTCTGAGTTTCACTCTTTTGTTGTAGTACTCGGCCATCTTTTGCTGATACTTTGTCATTCTGTGAGAAGCTCTGTCTCTAACCTCATCCAAGAAATCCAGGTTGACCTTTAGTTGATCATTGTTGTTTTTTTCATGGAACGCCTCTCGTCTGATTTTGGTGATTCCCACTTCGATCGAGATTATTGCCTCGGTGTCATATGTGAGTCTGAAGGGAGTTTCTCTTGTCGGGGTTCTTGCTGTAGTCTTGTATGCCCACAAGACATTGGGCAATTCCTCCGGCCATGCTCCCTTAGCTTCGTCCAACTTAGCTTTGATGATCATGATTAGCGTCTGGTTTGTCACCTCTGTTTGTCTGTTCGCTTGTGGGTGTCTTGGGGATGAACATTGGTTCCTGATTCCTAGACTTGAACAAAAATCCCTGAAACCTTAATTGTTGAACTGCTGCCCGTTGTCTGATATGATCATCCATGGAATCCCAAATCTGCAAATTATGTTCTTCCATACAAAACTATGGATCTTCACTTTGGTGATGGCTGATAATGCTTCTACTTCAACCTATTTTATGAAATAGTCAATAGCAACGAGTAAAAATTTTACCTGTCTCTTACCTTGGGGTAATAGACTGACGATATCAATTTACCATTGTGCAGACGGCCATGGGGAGGCTATCAGCGTCAGTTTCTCTGTTGGGAGGCGCTGGACGTTTCCAAACCTTTGGCATTTGTTGCATTTCTTGACGAACTCCCTTGCATCCATATGCAAAGTAGGCCAGAAGTAACCTGTTCTAATAACTTTGCTTACCAAGGATCTAGGGCTTGCATGGTCACTGTAAACCCCTTCATGGATCTCTTCTAGGATGTATTTGGCTTCCTCTTCGTCGACATACTTCAAGTAGGGCATGGAAAAGCCTCTCTTGTACAAGGTGTCGTTCAAGATCATGAACTTGGCTGCTCTCTTCTTGACTTTTCTAGCCTTCTCAACATCTTGTGGAAGGCGTCCGTCCTGGAGGAAGGACAGGATTGGGGTTATCCAGCTATTTACACTCCAGATTGTAAAGGTAGAAGCTTCTTCAATGCTGGGGTGTTTCTGGACTTCCATCTTTAAGTCTACACTCGTTGGTTCTTCTTCTGACGACGCCTACTTCGCGATCTTGTCTACCATTATGTTCTGGCATCTGGGGATCTACACGAATTCCACCCGATCAAATTCCTGTGTTAAATGCTTTGTCAACTTGAGGTATTTTTGCATTCTATCCTCCTTTGCTTCATATTCCTCTTTTATTTGTCCCATTACTAGTTTTGAATCACTTTGGAAGAGCAAGTTTTTAACTCTTAATGACTTCGCGATCCTCAGCCTCGTTAGTATTCCTTCACACTCAGCTTTGTAATTGGTGGCCAGGAACTTTAGCTTAACTCAGTATCTGAGCATCTCTCCTTCAAGGGTGATGATGACAACCCCTACTCCGCCCCTTTTTCGGGCTGACGAACTATTAGTTTGAATCGTCCATCTTTCAGCCTCGTCAGTTATATCTTCCCCGTCTGGGATGGTTAACTTGATGATGAAGTTTGCTAATGCCTGTGCCTTAATAGTTGTCCTGGGGTGGTACTCAATGTCAAACTAGCTAAGCTCAATTGCCCATTGGACCATCCTTCCTGCTGCCTCGGGTTTGTTCATGGATTTCTTAATGGGTTGGTCCGTCATCACCAAGATAGGGTTCGCTTGGAAGTAGGGTCGCAATTTACATAAGGCTACGATTAATGTGAATGCGATCTTCTCTATCCGTGGGTACTTGGCTTCTGCCCCTTGGAAGTCTTAACTGCGTCTTGTTCTCTTCCCGAATTAGGGTTGCACTCATAACTGTTGCTAATACTACCAAATATAAATACAGGTTTTCTCCCTCCTTTGATGGACTCAAAATGGGTGGATTGCTCAACTAGTGCTTGAGTTCTTGGAAAGCTTTCCCACATTTGTTGGTCTAGGCGAAAGCTAGCTTCAGTGTTTTGAAGAAGGGCAAGCATTTGTCCGTTGCTTTAGAAACGAACCTGTTGAGTGTTGTTATCCTCCCTGTGAGATTCTAGACTTCCTTGACAATCTTGGGCGACACCATATTAAGTATGGCTCGTACCTTTTCTGGGTTTGCTTCTATCTCTCTTTGGGACACTATGAATCCCAAGAATTTCCCCAAGGCTACTCCGAAGGCACACTTACTAGGGTTCAACTTCATTTGGTACTGCCTGAGAGTGGTGAATGTCTCTCGAAGATCGTCCAGGTGAGTAGACTCTTCCTTACTCTTGACGAGTATGTCATCCACATATACTTCCATGTTCCTCCCAATTTGTTTGCTGAACATTTTATTTACCAGCCTCTGGTAAGTTGCTTCTGCATTTTTCAGTTCAAAGGGCATTACCTTATAACAATAAAGCCTTTGGCTCATGATGAAGGCGGTTTTCCTTCTGGTCTTCTTTAGCCATCTTTATCTGATTGTACCCCGAGAATGCATCCATGAACGTCAATAACTTATGTCCTGTTTTGGAATCTACCAATTGATCTATCCTCGGTAGAGGGAAACTGTCATTTGGACAGGTTTTGTTTAGGTCCGTGAAGTCTACGCACATCCTCCATTTCCCATTTGCTTTCTTCACCAGGACGACATTGGCAAGTCAATTTGGGTAATAGACCTCTCTAATGAAGCCTATTGATAAAAGCTTGTTGACCTCGTCAGTAATAGCTTGATTTTGTTCTGGCGCAAAGACTCGTCATCTCTACTGGACGAGCTTCCTCTCGAGATCCTCATTTAGCTTATGTTGGATAACTTTTGTGGATATGCCTAGCATGTCCTTATGGTTCCATGCAAAGACGTCCCAGTTTTCTTTAAGGAATTGGACTAGTCTTGACTTCATCTCAGGACTCAAAGTCGTCCCTATCCTAGTTGTCTTTGCTATGTCTCTGTCGACCAACTCTACTGTCTCTGGGGCTATTGCCTATGCCTTTTTCTGTTGGGAATTTTACCTTTAGGAAATAGGTGGACGTGGCTGCCTTCCAACGATTGAGTGTGGGCCTCTCGATGATCACATTGTAAGAGGACGAACAGTCTACTACCCGGAAGACCAATTGACAAGTCAATTGTCTCGGGTAAGCTCCCACTGTGACCGTCTTCCTCCTCTAACATCTTCCTCTGAGAACAAGATATCCATGTCCATCCGTCTATGCTTTAAGGGCGATATCCTATGGATGTTGTTCACCTGCCTCTAGTATGACTTCTTGAGGAATCTGAACGACCACCCTATGGATGGCCCCCCTGTGTTAGTCTTTATTTCTGCTGTCACACTTTGCTGATGATATGGCTTGTGATCATCATTCCTTGGAGGCTTCTAGCTTGACTCCGCCATCGTCTCTAGGTCTGGTGGAATCTTCCTTCTTTACAAATTTTTGTAACTTCCCTCTTTGTATGAGTTCCTTTATCTGCTTCTTCAAGTCTCTACAGTCCTCTGTATAATGGCCGTGATCTTTATGAAAACGGCAGTATTTCCTCTTGTCACAGACATTGGGTGACAAGTGTAACAACCTTGGCCACTTGAAGTAGTGCTCGTCCTTAATCTGTGCCAGAATTTTATCAATAGGCATAATTAAAGGAGTCAATTTTACCATGCGAGGAGTTTTATCGTCTTTCCTCTTGTTCCCGTCAGTGCATTTTGACTTCTTCAATTGCCGCTAAAGCATCCTTAGCGTTCATGTACTTTTAAGCTTTCAGGAGCATCTCTGCCATCGTCCGTGGGGGGTTCTTCGCAAGTGAGACCACAAACTCCCTAGACTTCAACTCGGCTTTAAAGGTCGTCAGTTGCACTTTGTCATCTACGTCATCCACCTCTAAAGTTTCTCTAGTGAAACGCTTCACATACAATCTCAACGTCTCCTTTTCTCCTTGTTTAATGGTAAGCAGGTGGTCAGCTGGCCTTTTTGGACGTTGTCCACCGACGAAATGGCGTAAGAAAGAGTCATTTGCTCGAAATCATCGATGGACGAAGTTGGTAACTTCGTGAACCATTCCCTCGCAGCTACTTTGAAGGTAGTCGGGAAGGAACGGCATAATATCTCATCAGGAGGCTGTTGAAGACCCAAAGTGTTCTTGAAGGTATTAAGGTGATTCAAAGGATCCTTCAACTTGTCAAACGGCTCAAGCTGTGGTAGGCGAAACTTCGAGGGCACTGGGCACTCTAAAATCACCATGGTGAAGGGTGGATTTGTCTTCCTGACCATACAGTCCCAGCTCTGGTCTATTTTTTCCTTATTGCACTCCTCAGCTCGTCCATCTCCTTTCTCATTTCCCTAAAGAGGTTCGAGCTTGGTTCTCGTGGGGTGGTAAGCCGTCGGCATTCGACCCTACTCTAGCTATCCCCATCGTTATCTCGGTTTGTCCTAGACCGGTTCCCTTCTTGCTGCAGCTGCAACCTCATCTCTTGATTTTGTCGGGTAAGCTCTTCCACACTGGTTGTTAGTGTTTGGATTTGCAGAGCTAATGCTGCAAAATCCTAGGGAGTGTTGGGCTCCATCTAGACTTGTGCGTTGAGTGGAACTATGTTCTCGAACCTAAGCCTGAAAATATCATTCCCCACAGACGGCGCTAAATTGATGAAGCAGAAATCTTCAGTTAAGTGAACTTGTCCATATAAGCCAACAACCTCGTCCCTGTACCTGAAAATGCTGCACGAAGACCTTCTTAGGTGGTCATCATTGTGGTGCCTGCCAAAGAATCTCCAATGATTAAGTCAGCGTATGGAAATTCCAAGAGAATATTAGAGATTAGAGTTATGGCATGTATTTGGATTATTCGTACCTTGTATTGGTTTTGTGGAGGTTTATATATGGTGCCACAGCATCTAGCCGTTGTGGCTTTTATTGTAGCTTTAATGCCTTTATTGGTAACACTTCCATGTTTAGTAATGTAGGCTTTGATGGGCCTCCAACAATCTATACAGCTAGTCTTGTAACCGTCCGAGGTATTATTTACTGCATTGAATGGCTTTCCTCCATTTGTCATTGACGTGGATATGTGGATGGAGATGTTTGATTAGTTCGTCTAAGCAAAAGAGTTCGTTGGTCCCATTAGTTCTTAATTTCTTTTCTTTGTGCTTGAGAAAAAAAATTAGTATGACACAACTTTGATGAACTTAATTTGAACAATATGGTTCAGAATGAAAAATTAAATTGCTACCCGCCACTTTAATCCCAATTTTCATAATAGATCAGTAGCTAATCTCATCTGTTAACCCTTGATCTTGCATGTAAGTTAAATATTGATAGTCGCAAACAAGATGGTGGTGGAAATCATAAATTTGTCCTAATCTTTAGTTGACTTTTTTGCCCCCTTTTTAAGGTAAAACTATGCTACTGATCCTTAAAATTTACCATGTGAGTACAATTGGTCTCATAAAGTTCAAGTGAACACTATTAATTAGTCTCTCAAATTTAAAAAATAAGTGTTGCTAGTTGTGGGGGCCAGTTACTCAGGAAATATTGTTGAAAGCAGTATTAACTAGACCTATGGCCCTATCTGAGGATGTTGGACCATCCGAGGAGGCCCAAGTAAGGCTATGAATAGAATAAAGCTAAGAGAGGAGTAAAGGCAATGTGAGATGGGTCCAACAAGTTTCCAAGGACAACAGTATCCTCGGCAACATGTATCCGAGATGAATCTAAGTACCTTATCATCACAAACTTACTTCGGGACTACGTCACAGCTGAGAGTGGAACATTGGATCAGGGATAAGGATAAAAAGGCAGACAAATATCTTCAAAGGTTGCGACCTCCACATTAATTGTCTCTCAACCAACTCTCTGGCTGTATTAATGTGGAAGTGATACCTGAACAATGATCGAGCAGCCTTACAAGCCACTGGTTGATGGTTCCAAGAAGTGTTGGATAGGACAGGGAGGAATCCCCCTAATCTAGCATACACATGTGTGGTAAGGATGACACGAAGGTTGCAATATATAACCTAGAAGAATGCGCCAAAAAAAAGGGACGAGAGACTTCTTAAAGAAAACCATAGAACAAAAAATAACCTAGTTGGTTCCGAGGACAAATTCGATAATCTTGTCTGTGTCATATCATCTTACATCGTTAAGATTAATCGTTTTTCTTCTAGAATAAATCTAGTTCTTCAACCCACGCTCTACAAATTTATTGTTTGGGTTGTTAAGGTTTGAGCCCAATCCGGTTTTGGGATCAATACAATTTCAGTCCCTACAATTGGCACTGTCTATGGGGAGAGCTTGATCTAGGCCAAAGGAAATTCGGTTACAACGTTCATGATGGAAGAAGCAGGTCCGCACCAGACAACAGCGGGACCGCACCAGATAGATACTGGCCCGTGCCAAGCGGAGTCAAGGGGCTCCTAGCATGGCGATCCACACCAGGGTCTCGAACAGAGAGAGGGCCATGAGGGGAGTATGCGCACAACTCATACCAGCAAAAGTCACTCTCGCGAGAAGAGCCACATCTCCCATGCAAAGAAGGACAGGGACATGTAGCGTGAGATTGACGAATTGAAAACAGAGTTGCGCCACTCCCGACGAGGGCGTTCCCCACCTAGCTCCGAGCCATCATCCGAAGAGACAAATGGAGCTAGTTATAGGCGGAGATCTAGGACTCCGCCAAGTGAAACTTTTTCCTATGAAGAGGAACACAGCCATCGACGTAGGTACAAAAGTCCACCTCGCCGAGGCTTGGGGAATAACGCCATAAACAAAGCCTTAAGCCAAGTTTCCAAATCACCCTTCACGAGGAATATAGAGGATGTGAATCTTCCCCGTCGATTTCATCAGCCCACATTCACCCTGTACAATGGTCGGACAGACCTGGTAGAACACGTTAGCCATTTCAGCCAAAAGATGGCTATCTACTCCAGAGATGAAGCTTTGATGTGTAAGGTTTTTCCATCAAGTTTGGGCCCGGTGGCAATAAGATGGTTCAACGGCTTAAAGGCTAATTCTATTGATTCTTTCAAGAAACTTACCCGAGCTTTCGGTGCTCGCTTTATTACCTATAGCAGGGTTCCTCGGCCTTTAGGGTCCTTGTTATCTATGTCCATGCGAGAGGGTGAGACTCTTAAGACATATTCAGACAGATACTGGGAAATGTTTAATGAGATTGAGGGAGAGCACAACGACGTGGCTATAAGTACATTCAAGGCCGGCATTCCAGCAAAGCATGATTTGAGGAAATCTTTAACTGGTAAACCAGTCACTAGCGTGCAGCAATTAATGGACCAGATTGATAAGTATAGAAGAGTTGAAGAAGACCAACTGCAGGGAAAAGGGAAGGCCAAGGTAATCCCTTAAGAGAGGAGGGATTTCAGGTCGGACCGGTACAATAATAACCGACCTCGGAAAGACTATACGGGGCAGTCAGGCTCTGCCAACGCCCAGGCGGTTAATGCCGTGTTCCGGGAACCGGTACAACAGGTGCTAGAGAAGATTAAGAATGAACCATTTTTTAAATGGCCCAACAAGATGGCAAGAGAGCCTACTAGACGCAACCATAATCTTTACTGCCACTATCATTAAGATCATGGGCATACGACTGATGATTGCAGGAATTTATGGGACCATTTGGAGCAACTAGTCCGAGAAGGGAAGTTGAAGCAACTCTTACACCACTCCAGTGGTCGGGTGGGCCAAGCAAGCTCAGAGATGCGGGGAGATGCTTCTTCAAGACTCCTCCTTGGCACAATAAACGTTATCTTTGCTGCCCCGGGGAGAACTGGCTCCTGTCCTTCCAGGGTACTGTCAGTATCCCGATCTCCAGCCGAGGATCGTAGCTCAACGTCTAAAAGAGCTAGGATTAACGTCCCATTGGTTTTGGGCTTTTCAGACGAGGACAAAGTAGGAACCATGCAGCCACATGAGGATGCTCTGGTGGTCACGCTGAGAATCGGCGGGTACGATGTGAGAAGGGTAATGGTTGACCAGGGTAGTGCTGTGGACATAATGTACCCTGACTTATACAAGGGGCTAGGTTTGGGGCCTGAGCATTTGACAACCTACAGTTCGCCCCTGGTGAGTTTTGAAGGAAGAATGGTCATCCTAAAAGGTCAGATAAGGCTACCTGTGCAGGTCGGTACGGACGTGGTGGAGGTGGACTTCATCGTCGTGGACATTTTCTCTCCATACATGGCTATTATGGGCCGGCCCTGGCTCCATACCCTGGGGGCGGTCTCCTCCACCCTACACCAGAAGGTAAAATACCCATCCGGAGGCCAAGATTTAGAGATAGTGGGAAGTCAAGCCGCAGCTCGGCAATGCCTGGTGACAGCTATCCAACACCGGCCGGAAGCGGAGACCTCGACAATCGCCAATAATGGTTTATAGCAGTTAACAGCCCCAGCATTACCCGACGAGGTAGAATGTGAAGATCTGGAGAGGGTAATTGTCGCTGATGATCCTGAGAAATTCTTTCAAGTTAGGGCTAAACTGCCTACGCGAGAGAAGGAGCAGCTGGTAAAATTCCTCAGAGAGAATATCGATGTGTTCGCCTGGAGTCCATATGAGGCCCCAGCTAAAGATCCGAACTTCATCTGTCATCGTCTCAATGAAAATCCTTCCATTGTTCCGAAGAGACAGCCACCTCGACGACCGTTGAAGGAGCACGCCGAAGTTGTTAGGAGTGAAGTGACCAAGCTCGAGCAAGCCGGGGCTATTAAAGAAGTATTTTACCCTCAATGGCTAGCCAATACAGTAGTGGTGAAGAAGAAGACAGGGAAATGGCGAGTGTGTGTGGACTTTACGGACCTCAATAAGGCTTGTCCTAAGGATCCTTTTCCTATGTCAAAGATAGATCAGTTGGTAGATGCAACAGTTGGCCATCCTCAGATGAGTTTTTTGGATGTATTCCAAGGATATCACCAGATACCGTTAGCGTTGGACGATCAGGAAAAGACAGTTTTTGTCACCTCAATTGGAAACTACCATTATAAAGTAATGCCCTTTGGATTGAAAAATGCGGGGTCTACTTACCAACGGATGATGACTAAAATGTTCGAACCGCAGCTAAGTAGAAACATTGAAGTCTACATTGATGATATGGTGGTGAAGAGTAAAGTGGTCTCCGGGCATGTGGAAGATCTTACGAGTATTTTTGGAATCCTGAGAGAGCATAAGCTACGTCTGAATGCCTCAAAGTGTTCCTTTGGTGTGAGTTCTGGAAAGTTCTTGGGGTACATGGTGACTTATAGGGGAATCGAGGTGAACCCATACCAGATTAAGGCAATTAACGATTTACAAGCACCCCGGAACTCGAAAGAGGTGCAGAAACTGACAGGAATGACTGCTACTTTGAACCGATTTATCTCCCAGTCAGCTGATAGATGTAGACCTTTCTTCCGTTTATTACATAAATGGAAGGGATTTGAGTGGACCGAGGAATGCGCCGTAGCATTTCAATAGTTGAAAGAGTACCTGTCTCGGTCGCCTATCATGTCCAACCCTGAGGTGGACGAGGTCTTGTTTGCTTACCTAGCAGTCGCCTCTTATGCAGTTAGTTTCGTCTTAATACGAGAGGACAGTGGCATTCAAAGGCCAGTTTATTATGTAAGTAAGTCACTTCATGAAGCCGATATGTGATACTTATCCCTAGAAAAGGCCATCTTGGCAGTAGTTTATGCGACTCGCAAACTCCTACATTATTTTTAGGTGCATACCGTAGTAGTCCTAACTCAGCTGCCACTCAAGTCTACACTTAGAAGTGCAGATTATACGGGAAGGATTGCTAAGTGGGGCACAATCCTAGGAGCTTTTGACATTAAATATATGTCCCGCACCTCTGTGAAAGGCCAGGTCCTCGCCGATTTGGTAGTCGAGTTCGCCGAGCTCCCAGAAGAAGCTGAGATGAAGCAACATAACATGGATGAAATGTCGGTTGGTCTGATTTCCACACAAGATGTCTCATCTTGGAAGGTATATGTGGATGGTGCAGCGAATCAATGGGGAGCAGGAGTGGGGCTAGTGCTGGTATCCCCCGAAAAGATCATCATTGAAAAGTCCTTGAGGCTGGGATTCTCAGCTACTAACAATGAAGCGGAATACGAAGCTCTATTGATGGGAATGAGTATGGTCCGGAAAATGGGTGGAAAGGTAGTAGAAGTATTCTCGGATTCAAGATTGATAGTCGGCCAAGTGAAAGGGGAATTGGAAGCCCGAGATGCCAGAATGCAGGAATATCTGGGTCAAGTTAGGCGTGTGCAAACGGAATTTGAGTTTTTTAACTTATCGCATATACCTCGAGGTGAAAATACCCACGCCGATTCCCTGGCAACCTTTACCACTTCCTCAGCACGGAATTTGCCCCGGGTCATAATCATTGAGGATTTGTGCACCCCCACCCCAACGGGGAGGGACGTGCTTCAGGTTCATCACGTCAACCTAACGTCGAGCTGGATGGACCCCATATTGAAATTCCTCAAAAGTGACACCTTGCTTGAAGAGAAAATAGAAGTCGAGAAATTACAGAGGGAAGCTCCTTGGTTTTGGTAATCCGAGGACAAAAAATTGTACAAACGTTCTTTTTCTGGGCCATACCTGCTTTGTGTACACCCCGAGATGTCAGAGCCACTTCTAGAGGAGTTGCATGAAGGAATTTGTGGAAGTCATATGGGGGGAAGGTCCCTATCACACAGGGCCATCACTCAAGGATATTGGTGGCCAAATATGTAGAAGGAAGCGCAGGAGTATGTTAGAAAATGTGACCAGTGTCAGAGGTTTGCTCCAAACATCCACCAGCCAGGAGAAATTCTTAACCCTCTGTCCAGCCCTTGGCCTTTTGCTCAATGGGGGTTAGATATTGTAGGCCCTTTTCCTAAAGTATTAGGAAACAAAAAGTATCTGCTGGTCAGCACAGATTACTTTACTAAATGGGTCGAAACTGAACCTTTGGCTAACATTAGAGATGTATATGTTAAGAAGTTTGTCTGGAGGAATATTGTTACGCGGTTCGGAACTCCACACACCCTTATCTTGAATAATGGCCTTCAATTTGATAGTAAGGCCTTCAGGCAATACTGCTCAGACTTAGGGATAAAGAATAGATATTCCACTCCGGCCTATCCTCAAGGGAATGGGCAAGCTGAAGCTGTTAACAAAGTAATAGTCAATGGACTTAAGAGGAGGCTAGATGATGCAAAAGGAAAATGGGTGGAGGAATTGCCACATGTTCTTTGGACCTATCGAACAACGCCTCGACAATCAACAGGAGAGACTCCTTTTTCCATGACCTATGGAGCTGAGGCCGTCATCCCTCTAGAAACTGGATTCCTAACGTTAAGGACTAGTACATTTACCTTGAACAGTAACGATGGGCTGTTGGGGAAAAGTTTAGACTTGATCGAAGAGCGAAGGGAGAATGCAATGGTCCAGTTGGCTTACTACTAGCATAAACTCAAGCAAGGCTATGATACTAATGTAAAGCTGAGGCCGTTAGCTGTAGGAAATCTGGTGCTGAGGAAAGTTCTGGGAACAACCAAGAATCCAGCTTGGGGAAAATTGGGGCCTAATTGGGAAAGGCCTTATCGGATTACTTCAGTAGCCGGAATAGGAGCCTATTATCTGGAAGACCTAGATGAAAAAGCTATACTTCATCATTGGAATGTATACAATCTCAAGAGGTACTATTATTAATAAAAGTAATTTAGTATGGATTTCTTTTAATTTATGCTGATTATGCATCTCGTGTTTCCGCACTTATGACATCTTTTGAAGTATTAAACAGAAACTAAGTTATTCAGGTCCTCAGACCACAAACTTAGTGGAAATTAATACCCTATGACATGTTTTGAAATATTAAACAGAAACTATGTTATGTTAGGTCTTCGGACCATAAACTTAATGGAAATTAGTACACTATGACATCTTTTGAAGTATTAAACAGAAACTAAGTTATGTCAGGTCATCGGACCACAAACTTAGTGGAAATTAATATCCTATGACATCTTTTGAAGTATTAAACAGAAACTAAGTCATGTTAGGTCCTCGGACCACAAACTTAGTGGAAATTAATACCCTATGACATCTTTTGAAGTATTAAACAGAAACTAAGATATGTCAAGTTCCTCGGACCACAAACTTAATGGAAATTAATACCCTATGACATCTTTTGAAGTATTAAACAGAAACTAAGATATGTCAGGTTCCTCGGACCACAATCTTAATGGAAATTAATACCCTGTGACACATATTAAAGCATTAAATGGGTTCAGTAGAAACTAATACAGCCTCTTGTTGTTGAAATGATTGGTGCCGCATCAACTTAAGCACTTCAAAATAATAAACCCTCAAGTTTTGTCCTCGTCTCGCAGGGTTCTTAATCATCTATTGAAAATAATAAGTCCCAATAGGACTGCGAGCATCATTTAATGTATAATTGAAGTATTTTAGACTTAATTTTAAATGACTTTTGAACACTTCTTTAAGTTTCAGCTCATTAGAATGGATATATGTGCCTATACGAAATGTATCTGCGAGATGTCCTGGTCTTAATGGTTATCATCCATTTAGGCTGCCAACTGTTAATATGTGTAAGTTGTGTTTTTTCTCTGGTATAAGCAAAGGACAATCAGGGTGAGACCACCCAACCCAAAATGACCAAATTGGCAACACAAAAATGAGATAAACATCAACTCAAACAAATTCCAAAAAGTAAAAATGCATACTTTGTTAAGGTGCGTGTATAAAAAATAAAAAATAAAAACAACAACAACAACGAGGAACGGAAAAGAAATCCCTTTCAAAAAGTTCTAATTAAATTACAAAATAAAGCCTATTTTTTCAGCTTAATCTAGAGCTTGGAAGTCTGGTCGGTCGGTTTGTCTGCCTCAGAGGTAGCTACCCCCTCTTTGTCCTTAGCAACCCCCTCAGCTGGCATGACCATAGAGGCCAGATCTTGCTGAAAGCCTTGAGAGGCTACCTCTACCTCAGGACCGGCTGCAACTTTATCCAAGGATGCTTCTTGGGTTGCACTGGCTTCTTTGGCTGGCTCTTGCTGGCTGGGAGAAGGAGGATTCTGAGGTGGAGCTTCTTGATTGGGATCAGTAGTCGTTTAAGTCACCTGGCTTGAGTGGATGGAGGATCCGAGGTGTGGATCGCAGTAGGATAAAACACATTCTCTGCCTTCCTCAACTCAGATGAAGCCTCAACCCCAGCTCGGTTAAGGGCTTCATTCTAAGTTTGGGCGTAGTAAATGCGGTATACCATTGGCACCTCTGCCTTGAGATTTTCCTCTGTCTCGACCACTCCAAGGTCGTAACCTTTCTGTTCGGCGTCATTCGTTGCCTGTTCGGCCTCAGCCTTTGCCTTCTCAGCCTCCTCCCTAGATTTTTCAGCTTGGTCTTTTAACTTTTGAGCCTCCTCTAACTGCTTTTTAAGGGCGGCCATTTGGTCCCTGGTAGCCTTCAATTCTTCGTTTGCTTCGCGCAAGCGCTTCCTCTAATCCTCGGCTTGCCTTTGTGCGCCTTCCAAGGCCGAATCAGCGTTTTGCGAGCTTGCTCCTCAACAATTAATTTTTTCCTCGCGTCAGCCAGATTGTGCTCGGATATGGTTAACATTTGTACGGTAGACGCCCGTTTCTTCTTTTCATCCTCTAACTATTGCTGGCAATTGATGAACATCTCATCCAGCTTAAAAGTGTTTTGAATAACCTAAAAGGAAGAAGTCAACACAATAGTCAGTAGAAAGCACACATCCATGAATAATGATCGCAAAAAGAAAAAGAAGAGAGTTAGCACTATACCATTCCCAAGTATATTTTATTGTTAAGGATGAGTTCATTCTTCCTTACATTCTTTAGTTCGACCATGTCCTTTGGAAGTAATAAGGCCTCCTCTACAGCCGAGGTTACGTGGCACCCAATGCCACCGTTGAAGTCCCTAATTGACGCATCATCTCTTAAGGGCTCCCCGCCGTGCATGGGTGCTGGCAGCCAAGCTTGTGGCTCAGGAGGTTAAGTGTCCAACCTCTCCTGGCCTCGCTGTGAAGTATGGCTTGTCTTCTGCTGTTTTGTAGCTCGCTGGGTCTCTTCCTCACGAGTCGGACGGGATTTTTCTGTATCTACCACGTCCTTCCTTTTCTACTCCCTTCACCTTTTCAAATTGGCAGTTTCAACTCAGACTGGCTGGGAAGGTTGGTGAGGAGCAGAAGGAGGAGACTTGGTAGGAGGAGGAGGAATCTGAGACCGCATGGATCTCCCCGGTGCACCCTTCCCAGGCTGATTCTCTATCAGCTCCATTAGACTTTTCTAGGGCTTCCTTTGTACGCCCATTTTGTCGAGATCTTCCTCAGAGTGTATAGTTTGATTAAAAATCTCGAAGTCGTCCGAGGAGTCTAACACTTCTACAACTTCCTCTGGATTTTCTTCTTCTTCGTCCTCTTTTTCTTCTTCCTCTTTCTCTTCTACTTCCTCTTCCCTAAGAGCAAGCTGGGATGAAGAGGCTCCTGTTGAGACAGTGGCAACAAAAAGAGGATGAGTGCGGGGGGTATCTCTAGGAAATGGTATACCTTCTGGAACAACGAACCCCTTGTAGGCGGCGCTAATACGCTGGAGCCGAGGATCACGAGCTTTAATTACGTATTGGGGAGCTTGAAAGGCGAACAAGAGAGGTGTGTATCCGAGGATTAAGTGGGCTGCTCAGAGTTGACCGTCAGTTTCGTTCACGTATTTTTCAGCTCACAACACCCTATCCGAACTCTCTTTGTTGACTAGGCAGAGGTTGGGCTTAGTATAACGCCTATCTGTAAAGTCATTGAATTAAAGGAAAGTTTCATGAGAAACGAAGATATTGAGACACTGAACAAACAAAGAAAGGATGTAAACTAAAGCTCATGAGTCCATGGCTATACTACCACCAGGTACTCCCTCCTCCGTTGGGCAAGACAAGCCATCGTGCCATTCCCCGAAAAAAATAAGGAAGTACTCCTTTAAATTTTTGTTCGAAGTGGGAAGGCACTGGATTAACCTTACCGCGGGATACCTTGATTTGAGGTAGTATCCCTGCCCCTTCAAATTATTTAGATTGTACACCCAGTTTACATCATGATGGGTCAGGTTCAAGTTCATTCTCTCATTTAAGGCTTCTATACTTCCCAGGACTCTAAACATGTTTGGGGCACACTATGTGGGAGACAACCTAAAAAATCTAAGATAGCTTCTAGTGATAGGGCCCATGGGAATGGTCATCCCACCTTCTATGAAGGCGATCATGGGAATGACTACTTCCCTTGTTCTCCTATTGCCAACCCATTCCCCCTAGGCAGCGTATCTCATACCCACAGTTGGTGGAATCCTATATTTTGCCTGGAAGCTTCTCATACCCCCCTCGGATTTAACAAGATCCTCGAATTTACCCATTCTCCTAAGGGGTTTTGAAGAAAAATCAATAAGTTTAAGATAAAAGTTAAAAAGAGGTTTTAAGAAGACTTACAGGTTTGAAAGAGGGTCCTCGAACAAGAATCTAGTATTTGTAAACGCATAAGGAAACGAAGGAAAGTGATAGGTTCAATGTATGAGCTCTAGGATTGTGTGATTGATGAATGTAGGAAAGAGAGTTGATTTGAAAAACTATTTATGTTGGCTCAGAAGTTACAAGCGGGAAAGTTCTTGCTCGTAAAACGAGAAAAGCCTCCCGCCGTTCGATTTACATCTTGCCGTTGAATGTGGGAGATAGAGACGTCGCCAAAATTTAATGCTAGGCACGCCTTGGACGCCGAAGCGTCAGGAGCATATCCAAAATATACCAAAAGACATGAAGGAGGTCAGAAATGCAAAGTGAAGCCAAAAACGGAACATAATAAGGACGTCAAAATCATCCTTTTCTTCCGAGGAGTCAAAAAGCAAGATTTTGAGGGGCTATTGTGGGAGCCAGTTACTCAGGAAGTATTGTTGAAAGCGGTATTAACTGGGCCTATGGCCCTATCCGAGGATGTTGGACCATCTGAGGAGGCTCAAGTAAGGCTATGAATAGAATAAAGCTAAGAGAGGAGTAGAGGCAATGTGAGATGGGTCTAACAAGTGTCCGAGTACAACAATATCCTCGGCAACATGCATCCGAGATGAATCTGAGTACCTTATCATCACTAACTTACTTCGGGACTACGTCACAGTTGAGAGTGGGACATTGGATCAGGGATAAGGATAAAAAGGCAGACAAATATCTTCAAAGGCTGCGACCTCCGCATTAATTGTCTCTCAACCAACTCTCTGACCGCATTAATGTGGAAGTGATACTTGAATAGTGATCGAGCAGCCTTACAAGCCACTGGTTGATTGTTCTAGGAAGTGTTGGATGGGACAGGGAGGAATCCCCCTAATCTAGCATACACGTGTGTGGTAAGGATGACATGAAGGTTGCAATATATAACTTGGAAGAATGCGCCAGAAAAAAGGGACGAGAGACTTCTTAAAGAAAACCATAGAACAAAAAATAACCTAGTTGGTTCCGAGGACAAATTCGATAATCTTGTATGTGTCATATTATCTTACATCGTTAAGATTAATCGTTTTTCTTCTGGGATAAATCTAGTTCTTCAACCCACGCTCTACAAATTTATTGTTTGGGTCGTTAAGGTTTAAGCCCAATCCAGTTTTGGGATCAATACAATTTCAGTCCCTACACTAGTATTTTTGTCAATTGCTGTTAGTTTTATTGTCTACGTGGCTAATAGAACAATGATGTGATATCTTTTTATATACTTGGAACATTTAATATAAGCCACACATCAATTAAAATCCTGGTTAAGTACAAATAAGCAAAACAAATGAAACAATCTCTTCACTCCGTCACTCAACCCTCTTCTCTTTTGCTCCTCTATCACAAGTTAATCACAACCTTCTCTCCATAATGAACCTCTGACAATCTGCCATACCTCGACCCATACAGCTCTTTGGATTGAGAGTGAATGTCTTCTTTGGGTTCCAAAAGGGCTTGAGTTTCTTGATTGGGTTGAGTAGTCAAAGTTGGAGCAAATCTCAGTAAGGATGTGGTTGGTCTCCTTGATGAATCTAGTTGACGGCGTCTGTATGGGAGGAGCAGAGGTGTGGCCCACCCCACCTCCTCAGTTGCTGCTTCTCTTCAACCAATTTTTCACTCAGATCTCTCTCCATCAACCTAGCTAAAATTTCTTCATCATTTTTTGGTTTTATAGAAAGTTCCTTTTTTGGGCTATCCTAGCTCCTAGGGAAGAATAGATCTATAGAATTTTTTATCTAAACTCATGGGTTCAGTTGGGCGAAAGAGGTGGATGACCATCATGAGCTTTGATGGCCATGATCGACGAAGGTTAGGATGCATGGGTTTGGGACCTTTGGATTTGGCTTCTTTTTGTTTTTGCTGGAAAAAAAAAAATAGGCTTCTATAATTTGGTGGGTAGGAGCTTACACAATTTTTTAATTGACGTGTTTGCTTTGTATTGGACCAACTCAGTTAAAGATGCCACATCATTGTTAAAGTAAGCCACATTGGTAATAATATTAACGGTAGTTAATAAAATAACTAATATAGCTTATTTTTTTAAAAATTTGAGTAAATAATAGTACTCACTTGAAATTTAAGGAATTTGTGTTTATAGTGTAAACTTATAAGACTTATAGTATAGTTTTGCTTTTTTTTTTTTTTTTTTTACATACCTAGTATTGGAAAGTGCATTAAAAATAATAATTTGATATCTTATGAAAAGAATTTACAAACTTTATGTAGTTTAATATCAGTTCTATATAAATTAATAAGAAATTAAGAATACATACAGAAAAAAAATTCAAGATTTATTGCTTCGTGGGCTGAATTTTGATATCACACATGCACATACATAGATATATACATACATATTTGCTTTAGTGTTAACCAAAAAAAAAAAAAAAAAAAAAAAACAAAACAAAAAAAAGCTTTCTAAAGAAGGAGTAAACTAATACCACATAAAGATTATTGATTAAAATTTTCTTTTGAATTTCTTAATTAATTTTGATACTCTTTTTTTGATAAGTAACTTTGTAACATTATGAATTTTAATTAGATATCATTCATTCATTAAAAGATCGTATATACTCAATAGTAAAATTTCATACAACGTTGAAAAGCTTAACTTTTATAGTTAAAAAAATAATAATGAAAATGGTACATTTATATTAGCTTCCTGATTTAATCTTTTATGAGATAATTTTTGCTTTTTTAAACATTGGAACCTCTTGAAAATTAAAACTTAAACAATTTAATACTTTTTTTTCTTTTGAGAGAAAAGGATCTCATAAAGTTTTGGAGGGGTCAAAACAAAAAATAATAATAATAATAATTATTATTTTTCTCAAAGGAATGATGCACTTTTCAAATTTTTAGGGGCCATGGTCCCCTAATACCACACAACCTAGCTTTATTATTATATACATATATTCATTTAAACATTAGACATTATATATATATATATATATATATACACTTAAATCAAATCTTATACTCACGAGTTTATTTAAGAATATATTATTATATTTGAATTTAACTCTTTTCATAGTTAAACATAAACCTAAACTTTTACTTGACTTATCTATATATATATATATAAAACCGAAGCTTTTGAAGCTCCCACAATTTTCCACGTCAGCATTATTATAAAAATAAAATTATTAAAAATAAATAAAACCCTAAATACCGTAATTATGCCTAACCCAATATCTATTTCTCTCCAAAACAAACCCGATAATCTTCAACTTCTAAACAATACCTGATACAAACGCAAACGCCATACCCTTCTCTCTCTGTCTCTATCTCTCCTTCAAACGCAAACTCAGCCTAACAAACACTGCAAGACCCATACCCTTCTCTCTCTTTCTCTATCTCTCTACCCTTCTCCTTCCCCAAAACCCAAACGCCAATCAGATCTAATAGACCGCCTTTCATGGGACATTGGGACAAATCAAGTTTCAGAGACTAAAACGATTCCGTTGGAGCTCTCTTTCTCTATCTCTCTACCCTTCTCCTTCCCCAAAACCCAAACGCCAATCAGATCTAACAGACCGCCTTTCATGGGACATTGGGACAAATCAAGTTTCAGAGACTAAAACGATTCCATTGGAGAGAGGCTGCAGTTATTTCTCTTAATGGGTTTTCGCCAGAATCAGCTGGCCGTTGGGGGGACGATATGGTATGTTAGGTTTGGTTTTTGATTTTGTTATTAATCTTGATTTGCGTTGCTTTAAATTTTCAGATCCCACACCCCCCCTTTTCTCAGCCTCTCCGTTTATCAAGTTCCAAAATCAACCAAAGCCTTAACTTTGAACATACCCATTTGTATATCAAGTTGAGGCATACTTCAATTTTATTTTTTATGTATATTTAAAATTTTTCCGTTTGGCTATTGAGTTTGAGTTTATGGTCTGCAATTTTTTGCATTTTTAGAGAAAAGCTCAGAAATTAGGCCCACTCTGTGATTTCTCAGACACTATTACCAGTAAGTTTTCTAATTTTGTTTTATAAGTTTTCCTGTTAAATATGATTTAGGGTTTTATTTCCTCCTTCATTAACCTTGGCTTTGCCGTTGCTGCCATGCCCAGCGAAGGGCTAAATCTATAGAGTTTAGAAATTGTCTGCAAATCCCAATAATAACAAAGTGCATAATTTGGAAGTTAAGGGAATAGGTATCAATTTTTTTGTTGCTTTGTGTTGTGAGGGTAATGGCAGAGAAAGCTTAATTGGTGTAGTTTTGCTGAAGGATTTTAAGGTTGATGCGGAAGCAATTGGACTTGCTTAATGATTTTGCTGAAGGTATCAATTGGACTTGCTCAATGTTTTTGAAATGCTTAGGCGGTAATCAGAGCCTTTGCAAATCTAATGTCGTGTTTATTTTTAATTGCTTTATTTCTGAAATTTTTAGTTATATTTTTCTTTCAAGAATAATTCAGAGGTACCCAAATGAAGGTTTTTTTGTTATTGTTTATAGTGACACAACTGATTTTATTAATGAGCTGGGTTTTGGGTTTTTGACTCATATGTGTGCATGTGAGAGTTTGATGTGCTTTATTATGTTAAATTAACCATAAATCTGTTATGGATCAGAAGAACTTAGTAGTTACTTCTTTAATGGTTAATCATGGATAGAGTTTGGTGTGCTTTGATTTGTTAAATTAGCCAAGTCTGATATGCGTTTCAACTTTTTAATCATGGTTATGCTGGCTTTGCTGACTTTCGGTTCCATGTTTAACTTGCCAATAAAAAGAAGGGGAAAAAAACTGGTGGTTTGGGTGTCTCCAAGTTGTATAACTTAAGAGCCTCAAATAGGAAAGTGGACCGCAAAACGAAAATCTACATGAAAAACAAAGTGGAAGGTTCCCTGCAACAACAAAGGTTCCATTCTTACATTGTTTATGCCTTAATACTTCTATATTGTTCACTGTTGTTAAGATTCCATCTTCCTAATTAATTTTTGATTTCTTATTTTCATTCTTTTTCGTCTTTTTCTCCAATTGGTATACCGTGTTTTTTGTACCAGACATTGGGTCTTATGCCAAAAATAATAATTGAATCAGGGTTAAAGGTACCCTGATTTCCCATTTTATTTTTTCAATTTCTGGGGATCTGTTTGGTCAATTATTGTTTTTTGGTTAGAATATTTTTCCCTGTTTGGTATACTTTTGTGAGATTTTAAAGTTTTCTTTATTTAGGTTATGGTTTTGTCATTGGTAGAGGATTTGTTTCAATTTCTTTATGCCATCTTTTTCATTCAATTTTAAGTTTTGTCATAGGATGTTCTGAGCATCCTAAGACTCTTATATCAACATGAGTTGCAAGTGTTGTAATATATGTGATTCCAATTTTCTTTCCTAATGTTGGTTGCGAAATTTCAGTTATAGAGATAGGGTTTTTTAGGTAGATTCTTGCTTACATCTGTCTTTGTTGATGTCATTTTTTTCCATCTTTTCATTTCCTATCTCTTTGTCCAATTGAAGAAAATTGAAGTGCAGATTGCAATTCATTTGCCTCTTTGTTAGATTTCTACTTTGTTCAATGTAGCCTTATTTTGGGAATACAAGATTGATTGAAAATTGAGACTGCCATGAGTATTAATTTTGATAGGTGCATTAAAAATCTTCTAATTATAAGTTAATGAATCTGAGTCCTAATTTTAAGTAATGAGTGTGATTGTTGTATTATATACAAAAAAATAAAGGTCATGAACAAGGAATTTGGAGTTGAGAAATTCAAAATGCAAACCTTTACAGGATATTGCCAATTTTTAAAAAACTAAATATCAGGAAAGATATTAATTTGTTGTTGTTGATCTCTCACTTCTTTCCTTTATAAAAGTTCATGTTGTTCAGGTATTAGGAAAGTTGTTAATTTGTTTAATAAATAAAAAAGAATAGCATAATATGAACGTATATACTCCATTCTAATTTGATCATAAATTGATCAAATCAGTTGGTGTTTGTTTGCAATGCATCTATGATTTTGTAAATTTTATAGACCCAAAAAAGGAGGAGACTAAACCTGCATTTAGAATTCATCTCTATCTAAACTGCACTATGATTATTACACAATCATTGATTTAACTCTCTCCTTTTTTGTTTTTGTGTAGGTGATTTTGTAGATTTCCATGCACCAATGTATATCTTACATGCCCACATTGCTTATCACGAACCAAGAACTTGTGCTACAAATAACAAAATAATGTTATGAACAATGTTAATGTTGTAGCTTCATTGATGGTATGTACTTAAAATGATTTCAAGCAGCTTCATTGATGGCATGTACTTAAATGATTTCAAGCAATTGCTTCAAATATTGAACCTTATTGTATTTTAAATTTTTTCCATAAAGTGGCTTGGCTGAGCCTAATAGCACTGCTTCGAATAATTGTGTATTACTTTCAACCCAACATTTGGTGTTTTTGAAATTGATTGTATGTCTTACTTAAGATGTATCCAAAGAGTTTATGAAATTTGCTTTTAATTGTTTATAAAGATAGTTGAAACTGAAATATATAGGCATTTTGTTTGATTCCTTTCAAATAGACACTCTTTCAAACTACTACTATTATTTGCATGTACTTAAGATGTATCTAAAGGAAATTAGATGCATCTGACACAATTATAGGTTGCTACAAATGATCTCCTCAACAGTTTCAAAGAAGCCAGCATAATCAAAATTGGAGGCCATAAAGAGTAGATAAGCAGAGATACTTATACTATTTGTCAGCTGTTTCTTTTCAAAGTTTTGAATATTGTGTTTATGAGTTGCTTCTTATAAGAGATAGTAGCATAGTGCCCCATGTGTTTATGTGGCATATTATTCCTTGGTAGCAAATGCATGGTCTTGCTAATGCTGTCATGAGATTATTTGTAATTGTTATTTAACTAACTATCCCGTGCATCGCACGGGTTAGCGACTAGTTTATAATATAACCTAACATAAACCATTTTGACATTTTCCCCGAACTTATTCAACTCAACCCTATTCCCAAAAACGAAATAACAAAAAACTCCTTGGGACCTTTTTTTTATTATTATTATTATTTTATTTTAAGCCCAAGCTTACCACTTTGTTTTTTAAGCCCAACCTTACTACTTTTTTGTTTTTGCAATCCAAGTCCTTGATTTTACTCCAAATTTGGGGATTCCAATTGGGGCTAATTTTTAATTTTAAAGAACTTCATGACCACCAACTTCCAAATTTACAAAGAGAAGTAGAAAACCCGTTTATGGGCTTGGAATTTGGAAATTGGAACAATGAAACCCCACTTTTCTCGCACTTCTTTACCAACCCAGAAAACAAAGAAGGTAATGACACTCTTCCCTTTCTACTTTGATTCAAAATCTTTTTCAAATTTCTGGGTAGAGCTTTATTTCATTGGATTGTTGTTTCATTTAGTGGTGTATGCATATTTGGGTGGTGTTGTGGAAAATTATCAAAGTTTTGATTCCATGAAAATCTGCTTTTATTTTATTTTTTTATTCTATATAGAACCCATGTTTCAAAGATTCGATTTTTATGGTTAATTAAGTGTTCTAAATGATATAGCTCTAGTGTTTTCCACCATTGTTGTTTGAGGTTTTGAGGAGGCAGTTAGATCTTAGATGTAGTTAGCTCCTTCTGTTCTTTCTTAACCTATCAGAAAAAGAAACCAACAAAAAGAAAAGAAAAAAAATCTACAGTTCATTTAGGGTGTCGTACCGTGTCATACCGGCGTCGTACAGGCCTTTTTATGTTATAATTTTCAGAAATTTCTCGTGTCGTTGTGTTGTATCGTACCGTACATGTGTCCGTGTCCGTGTCCATGTTTGTGCTTAGAGTGATCTCAATCTCACCAGTCCATTATGAACCAGAGTATGTGTTAAACACTTAAACTTGAAATGTTGAAATCTCTTACTTATATAGAATTGTAAGAGATGCCTTTTACTCTTTTAGTCTAAAGGGGAAAAAAAACCCCACCAATAAAATTGAAGAATATACTCTGTATCTATCCTTAGTCATTTCATTTCTCCTCCATGCCTTTTAATGGCTTAAAAAAGAATTGTATGCCCAGCCATGATCCTTGGCCCTATGCAGTTTGGTTTGATTGTACTGAATGATTACTCCAAATTTGGCCTGGCAATGAACTTTTCTTCTAAGTATGCCAATGAGCTATTGAGCTATGTATTAAAGGGTCACCAACTCACCATTAGCTAACATTCTTACTTCTTCCAAAGTTGAAATCTTTTTTCATTTTAGCTCACCACTTCTAGTTTTTCATATAGCATATCTTACTCGTTTTTATTTGTCTTGTTTCTATATAACAACTTTAGGTGGAAGGTGAGTTCGTGGGTTTGTGACCCATAGGGTGCTTCTGTAACTTACCTATAAAAATAAAATTAAAAAAAAAAAAAAAAAAAAAAAATCCTCAAAGGGAAATTACATTGAAATTCACGGATTTTTATAAATAAACTTCCTTAAGGCAATTTTCAGTGCCATGACAAACTCAGAAGCTGAGAAATTTTCAGCCTTTGTCAATCCATAACCGCAAGTCCTCTCTATCTCCATTTCAACTTTCTACTTCATTCATCCTATATAAATTTTCTTTGGTCGAAAATTAAGAAAGAAATGAAATAATGACATAGGTTTGATGCATAAAGGAATTGTTGCGGCTTTGATTTGGCTTGGTTTTTGAGCTGTTTTTCTGAGTTTTTGTTTAAAACACTTGAGCTTAGGAGGCTTCAGCAATCACTGATCTGTTTTCCTGAATCTACTTTGATCAATATTCTGTAAAAATTTTAGATTTACTCCAAAAGTTCACAGAAAGAATAACATTTAATTTACTAAAAAGTGGTATCAAAACGGCAACTACAATGGCATTTGCTTGACTTAAGTTTCCGATTAAAATACTCTATATGAGCTCTTGATGCACGATATTGTTTAACAAGATTGTGTGGCCTTCGTTTTCGTTTTTTGGTACCTGGTCTATAGTCTTATGTCATCTGCTAGATCTTATTCATTGCTTGGACAAATTCATTTGCTATTGCTTGTTCATGTAATCAGTGAAACCCCTGTAGTTGATTGTTGAAGTGGGGCTAGGGGAGGGACTATAAGCCCTCAGCAGTCAGTGTAGCAAAGCAGATAAATTGTGATTGACAGAGGCATGTTGTGTAGCATGCGTTGTACAACACAGAAGTTATTTGAAGGGCACCATATGAATTATATTTAATGCATCATGGCTTATATGTCAACAAGAAAAGACTCAAATTATGATCTTCAGCTTGATAACAAAGGCTGTTAGAATGTTTATACTTCTTTTGACAAGCATATAGATGTGGAACATCATGAGGGTGATTGTTTAAGAGATAGAGTTTGACCTTTGAATCTATTTTATCTAACTTCTGTAGAAAATTTAAACAGAATAAGATTTACTCCAAAAGTTCAGAGAAAGCAGAGCATTGGTTATATAAATATGCTATAAAAACAGCAACTACAATGTCATTTTATTGGACCTAAGTTTCCCATTAAAATTACCTAAATGAGCTCTTGGGAGACTATATTGCCTTACAAGATTGTGTTGGCTCCATTTCCCTTTAATACTTGGTCTGTAGTCATATGTCATCTGCTGCTGCTTATTCATTGCTAGGACAAATTCATTTGCTATTGCTTATTATTGTGGTTCGTGAAACCCCTTTAGCTGATTGTTGAATCATGGCTCCTGTCTAGGGGATGGAAGTCCACCCATTGGGCACGGGGGGAGTTAGAGGAATCTTCTGCTGTGAGCCTAGCAAAGGAGAGGCAGTGTTGTGGCTCACAATGATTCTTTGACTGATTCTTGGAGCAGTTATATAGGTGGCTGGATTGGGTGCAGATGGAGAGACTTGGTGTTGTAAAAGAGAGACAGTGTGACTGGCTGATGTCTTTTGGCTGATTGATGATTGTGTGGGACTTGACCTTGCAGTAACTCCAACAAATGCTTTTAATTCATCATATTTTTTTCTTCTCTATGGAGGAATCTGCTAGCCTCATGTGCAGGCATGCTCATGAGAAAAAGCACTGCTGTGACTATGAGAAGCATATTTAGAAGCCTGATCTTGTTCTACAAGTATAGTGAGTTGAGAGAAGTTTGATGGAGAACATCTTAGGCTCTTGGCTTTATAAAGAGGAAATTTTACCATGGGGCCATTAGATGAATCTGGTAAGAAGCTAAAGTTTGACCACAAAGGATACCATGATAGACACAAAGGTAACCTTTGCAACTCCAATTTTACCCTTAAAAGGAGTAGAATTCTCTAAAGAGTCTATTTCACAGTTAAGAATTTATTTCTTAGGTTTGATAGTGCATAGAATGTTACATCATTTAAAATTTTAAATGACATGACACTACATATACCCTTTAAATTTGTAATATTTAATTTGAACCATATAATAAATTCATTGCATATGGAGAAGAACCATATTGAAGTATTTTTCTTTTTTAGTATCTATAAAGGTTACCGATTAAGGTCCATGCAACTCCCTGGCTCAGAATGAAGGTTAAGGTTATGCCTTGTCCTTGTGTTGCTCCAATTTTTCTGTAGTTAAGCACAATCTCCTAACGCATTTAGAAGTTAGAACTACCAATAAATTTATGAATAGTAATTTGTGGAAATGTACAACAATAGCAGACGAACCAACATCGTTAAATAATTCTCAAGCGTCATGTAATTTAGTAGTATTATTTGGTTTGACAAGGAAAACTTTAAATTCTCCTCACTTGTTGTAAGGAAACAAAAATATATTAAAATAATTAAACAATTTTCCTCTCTTTTAATATATTTTTGTTAAAATAATTAAGCAATTTCCTTAGTTTCTAGCACTATCAGTTCTAACGGGGATTTATTTGGCCTTGCTGATGATTGCAGGGATCTTCCGCTGCAATTGCCTCAGGTTAAGATGTCTCTCTGTTTCAGAGAGGCTAACTTCTGCGTTGATGCTCTAGCGAAATTGGGAGCTTCTATCTCTGATGGTAACACTCGTTTTGTAACCCCTTCCCCTGAAGTTATTCCCCTTTTGCAATTTGAATTCCTGGGAATGTATGGTAATAGGCTATGTCCTACTGTTTGTGGAAACAACTTTGGCTAATCTATAAATTGATCCCATATTTACCATATGTATATTTCAATGTGTTAGAATTAAAATAACAATTGACATTAAATTTATCTTGTAATAAAATTTTAAAAAAGCTAAGAGAAGTTAGTGAGATTTGAGATTTCATATTCCTTCTGAGAGCAAAAAGGCAGTGAAAAGCGCACAGATGGCCATTTTAATTACCCTACAAAGAAAGGCGGGATGTCAGCCATTGTCACACAAGGCAAAATATGAAATGAAAAATGGAATATAAACTTTTCTGAAGAGTCAATCGGTTGAAGGATAAGGTCATCAAACCTAAGCTATATTTATATATTGTATTTTGTTACATTTATACTTACGTCACAAATCACAAGGGAAGAGCCGAAGAGATGCCTTGCCATCAATTTGGATAAAAAAAAATCCACCAATATAACTGAATGCCAAATCTTGATCCTTGGCCTTAATGCATTTTTGGTTATATTGGTCTGTACGTAGAGAGACTCAATGGGAATTCCCAATAGGTTGAAAAAATATAGAATTCAGATGATGAAAAAGAGAGTGGGATGCTGAGTAGATTGAACCTCAAAAGACCTGAAATGAAATCCTGAGCCATAAACAAGATAACATAAAAAAGGGTATAGAACATGATGTTAAGTGAAAATGACTTGTGGTGCTTTGACTTGAAGCTGACTTAGGGACTTGACATATGAATTCACTATGTTAGGTTATGTGGAGGAGACGGGGCCATAATTTGAAAGTGAAGGGACAAAAAAAAAAAAAGTTCTTTAGATCGTGTTTAGATAATTCAACTAGATATGCGCATCATTGTGTTTAGATAATTCAACTAGATGCGTGCATCTTTCTCTAATCATATAAATCTCGTTGCCTAACACCTTCCCAAGCTCATACTTTAGTTTCAAAATGAAGATTTAACTAAGTGTTTTATTTTTTTGGTTGAGAAAGAGGTTTAATTAAGTTGAATCTCTATTTATGGGTTAAAGTGGTTCTTAAATCTAAAACAAGTGATCATTCCCTCTCCACCAAACATGGCAAAACGGGCCGAAATTTGCTAATGTGACCTGAATCCAAAATTTTTGGAATAAATAAAAAATGGGCCAACCTACAGCCCGCCCGTTTTTTGATGGCTAACTCGACCCGACTAACTTGTGACTTGACCCATTTTTTAAAATTTATTTTCTCTAAAAAATATTTAGACTATATGCCAATGTGCTAGTTGCTTAGCCATAAAGGCACAACATACTACACTGACACTACTTAGCCATTTAGTAGCCACCAATGGCAGTGGCGGTGGCCATGCCCCTATTTATTTATTTTTTTAAAAAAGTTAATTAAATTAAATTAAAAAAAAAAGGCTAAAGCATTTACAGCTACATGTCTACACTACTAAACGTCTAACCCCAAATTAAATACTAAGTAGTAGAGTTAAACACTAAGACTAAATTACTAACACTATGTCTAACTAGTACAATTCATAGAGATTAATGTTTCACATACACTTGTACGTGTAAACAATTGATGAAAATTGTAGAAAATGATTGATTATCTGTTTATATGGCTTAAAATTGAGAACTGGGCAAAGGCTCTTAAAAAAAAAAAAGATTTTTTTTACCCTCCTATTGGTTCATATAAAACAACTCTTCAATTTACAACATGCTTATTGAGGCATTTTTGTATGTATGTGAAAGCAAATGTGGAAAATTATAGAAAATCATTACTTATCTATTTACATAACTTAATTTGAGAACTGGGCAAAATCTCTCTCTCTTTTTTTCTTTTTCTTTTTAATTTAAAAATATATATTTTTCCTTAGTTTTGACTCATATAATACAAATTTTCAATTTATAATATCATTCTATTCTAAACCTGTAGAGATTATTGTTCCCTACTATTGATTAACAAAATACAATTTTTTTTTTTTTTTCAGTTTTTAATATCTTTCACTCAACTCTCAACTCTCAAGTTGTAAATTTGTAATTATAAGCATTCTGACTATGAGTTGTTAATATGGAAGATTTTGTTATCATAATTGTAAAGAAGTTTTATATTTTTTGGAAGGATATAAAAAGTTTTATGTTTTTTGGTTTGTTTGTTTTTTCCCCTTCATATGTATAATAGTAACACAAATAATTTAATAATAGTAGATGCCTACTTAACGAAAAAAAGAAAAGAAAAAAAAAAGAGGGTATTACTGTTCAATTTGTTTCCTTGATTGATTTGAGTTATTCTCTCTAAAATTTTGATATTTATTTGTGTTTTTTTTCACATGTGAAAATACGAGTCGGCCCGACCGACCTAACCTGCTTGCAGCCCAATTGACACGAATCGAACCTGACCCAACTCAACTCAACTGTTTGCCATGTCTACCTATAATATCAACAAGAGATCATTTTACCCATCAACTGTCACGCTATAAAGAAAATTGCGACCTCAACAATATGAATTAACTAGACCATTTGCAGCTCAAAAGCCCACAGTACGAATAGGTTGTGACATGCATTTTGTGACTAGCAACATTGAAAAGGGAGCCTTTCTCTACTCGTACTCCAAAGTTTAAATCACGACACCAGCCAATAGAAGGTCCTCAAAATGCAGGGGTCTAGTTATACGGCCCGAAAATCTGTCAGTCATTCAGGAACAAAACGTGGAATCTATATATAGATGATGAAGAGAGAATGCATACCCCAACTCGAGCACATAGATTCAACCATATTTACACCGCATGCGAATATAGTATTTCTTGTGTTAATTAAATTCCTCGACCTTTGCACTTTGCACGTAAGCTGAGTGTGGTCTAGTTGAAGAACCCAATTTTTATAGGAAAAGCTTACTTCTTCTTCTTCTTCTTTTTTCTTTTTTCTTTTTTCTTTTTTTTTTTTTTTTTTTGGGACCAATAATGCCATAAAAGCGATAAAGTTCATAATTTTTTTCACAATTATCAAAATGACATATAATAATTATAATTAGTACATTCCTTTCGCATGAAATTCGTATTAACATCATTTTTATTGTATACAAATTACAGATTACTATCTTAAAAATTGTGAAAAAGTTTGTAAAATTTATAGTATTCTTGAACCTATTGTTTTCTCTTCTCAAATAAAAATAAAATTATTGTTTTCTGGTACATGCCATGATGAATCTCTGCTGACTTCTTCTTCTTCTTCTTCTTTTTTTTTTTTTTTTTTTTTTGGTCCAAATAACGTTAGTTTTAGCTGACCAAATATTTTATACTTTTCAAGACCCTTTTTGTAACCCATCAATTAGTTTTGCTTAATGGCTTCTCATTCAATGTATCTAGGTTCAATGTATTTCGAGCCCTAACTCCCTTTGGTGCTTAGAGGCAGAAATGCCATTAGGCATAGGCCATACCTCTTCCCACTTTGTTCGAATCCAGACTGTAGCTAATAATATCACAATATTATTAGTGACTTATATATTATCATATTCATGATAAATGGTGAATCTGTGCAAGACAGGATCCTCGTCATTTTATTAAAAATTAGGCTAGTTATTTTATGATTAAGAATTTTATTTCTTAGTATACCACATCATTTGTAATTTTAAATGACACAAAAAATTTTACACATTTAAATTTAGAATATTCAATTTGAAAATTGAAACCGATCCATTTCAAATTAAGAGAATTCTTTTCTGCATGCACATATATTCATCCAAAGAGGGACATCATACATCTATAATCTATATAAAATATAAGGTATCAAAGAAGTTTGATTTTTAATTGACCTTATAATATGGTCCACATAAATTTTTAAAATCTCATAGTTTTATGCCTCATTATTCTAACACATATTTTTAATTGAATTTAAAATATATTCTATGTTTAAACATTAATTAGAATCTTGTCACATCTTATATTCTTTAAATGATTAAATAACTAGTTCTATATACAAACACACAATCATTATACATATCTATTAATAACTACCATAATTATCAAATTTCATATTTCATATTTATACAAAAACAAAATTGAGAAAATCATATATTTTTTTCAAAAAATTTATTAGTGTATTGTACAAACTACTGATTAGTATGTATGAAAGTATTTACGTACACTGTAACCAAAACTTTTTTCAAACTTCCATGTACATATGAAGAATTACTCATCAATAAACACTCATTGGGATTTTTTTTTTTCCAATTCGATAATGATAATAATAGGAAGGGAGATTTGAATTCCGATTCTCAAAAATAAAAAAAGAGAAAGTAAAAGAAGAATAAGAAAAGAGGACTATTCTACTGATCTACAAGGTTTTTTGCTATTGGGCTTTATGTTGAATTCTTGTCCACAATTTCATGGCAATTATTTCACACCTGGGGCTCTTTTTGCTAATTCGTTTTTTCATGTCGAAACAGATAAAACTCAAACATTAGTGCGGAGGTTCGTGTGAATTTTGATTGTGTGGCCTATTTATTAGTAGCACTAAACGTCATGGGCTCCACCCTAATCTCTAAGATAATGGCGGAATCTTGGATTCGTGTTCAGGATGGACTTAAACATGACATAGATCTACTCGATCAATGTTGGGATAACATAGTGGACACCATGGCTTGTGTGCAAGGACAAGGTTTTTCCAAAAACTATCTTGAAAAGAAACATTTTAAACTTTTCTTATATATATATTTTTTAATTAAATGTCAATTTTAAAAATCTAATCGTTGAATTGCATATTTTTTATGTTCTTAATACACGTGTCAAATTTCGTTCAAATCGAATATTATTTACTATCAATCAATAAATTTATTTTTTATGCAAATTTTTTATTACAAAAACTTGAAATTTAAATATATCATTGATGACATAGCTATTATTTATTGATCTTTAATATTTTTGATATTTTGCATGGAGAATATAATAAAAATATGTAAACTCAATAATTAATTTTGCAAAATTCACGTACAATAAAAAGATATATGAAGAATTAAGAAAAACCTTTTTCTTTTGGCAACCTTTAGAAAGAGGAGGAAATAAGGACTACTATTGGATGTACCAACTTTCGGATTCCTATTGGGGCTAATTTATAATTTTATAGAACTTCAGTATTAGCCTAAAAAATGGACGGAACCATTCATGGACGGCCGCCCCTAATTTTTTTTTTTTTTTTTAAATATAATTATATAACTATATATTCAGGTACTAATTTTAGCAACTTTGTTCAATAAAATTACATTTTTCCTCCTTATTGATCATTATAAGAGAAATGCTACAGCTATAAACCTTTTTACAGACTATTGAGATAACAAATTCTTACTAGTTTACATATGAGTCCATCACTTACATCTTTTTTTACTTACTAATAACCATTAATCACAACAAAAATTTGTAAAAAAAATTATAGATCTAGCATTTTCCTCCTTTTAAAGTCTATAAAAAAAAATTTATAGATCTAAAATCTAAAAAAAATAAAAAATACAAGCCCAAAATATTATCCCGACAACAAAAATTACCAATAGGCAATTAAAAAAAAAATTGAAACTAATCAACCAATTTTACCAAAAACAAACAACTTAGCCCTTTAAAAAATAATAATAATAAAAGAAAACTTTTGCCAGCTAAATAATAGAGCCAAAAGTCGAAACCACTGCAGATAGCTAACAATAAAACCGCCCCCCTTACTTCAAGTCTTGAATCCGTCCCTGGCCTCAAACTTCCTAAATTTTTAAAGAAATCCCGTTTATCTCTCTCTTTCTCTCTCTTTAATCGGTTTTAGCTTTGGATATTGGAACTCACTCATCTCATACCTCCTTTTCCAAATTCCTTTTATCTCTCTCTCGCAAAGCCAATGAGCTAAGATGACAAGTGACAACACTCTTTCCTTTCTACTTTGATTTGAAATCTTCTTCAATTATCTGGGTAGAGAGTTATTTTGTTGGATTTTTGTTCATTTTGTGGTAAATGCATATACGTGTGTTGTTGCAGAAAATGACCATATTATTGATTGCATGTGAGTCTGCTCTTTTTGTTTTGTTTTTTTAAATTGAGTTAGATGGGTCTTGTTTATCTTTTATTCTATATAGAACCCATGTTTCAAAAAAATTGGATATTTTATGGTTAATTTAGTGTTCTAAATGATAGCTCAAGTCTTCATATAGATGTAGTTATATCCCTCTATTCTTTCTTAAGTATTCAAAAAAAAAGAAGGAAAAAAGCATCTGAGAATGGAAAAGTGATTATAATTATATAGTATTATAGATGGATATTATAATATATAGTAGTCAATTAGAATCCAAACTCCAAAGTGATCCAAGCTTTCCATAAATGATATACTATACATTATCCATTTATAATAGTATCAACTAGTGTGATCTCACTATTTTCTCAAAAAAAAAAAAAAAAAAGTGTGATCTCACTAGTCCATTATGAAGTAGAGAATGTGTTGAGCTGGAACTTATGAAATGCTTTACATGTATCAAGATGAAAGAGATGCCTTGCAGCTACCGCACACATTTGGTGCGTTGGTCACTCTACAAGTATAAGTGCTTGTGAGGTGTGGGAGGTAAGGGTCGGGGTTCAAGTCTCCAGGAGAGAGTTTCATATACACATACACTTAGATTAGGTTACAGTAGAAATTCTATCTTAAAAAAAAAAATTATAAAAAAGAAAAAAGAAAAAAAGATGCCTTGCAGTACTCTAAAGGATTAATATTAAATTAATTAAGATTTACTCCAAAAGAGAAATAAAGAAGGGCATTTAATTTCCTAATAGTCGTTTAAAAACAGAAACTACAACGGCATTTGCTTTGATTTAATTTTTTCATTAAAATACTCTGAATGATATCTTGAGCCACCGTATTATCTAACAAGATTTTGTGGCCTTCATTTTGCAAGATCACAGAAAGAAGAGCAAGAGCATTTAAAATACTATAATAAGTCTTCTTCTTTTTTGAGAGAATACTATAATAAGTCTAGGAATAATACTATTCGCTTTTTTCATAACCGTTAACATGGTTTGTTATGATTGGTACATAATAAAAGTAGTAACAAAAATAGAGCCAGATGAAAGTGACATCACTCTAATAATAACAAATCAAATCATTAGTGTTCATGTTTCTCAAAAAAAAAAAAAAAAAAAAAATCATTAGTGTTCAAACATGGCCCAATTAACATAAAAATAGCACAGGTGGAATTTTGCCTAGCCAAGTTATTTTGGATTAATTCATGATTCATCGTGGCACCTACGTTTCAGGACTTGCTCCACTCAATTATAAGAAAAGTGTTCAAACATGGGCCAATTACCATAAAATAAAGAGGCCTATATATATATATATATTAATATATTATTGTATTTTGTCGTACTAATCCATGCAAACAAAGAAAGTGCCAAAATCTGAAATCAAAATATTCTATAAGATGAGTCGGTTGATAGTGAGGATGAGGACGAGGACATCAAATTCTCAGCTAAATTTATTATTTTATTAGTGAAAAGAGAGCCGTTACATCATCTCAATTCTCAAATGGAAAAGATCCTATTAATATAAGTATATAATTGAATGCCAAATTTTGATCCTCGGACTTGCGCAGTTTTAGGACATATTAGGTTTTACAAAGATGGATAGGATGACCAAAAGAAGAGTGGAATGTTGAGCAGGACATTTGATACCACAGACAAAACAAGGAAAGAAACGATGTCACTTTGAATCGAATCTGACTGACAATTGAAGTTGAAAAAGGTGTAGATCACTATATGAAGTTATGTGGAGGTGACAAGGCCATCTCTATATATCACTATATCAAGAGTGTCAACATACATACATACATATATATATATATATATATATATTTGGGTGAAATTTTGGAAGTCATTTTTCATTGTAATGGTCTTACCAACTTTGATACTATTGTGTTCTACACGACTTGAACCCAAATGCTAAGACGAGGTAAACGAGGTGCTTTACTAGTAGACTTTCCATTTAAGGGTCACAAAAGAGCAGTGTCAACGTTGATATATGTGATGTAATAATTATCATTTTTTATTTTTATTTTTTGTTTTTGTAGTTTAAAAAAAAGGCCTAGTCATGAGAAACAAAATAAATTTCAATAAATTTATGTTAAACAATATTTTTAACAATTGTTAACACTACCTATATATTGTGATTAGCAATGATGGAGTTAAGAATTTTCCTGCGAGCAAGATGAAAAATAAAATGATTAATTCTTTCTCTCTCTCTCTCTCTCTCTCTCTCTCTCTCTCTCTCTCTCTCTCTATATATATATATATATATATATACTATATTCATACTATATACAATAATTCAAAACAGTATTATAAAAGTATACAAGTTAAGCACTTTATAACTCAATGTGTTATCTACAATGTATATTTAGAAAACTTAAATAATCATGAGACAACATTGACTGAAATTTGAAATCTTTTACTTATCTTTAATCAACAATCTTTTACACACTAGATATGTTTGAAATCAAACAATAATATAAAAAGTTAAACATCTTTATTCAAAATTGTTTCCTACATTCTTCAAGAGAACTAAACTCATCAAATCTCATATAAAAAGTTTAACATCTTTATTCAAAATTGTATCTTACATTCTTCAAGAGAACTAAACTCATTAAATCTCATATCAGAAGTGAAGTTCTTAGAAATTTCCTTTTCGATACAGACAACCAAATTATCCCACAATAAACTTATTTTTCATTTTGTTGAACAAACTTGTTTTAAAACTTTCATAATTGAAAATGCACGTTCAATAATTGTTGGGAACCCTAGAAGAGTCCAAATAAGATGAATTAATCTATCAATAAAATGGTATATTTGTGACTTTGTCTCTACTTACCTTCCAACATAATTTAGCAATTGACAATAAATTTTGATACTTTGGATGATTACAGTTTACAGATATCATTTTCAAAATGCTTCAATTGAAATCTCAAATTTATTTGTCCTACTCCATAAAATCAAGAGGATATCAACCAAGCTGAAAAAAAAGGGGAAAAAAAGAAGTAACCCACTTACAGTAAGTGGACATCAACCATTCACTCTTGACATTGTGAAGGGGGTACCATATCCCACAAATTTGATCCTCCCTTGTCCCTTTTTTGCATTCTGTGGGATGTTATGCCATCATGAATTGTATAAAAATTTTAGACTCCTATAGCTTTCCATCTCACTGAATAAAAACTTTAATCTTTACGTGCTTCCCTCTTAATGCCCACCACACCACCCACCCCAACCACGCGCCCACCACCCCACCCCCCCCCCCCCCCCCCCCCCCCCCCCCAATTACATGTAATTTCAGAATAAAAAATACAGAAGAACCCACCGAGGATTAAATAAAAACTTCATAGTATAATTCAATACGCAATAGTTTATACAATATATAGGCTAAACTAATTTATAGTTTTCTTTTTTAATTAAAAAAATAAAATTAAAAAAAAAATTAAAAACCTAATTTATAGTTATTGGGTCACATGATTAGTTGGAAAATTTGTGTGTGAATTGCTGCTCATGGTCTTATGGCCATTGGCCCATTTGGCTCATTGGTTGATTCTTGATACGGAATCTCTCTTGCTGGGCCTGGGCTAGCCCACTCAATGCTGCTTTATACATATTTCCAAAATTCAGGTTTTTTGTAATGTATACTATAGAGCCGAATTAAATGTCGGCCAACTTGACACAAAACTCAATTTTCTCTTTGTGCACAACCTTGGTCAACATGCTCGTTGAACTTTTTAATGTGAATCTTTCTTAATTTTATAGATATGTTGTCGTTGCTGGAGACAATGATAATGACGGGCGGAGCTAGTGGAAGCCATAAGGTGGCTATATTTTTTCGTGTAGTTTGTACGGGGAAAAAGTAGTATATACAAGGGCATAGACTAGTTTACCTAAAGGCAGTGCCCCGCTTAACGTTATAAATCATTGATGCAATCACTTAAGGCCATAGGTATAAAAAATGTAGTGCTAGGCCTAAAGTACTATATGAATTTTTGAGTCTGGCTTCCAATTTTCTTGTTTTGAGGGGTATGTATGAAATTTCCTACAATAGGAAAACCTTTGAAAGCCAACCCAATGGCCCCAGAGATGTTGTTTCAAGCCTAATTGGTATTCTATTACCCTGTTTGTGTGGTTCCCGAGAAGACATGAAATTAGTAATGCTGAGTTTACCCCTTTTTAATGGTTCCTCTCTTTTCTCTTGTATATCTCTCTTCCTCCCAATATTGCCAACCTCCTCCCTCACACCCTCAGCCTCTATTTATAGACTTCCCTAAGTGGAGTCGTCATGATGAGGGGATAGCTTTTCATGTTGGTGGATCCCTTTGGGATATATTCTTAACCAGATGGGGTCCACTTCTTGTGATTGATGTGACTCTCTTGAAACTTGCTCTTGTCGCCAAACGGTGCTCGGTAGGCGATTTCCTCCAAGACAATACTGTTACCATCCGATGCAGATCTTGCCCTGGCACTAGACCCCAACCAGGCAATGGTCCCCCAAATTGATATGGGCCTCAACCTGGCATTGGACCCTATACTCTTAAGAATACAAAGGTTAATGGATTGGGTCTATACCTAATGCTCGTACAAAAAAATTTCAAATTTCAATTTAATTAAGCCCAAATATTAGCCAATAAATAAAATAATACTTTTTATCAAATGAAAAAAAAGAAAAAAAAGAGAGAGATAGAAATGCTACGTTCACAACATTTTTCACAACACTTTTACAACAAATCTTAAGTAGTAGATTATTATTAATGGCAAAAAAATAATTTTAGTAATGAGTTCAAATTAGAACCAGTAACAACTTAACACCTAGGATTTGTTGTGAAAAATGTTGTGAATGTAGCACTTCTCCAAAAAAAAGAAAAGAAAAAGAGAGCAATACACAAGAAAATTCACAATATTTTTCAAAATAGTTGAATTGGTAAACTTTAACTAGTTCTCACCAAAGTCTACCACCAACATTACTACTTTGAGTTTAATCCCCGTTTGCACAAAAAACTGATTCGTGTCTTGGTCTGATGATAAAGAGTTATTATCTGGAGCGGACATCATAAGTTGAAACTCTTAAAAAAACATTACTCTTTCACTTACCATTATCATTCTACCATATTAATAAATGTGAAAAGTTTTGTCAAATATTTTTGTGTTTATAGACTTTCTAAAAAGAAAAAATTACATGGTTTATGTTAATTAGTAATAATTTTGCATCTAAAATAAGATAATAGAGTTTAAATAATATTTAATTTTTTTAAGTCATATTTAAATATAAAAAATGCCTTAATTTCAATTTTTGCTTTAAGCCTCCAAATGCATCAAGTTGTCCCTGCCTAAGGGCTACGTTCCCACATATACTTTTGTAACTCCTGCATCACAATGAAGTTAAAAATTAGTCAATAATATTGAGTAGAGAATTGGAACATTAGATTGATTCTTAAATGTGTACTTCAACTTACCAAGTACTGTAGAGTGAAGAGTCAAGATCACTAACCACTACAAAAAAAGGGGTTTGTAGCCGTGTTTAAAAAACGCAGCTATAGACTAGAGCCGCGTTTCCTATAGCCGCGTTTACAAACACGGCTTAAACAGCGTAGCAATAGGCCTATAGCCGCGTTTTTTGTAACCGTGGCTATAGGTTTCGGCCTATAGCTGCGTTTTTAGAAACGCAGCTATAGACCCTAACCTAAAGCTACATTTTTTAAAAATGCGGCTATAGCCCAGCTTTGAGCTGCGTTTATAACCGCGTTTTTTGTAGTGAACTGGCATTGTATGCTACAAAGAAAAATAAATAAAAAGAATTGAACAATAAATCAACTTTCATACACAATGGACGATAATATATTTCAAAATTTCAAAAAATTTCAAAATACTGCCTGAATCATATCATGCCTTGACTTCAGTCATTGCCTTTTCAAGTGAAAAGGGCACTAAAACCTGAAGCCAATTTTGTGCACATTTAAGAGCTGGATATAATGAACTCCGAAACGGATTAGGCATGCACCCTCATGTACTTATTCGGATTTAGAATTAATATTAGAAATAGATACTATAAACACTCTATTTTGTACCAACAAACCTAGGTCCCGACCCCAATGACCTCAAATAATTGAGATTTAAAGAGCTAGGAATATAAGGTCTTACAAGAACCATGCTTTTAATAGTATGCTAAGTGATAGGGATATTTTAGCCATAAATTTAATACCCCCAAAACATCGCGTAAAAAGGTTGTCGGCACCTACATACCCATCAGCTTTACAGAAACCAATGGAAGAGTTAGGCCGACGACACCAATCTTGATGACCCCACAATGAGACTCGACAAGCATCTTCATAGGCTGATAGGAATGCTCGGACAGAGTAGATGGCTGATGGAGGTGGAGAGGCCGACGGGGTTAAAGAGGCTAACGAGTCCAATCTAGCTTAACTTGACCCTCACGAATATCTATGTAAGGAAATTTCTTGTCTCCCACGATCAACTCTAATCAAAGGAATCCGCATAAGGAAAGGATCCCGCAAAATACGTGTATTAATAAAGATCTTCTCTACAAGGAAAGATCCTATCCTCCAAGAAACGAAGGTCAGCTCTACACTACTATAAACCACCCCCCCCCCCCAAAGCCCTCACAAATCAAGGTACACATAATTTACCCCAACTCTAGCACTTTAGAGTTGTGAAAGTTCTTTAACTTAACCTTTGGAGGGTATTTGGCCAGTACCACACCAATACTCTTTGCAAGGTCTTCTTTGTTTCCGTTTCGCAGGTTTTGTCTAGAGTATGTGAGGACCGTGCGGCTCACTGACGATTTTTGGTATCATCACTAAGAAAGTGTGCATATTGCATACAGATGATTGTTGATGCATATGTTTGTTTGTGTGCATGCATGGTGCATAAGTACTCAAGGTTATCATTTTTTGAAGAGAAAATATTCAAACAAGTTCTAGCTTAAGAGCATCTCTAATAGGCTCTCTAAAGCCTTTTTGGAGAGCAAACACACAAAAAATGCCGTCCAACAGTCTTTTCATCTCTAATTTTATTTTATTATTATTATTTTTTTTAGAGTTGCTATATTAGCTCTCTTGATTGGAGAGCACTGTAAAAACTTCAAATCATTTTTCTCTTTTAAAAAAATACCTGGCCGAATAAAAAATAAATTTTCTCTCTCATCCCTTTATCTCAACGGCTACAAAGTACAATAAAATACATTTGAACAAACACAAAGCAAAGAACACAATGAAATCAAATGCACGATCTTTCTCATAAACTAATGAAATTAGAATTTAAAAAAAAAAATGATTTGACCCATTTCGACCATATGTCATTGGTAGTGGCAAAGAGATCAAGCAGATCAGCAAACGATGGAGGCGATTTTTCTCCCTTGGCGATTTTCCCCCCTCTCTCTATCTTCGTTTGATGAGAATCAAACAGTGTGGTTGTGTGTGACGTTTAAGTTTGTGTGTTTTTTTGGGATAAAGGGAAAGAAACGTGTGGAAGAAGTGGTAAGAGAAAAAAGAGAAAGGAAGGAAAAAAAAGAAAAGAGAGAGAGAGAGAGAGAGAAAGAGAGCTCTAGAATGTTTTGGAGTTTGGAGGAAGTGGTAAGGTAAAAAGAGGAAAGAAGGAAAAAAAGGAAAGAGTAAGGGTACGTGTGTGGAGGATAAAAAAAGAGGGGAAAAAAAGAAAGAAAAGAAGAAATTGGATGAAAAAAAATAAAGAAATAAGGGATTAAGCAACACTACCACAATATTTTCATAATAAATTTGAAGTGGTAGGTTGTTATTGACTATTATTAGTGAGCAAAAAATAATTTTAGTGGTAACTAGTGAGTTCAAATTAGAAACAACAACTTATTAAATAGGATTTATTGTGAATGTAGCATTTTTAGAATAATTTATAGTTAAAATCAGATAACCTACAACTCAGTATATCATTACCACAAGTGCTTCACAAGATTTGTTAAAAAAATATCATTAGGAAAAATTTAAAAATATTACCATTGGGAGATTTTAAAAATATGATGGTTGGGTATTTGAAAAAATATAGTCATTAGAAATAAATGAAGATAGATTGAAAAAAATAAACAAATATATATTAAAAAAAGAATGATGATAGAAAACCTGTTAGAAAGTGTATTTAAAAAAGTAAGTAGCTAAAAGGTAAAAAAAACCGTTTACTTTTCAATCAGTACAAAATTTTGGAAAGTCTGTTGGAAATACTCTAAGTACCCGTTTGGATTCAGATTATAACGTCTGCATCTGTATTTATTTATTTATTTTTTTTTTTTTTGAGAAGCATGTTCTGTGGTTGTGGTGCTTTTCTAGTATGTCTCATGCACAAATTTCTTTTTTTAACAAAACTTTTATTAAAAATGGGTTCCACGACACTATTCACATATTTTAAAATTATTTTGCTACAGTATTTTCATTTTTCAGCAAAATAAGCGGTATCCAAATACACCCTAAATACCACATTTTACACCTCCAATAACAACGTGACCCATTAGCTAGCGTAGCACTAAACAAAGAAATACACCTGATCGTTTGTGTGTGGCAAGTGTATTTTATTGTTTAGTGCAATATTGATGTGTCATGTTACTGTTAGAGCGTGTAAAATATAGTATTTACTCCAAATCACGTTTGAATGTTTTCTCTTTTTCAAAAACCAAAATTTATTAAGGTAATCCATCTTTTGTTACATAGAATTTAATATATTTTCGGTTTGGGACGTACCACTGTGATCTTCATTAAATAACATATTGTGTTAATACTGGATATTCAAAATTCAAATTACTATAATGTGGCTTAATTGATCTAACGTGCTCTCTGTGTGTCTCTAGGCTTTAATAGAGCATGTTATCAGAAGATTTATGAAGGTGATTGCTTGCATCGTAATAAAGGCAAGCAAATTTGAATCTTTGATTTTGATTTTTAATTTTTTTTTGAGAATCTGAATCTTTGATTATTAAGGTAAAAGTTTCTTTCAATTTATAGGTACAGACTGTACAGGTGTAAATCTTGAAGCTTTCCTCTAATAAAAAGCAAGAAAATTACCAGATTTATTTCCTTTTCTATTTTTTAAAATATTTAAAATTTATTTTATAAAAAATTTTCCAATTTTTTTAGATGACCTTCAATTACTTGGATAGGAAGAAAGTTTTTTTTTTTTTGGCTTTTAATAGGAAGAAAGTTAAGGAAGTTGATGTAGTCACCATGTACCCACAGTTTTTATAATGGTTTTTCACTTTTCCCCCCCTAGGTCCTAGTAACGGATGTGTTAAGTGAGAGTCCAATTCAAAGTAATTATTACTACATGATTTATTCAAATAATTTGAAACTCCATAGTTATCACTTTCCCAATGGCCAGTTAGAGCTAGATAATTAATCATATTAGTAGTCTTTGTTTGCTTAAGATCACAACGATATTCTTTTCTCAAAAAAGAAAAAAAGATCACAACGATATTCTTCTCCAAAAAAAAAAAAAAAAAAAACATTTATAACGATATCATTGTCACAAAATTAACCTTAAAAACAAAACAAAGGTAATTCCAACGCCATTAGCTCAAATGTGCACTTGGACAGATTTTTGTTTATTTTATAAAAATGGGTGTTTAAATCAAGAGAGTCAATCTTGTACCGGAGGCTATACCAGTTTGACCAATGGAACGATATATTTCGGTATTGGTCAATACCGGTGTACCATTTTGGTTTTATCGCTATTATATATATATATATATATATATTATAATAAATATAAAAATTTACCATAAAATATTACCTCAATTCAGAATAAATTATTCATGATTTTAGACTTTAACATCAAAAAAAAAAAAAAAAAAAAAAAAAACAATAAAAAAAACAGAAAGTTTAATTGTTCATTGCATACTAAGAAAACAAATAATATTAATAACTTAATTCAAATAAGTTACCATTATGCACTTATAAAAATTCAAAAATTACAAAACTTAAAAAAAAAACCCTAACTTTTTTTTTATTGTATTAGTTGATACAATCAGCTTGTACGCTCACCACCTTGGTTTAAATTTCTTCGAATACCTTATTACTCCGGTATGTATAGCCTTAAAATCATTGGAGTAGTCCCGTTAGAAATATCAAATTTAGCACAAGGTGGATACTATGTGCCTTTTTTTTTTCTTTTTTCTTTTTTTTTTTTTGAAACCGATATTGCTAGGCTTTAAAAACCACTAACGCAATCACTATGATTTTTTGACTGACTTAGTATAAATAACCTATATTTTTGAAGAGTTAAATTATCATACCAATATTTAAGTTATTAAGTATTGCCAATAAATAATAAAAAAATTTATTTCCAAAATTTAAAAAATAAATAAATAAATGCAGACAAAATCACTCTATAATCAATCAAAAGCGATAAATTATCTCAGACCATCAATTTGAAAAACCACGTTTACAAGCATACATTAATTATGGTATCTTTTAAAATACATCAAGCATAGGAGGAAATATCGAGAGTTGACCTGCGCTTTAATTACTAAAGAATTTCATACCAAAACTATCAAATATATCAATTCCGAAAGAAGGGTAAGCACAAAAACTAAATTAAAATAAATTTTCTTCTAAAAAGAATTAAACCGTGATATTTTATTTTCATACATTCTGAAGATCACGAAAGTGATCAAAATACACAAAATTTCTCAAACAAAATCACCTAAAAGATTAACAAAACCGTCTAATATCATTAATAATAAACTCTAAACTAGAACAATACTTAAAGCTTTAGTGACAAATCAAGTTCCAAAGCATCATTTTTTGGAGGATCCTCTCGACGTAGATAATCACCGCCGGTGATATTTGGCTTGATGTTAATGTCAATGTTTGATGTGGCAACTGTAGAAGATCCACCAAAATTGCGAAGAGCATTGGTACTAATTTCATCAAATTTTGTAGTAGGAATAGAATTCCCACCAGCAAGTCCAAAAGCACCATTATGTGCTAGAGACCCTTCAATCCTTAACCTATCCATAGATGGTTGTGGATTCATTAAGGTCTGCCTAGACCAACCACCACCGTGACCATATCGGTATCCGTGTCCGGGTGAAGAGGACCAAGCAAAAGAGGGCTTATGAATCATAGACTCCATTCTAACACCAAGAGGTGATGATGATGATCTATTAAAAGATCCATAAAGAGGGTTTGTGGAAAGGTTTGAATAGGGATAGTAAGGAAAGTGATGTGGATGTCCAAAAGCACCCATATTATCCATACCTTGACGTCGTTTAGCCAATGCACGCTCTCGTTTGTGTGCGTTTTGATGACCACCTAAGGCTTGTGACGTAGGGAACTTTCTCTGGCAAAAGTTGCATGAGAATCTCCTTGACTCATCTGGACTTTTTTCAGGGCTTTTTTCATCGGATATAGGCTCGATTGGTACCAGAGAAGAGCTAGAATTCATGGAATCGAAAAGATTGAGTTCTTTCTTCATTGACCCTCGATTCAAATCATCACTAGAAAGCTTCAAATCGAGTAAGACATGAGAACTACCCGATCCCGAAGAGGGTGGCTGATCAGCATGGTCAAAGGCTTTGGAAAAATTTTCTTTCATTTTCATGATCATGATCTTATTGGACTCATCGACACCTAATTCTTTTTTGTGTGAAGGAGGACCTTCAGAAGTGGCTGAGATGCTAGAGGCCTCAGAGGCACAAGGCTCATGATGAGAATTACCGTGTGCTTTCATGGCAAGAAAGTAGAGGGGGTTTGTGTGAGATTGAGAGAGAGATTGATGTTCTTTTTATAAAGGGTTTAGTTAATGCCAATATCCTGTGTATGGAAAGAAATCCCTTTGTGCAATTAATACATGAATTATATTAGCAAACACATTGAACTAATCTGGTGACTAGTGAGATTTGGTAAGGCTTACCACAGAAAAATTCTAAAAATAATTTGAACTACTCGGTGAACACGTTATTGCTCAATTAGTCAAATTTCCATTTCCATAAAGAGTCTAATATATGGTGGCAATGAATACATCGAGTTATGATGTACTTTACAAACAAGGAACCAAAGTTTGTAACTAGTAGTATACATAACAATCAAGAGGGCAAATGTCGAATAAATTTGGCCTTTTAAAGTATATAATTATTTTGGACATGTATTTTTGCCTAAACTTTAGCAAAGCCCTATACTATTTAAACGTCCATTTAAACCTTTTAAAATGGTTCATATATATGAGACACTTAAAATTTCTTAAAAAAAAAAAAAAAAAGAGACTCTTAATACACCCATTAACTGTTATGCTTTTCCCCTTATTTGAGGCATGATTCAAAATATATTTAGGCACGTTTAGCCATTAATTTTCTTAAATGAATTTACAATTAAATTGAGACGCTGTTCTTAATTAAGAAACCAAACTGTGGTCGCAACATATATAACAAAGGCGCTATTGTGCAAAAAAGACAAAGGGCATGTGGTTTTGCACTTTTGCAAGTTTACAAAGATATACATATTAAAGTTGAAAAAAATTTAAAATTACGTCGTTTTTGCCTTTTTGGGGAACTTAATGATAACCCACTTAACATTTTTTAAAAATAAAACGATAACCCACTTAACAGAAGTGAATGAAATGACTAAATTGACAACAAATGAAATTTAAATGAATGAAAGAAAAAAAAAGTTATAGGGTTGAATTGAAAGCTAATCTAATTTAGATGATGTATTGTATAATTTAATACAAAAATATATATAATAATAATTATAAACTAATTATACGTAATAATCTGACTAAGAATAGATAAAAATCATTATCTCAAATTTTACATTATTATAGTTTTATTAATTTAATTCTACAAGCTTGAAGCCATTATCTCATATTCCTTATTTGTATTTAAATTCTGCTATGAAAAGCATGACTCCTTACAACTTAAAATTAACAGGTATAGTCAATATGAAAAGCTAGTTTTAAGAATTAAAACTAGCTTGCAAATTTACAATCCACTACCCAGATTCATTAAAAGTTGCACATTTAGAAGGTCCTTAAATTTTGTAACTAGCTACTACCGCGCACCCTTATTGCGATGGTCACTCCACAAGTATAAGTGCTTATGGGGTGTGAGGGGTAAGGGTTAGGGTTCAAGTCTCCAAGAGGGAGTTTCACACACATATACACTTAGATTAGGCTAGAGTAGAAATTTTATCTCATATATATATATATATATATATATAAATTTGTAACTAGCTTGCATGATGATCTTCCAAGCTGCATTCTATAAAAGATTATTTGATCAAAGGTCTTATCCAAGTGTGAAACTATTTAGGATATTTAGCTAATTTGTGCTTAAATACTTTAGAATTTTGGTATTGAAAAATTGCATGATGTTCAAAGATGCATACTATAAAAAATTCTTTGAAGTTATCCAAGTGCGAAGTCATTTAGGATAATTAGTTTAATTGTGCTTAAAAACTTTAAAATTTTGGTATAAAATTAACACTACATTTGTTTTGGAAAAAAATAAAATTAACACTACTTATTTTCCATATTTTTAGTGTCTAGTGTAGTTGAAAATTCGAACCAACAGAAACCTCTCAAAAGTGATGATAAATGTTTTTCATCATTTCTTTATACTCTTAGTTTTCGTTTGGAAGCTCAAAAAGGAATAAAATGAAATAGAAAAGAAATTAATGAAATGAAATTAAGTAATTTTGTTTAGATATTATAAAATAAAATAATGAAAAGGAATAAAAGGTAGATAACCTTGTATGGAAGTAACATGAAAGGAAATGAATTGAATCATTTTATGAAAATATTACTAGTAGAACCTTATTTAAAAAATAACAAGTTGAATATATAAGAGCATTTTGAGAGTTTTAGTAAAAAAAATTCATTAAATCTAAATTCATTTCCTCCAATTCCTCCCAATTTTAGGAGAATGAAAATTTAAGGTAAATTTTAAGGGAATAAAAAGGAATAAGCATTCTCTCATACTCATTCTATTTCCTCTTACTTAAACTCTCAAATAAGAATGAACTTCTCTTCATTAAAACTTTCAAACAAGAAAAGAGAATGAATATTCTGAAGTTATTATTTTTGTTCATTTCCCCCCTCCCAAACAAGTTGTTATTACTATCTATTACCACTTCTATTTATGCCCATTCTCTTGTAGTGCCAAAGTCACCACCATCATTGCTAGTCTACCGTTGCTATTGTTGCCACCAATGCCTTTATCACCACCACCACCATTTTCTACTATCACTACCACCATTATATATACATAAAAAAATTAATGATTTTTCATACAAATTAAATAATATATATATATATATATTTATATATATATATATATATAATATTTGGGATAAATTACATTTTTAGTCCCTATCCTATATACTATATTTTAATTTGATCTCTAACTTTTCAATTGTGTCAATTTAGTCAATAACTTTTCAGTATTGTGTCAATTTAGACATTGCCGTTATCTTCTGGATGAAAATTGATGACGTGTTTAATGGCCAAAATAAAAAATTAGCTTCCGTTGATGTGAGAATAAATTAAAATTTTATTTTGACCGTTTACCGTGTTAGCAATTTTCATTCAAAAAATAACAGCAGTAACTAAATTGACACGTCATTGAAAGGTTAGAGACCAAATTGACATAATTGAAATGCTAAGAACCAAATTGATATATAATGTAAAAGATAATGACCAAATATGTAGTTTACCTAAAATATTTGGGATCATTTTACGGTTGTAATTAAACATTAAAAAAAAAAAAAAGTATTTCTGTAATTGTCTTCTGCTAATTAAAGATATTTACGCCAAAAAGGAATATTTATTATCAAACAAATAGTAAGCAGTTTTCATTCCTATATACCGCTTTGATTTTACTGTGATATCATTTTGGATAAGAAGCAAACAAGGATAAAATTATTGAAGTGAATGGTAGTAGCAATGCATGAAATATTCAGTAGATATATGCTTTTATATATATATAAATATATATATATATATATATATATATATTTACTTAACATATATGTATTGATCTTACATTAGAATAATGATTAAATGATTTAATTTACTATTTCTTAATAACTTAGGAAGAAAAAAACTTATTCATTGCCTAAATTAAATGGTTTAATATTTTCATGGTTTTAATTTTTTTTAACAACAATTTATGATTTAATAATTTGAATTCTCCCAAAACTATGGAAAAATTATATAATTTATCCAAGTATTTAATTAAGGAAAATTACCTAGAAGAAAGAGAGTGTAGCCATTTGTTGCAACAATAGCTTTTGTGACTCAACTTATATTATATTGTTCTAGTATTATGTTCGAGCAATTAATATATAGATTAATCAAGAATTATACATAAATTATAGAAAATATTTCAGTATCATAATCAAATTTAACTCATATTTTATATACTAAAACAGCTGGTACACCCAAGATTGTTATTTGGTCAGTGACATTTAGTTTTTCTTTTATTAATTTATTCTTTTGTGAAGTTATTAGACTACTATTTTCTAGATTAAAATATTATATAATTTTTATTTTTGAGTGTTTTCCTCTTTTATTTTTGTTTCTTTTTTTAAAGTTTAAGTTTATTATTTATTATCACCGCGCACCCTTGACGCTATGATCATTCTACAAGTATAGATGTTTATGAGATGTAAGGGGTAAAAGTCAGGGTTCAAGTCTCTAGGAGTGAGTTTCACACATATTTACACTTAGATTAGATTATATTAGAATTTCTATCTTGTATAATAATAAAAAAAAAAAGTTTATTATTTATTTGAAGAAAAAAAAAAGAATTATATTAGATTGCCTAAGTCTAACGGTCCCAAAGATTGAGTAAATATATAATTATAACCTGTTTTAATTTTATAACTTTCTAACCCGAGCATGATTTGACCCATACCCGACAAGGTTGAAACCCAATCCACCCAACCTATTTGGCAAGTCTATAATCACAAGCATACCTCTTTTATCTTACTCCCACACGTTAGCTCCCTCTATTGTTTCTTTAGTATTCAGAAAAAGAAACCAAAAAAGAAAAACATGTGGGAAAAGAAAAGCGATTATTTGTATAGTATATTTTTTAGAAATTAATCTATTGTATGGTACTGTAGATGGATGTTATGGTACATAGTATATAGTAGTAAATTAGTATCAAATAAAGTGATACATGCTTTTCAGAAGTCCTAAAAGTTATACATAATCCATTTATAATAGTATCAAGAGTGATCTCAACAGTGCATTTTGAACTAGAGTTTGTATTGAAACCAAAAAAGAAAAACATGTGGAAAAAGAAAAGCGATTATTTGTATGGTATATTTTTTAGAAATTGATCTATATATTGTATGGTACTGTAGATGGATGTTATGGTACATAGTATATAGTAGTAAATTAGTATCAAAAGTGATCCATGCTTTTCAGAAGTTTTGAAAGTTATACATAATCCATATATAATAGTATCAAGAGTGATCTCAACAGTGCAGTTTGAACTAGAGTTTGTATTGAACTTGAATTTTTGAGATCTTTTACTTGCATCAAAATTTTTAGAAATATATTAACCTATTAGCATAGGTCTAAGCCTAATTTTACTTTGTGTACAATCCAAGTCTCCTATTTGTACTAAAAGTCTATTAGTCTAGGATTTAGTCTACTATATATACACATGTTATGGTTCATTGTAACACAGGATTTACACTACACTCTAATATATTATTGATGTAGCATTTTAGGGTTTCTTTTGTGGATGTAGACCGTTAGGCTGAACCACGTAATCCTCGCATGTTATTGTGTTCTATACTTTATACTTTCATTTCCGCATCCATACTAACATATTTAACATGGTGTATTAATGCTAATATTTAACTAAAATGAAATAGATGCCTTTCAATCTAAAGGAAAAAAATCCGACCAATAAAATTTAAGAATATACTTTGTATTTATCTTTAGTCATTTCATTTCTCTTCCATGCCTTTTAATGGCCTAAAAAAGAATTGTATGCCCAGCCAAGATCCTTGGCACTACAAAAAACGCGGTCTGCAGCCGCGTTTTGGAGCCGCGTTTTTGGAAAACGCGGCTACAGCCTTTCCTTTGAGCCGCGTTTTCCAAGAACGCGGCTCAAAGGAAAGGCTGGAGCCGCGTTTTTGGAGAACGCGGCTCAAAGGAAAGGCTGGAGCCGCGTTTTCCAAAAACGCAGCTCGAAAACGCGGCTCCAGCCTTTCCTTTGAGCCGCGTTTTCCAAGAACGCGGCTCAAAGGAAAGACTGGAGCCGCGTTTTCCAAAAACGCGGCTCGAAAACGCGGCTTCAGGTCAGTCCGGCTATTTTTTTTTTTTTTTTTTTTTTTTTTTTTTTTTTTTTTTTTTAAATTGTAGCTTGAGCTGCGTTTTTTTAAAAAACGCAGCTTCAGAAATGCTTGAAGTTTCAGTACAAAAACAAAAAAACAGAAACGTGAAACCCCTCACCATCGAAACAGAAAACTGGCTCTCCGATCGCACAAAACCCTCACCGATCGCCCACACTCCCCTCACCGATCGCACACTCCCCTCACCGCTCCAACACAGTCCCCTCACCGCTCGCACATCCCCTCACCGATTGCAGACAACTCTCACCGCTCCAACACACTCCCCTCACCGATCTGAGACAACTCTCACCGATCTCACACTCCCCTCACCGATCTCAGCCCACTCTCACCGATCTCAAGCTACATCAGTTCCACCCTATGTGAATCCCCTTCCTCCCTCCGCTCTTCCTCCTCTTCCTTTCCTACTCATCGATCGCTGGCACACACCCATTCTCGCAAGGCCGACTAGCGGTAAGTTTTTCAAAATTTTTTGTTTTGATTCCTGTTTTGGGGTTCCTATTTTTGCTTTACGGTTTCGATTTTAGGTTTAGGGTTTCGGCCGTCGATCTAGGGTTTTGATTTTGGGTATAAATGTTCAATTTCAATATTTGGTTTTATATTTCAATATTTCAATATTTGGTTTTGGAGATGTTTGATCGATGAATTCATATTGGGTTTATTCATGTTTGTCATTTTTGCTTGGTGGGTTTTTGATATCTGTGTGTGTGTGTGTGTGGTGCTGCTGTGTGTGTGTGTGTATGACATAGAAGAGTAGACTATCTTAGTGAAACTTGAAAATAACTTTACTCAGGAATAACATAGAAGAGTATGACAACACTACAAACTCAGAAAAAGGAATGCATCCTTGTGCTGTTTTAGTACACATCCTTTGTATTGGGATTGCACTTCTTTTTTAATGAATTTATTTACCTAATAAAAAGGAATGCATCTGAAAAGACTTAAATAATTTTAATGTGCTTAGTTGGTCAGCAGATCTTGTGTGTATTAACAAACAGTGTAACTTGAAAAGAAGATAAGAATGCATTACTGAATAGAACAGAGTATGCCAACATTAAAAACTCAGAAAAAGGAAAGTAGTTGAAAGCATTGAAATGAAGAGAAAATTGAATTGGGATAACATCTTGGCTTCCCCATTTTCTATCTCTTTGGTTTGGTTTGGTTATATAATATGGCTCCCCAAAGGCAATGTATGATTGATTTTATGTTATATCTCCTATGCTATCATTTTGGTATTTTATTTATTTCTTTCTGTATCATTTTCATTGATAAATTGTAGGCTTCCTGCTAATTTTGTGCTTCTATCTTTTTAGGGAAAAAGCACTGAGATCAAATGTGAATGTCTTGATATTTTATGTGATGTGACCATGGGCTGCTTTTAAGTGCTCTTTTGTCCCAGTTGAATTCAAATCAAGCCAGTGTCAGAAAGAAGACTGTGTCTTGTATTGGTAAGCTTTATTAATTAGTTCCATTGATTGTGAGTATTAAATTTTACTTTGAGGTGGTGTTTGTTCAATGTTTTCATTTTTCTGTTGCTTTATATTGAAGACTGTGTCTGGACTTAAACCTTTCTCACCAGTCATAACTCAGCTGGTTATTTTGGTCAATTTTAGAAAATAGGTTTTGTAGTTTTGATTTCCATTGTGTCTGGAGTCTGAAAATGCAATTGAACATGGCTTTTGATTTGATGGAGTGCCACTAGAATATTCAACTGGAGATATTGTGGCTGTTGCAATTTGTGACCTTTAATGTGGAAAGTTCCCTTTTCACTCTATTATGGAAAGTGGAAAGTAGAAATGGTACAGTTTTAATTTTATGAATAATTTTTTTGTTTTTAAAGTTTTATTTATTTATTATTGGATCCATTTTATTGTTTTTGTAAGGAAGCAAGGAATAAACTATATCTAAAATAATAAAACTTTTTTTAATTACAAATATAATTATTTGAAGCCCATTATATCTGTTTTGTGGGAATTTTTCTTTATCATTAAGGCAAGATATTAATGAATTTTGTTTTTTATTTTATGTAGGCAGGATTAGGCCAGTATAATAATAACTTTTTTTATTATATTAGATTCTAATATAATCTAACTGAAACTTACTAAAATAATGAAACTTTAGAAAACTTTACATAATAAAAGAAGATAAACTGAATTTTAAACTCTACCAATATGCTAACAATAAAAATAAAAGATATATATATATACACACACAATATGTACAAATAAAATTTTATTTCAAAATAATAATAATAACTCTTATTTTTGTTTTCTTTTTTCCTTTTATTTTGTTGATAATTGCATATGGGGAAAGCTGATGCTGAACTTTTCCCCATCTGGTTGTCTCTTATGAAAAAAATGGTTGTAGCTAGGATGTGTCATTGTTTTTGTAGAAGCGAAGTAAGAATTTTCAAATGTATTACGTAATATACTAGAATATAATATATTAGTATAGCACGTAAAAAACTTCACAGTATTTGTTACAATAATTAAATTAACAAGTATTTACTTATTTTTATCTAGACTCATTATTTGCATGTAAGTTCATGTCAAGATACAAATTTGGATTTATTAGCACATGAGATGAGAATATTGTTCAGTGATTTTACATGGATGATCGAAGAGATCTCTTACCTTTAACTCAAAAATAAAATGAATATACAAGCGGTTGCTTGAGATTCATTCAATTGAGGTGTCTCAGGCCATTCCATGTGTTATCTTCATGATTTGCATGGCGTTTTAAATGTAATGCATGGCATTGTTGCTTAAATCAGCTTTCATCACTTTTAACATATAATAGGCATTAGTATGCAATACAAGTATATGTTAACGAATAATATATAGATCGTATGTGTTAATGTATAGTACACAATAACACACGTTAATAGCTCCCTCAAACTCAAGTAATAAAATATACAGTCATACCTAGCCCACTTTACCTTATCTTGTACATCACACATATTTATATAACACATATATTGTTAACATGTAATAGGCAGTGAGCTTTAAGCCCACTTTACCTTGTCTTATACAGCACACATATTTGTATATTACACATGTTTTACTGCACACTATTGTCTCTTGTACTGCACACTACTGTCTCGCCATAATAGTCCCAAAAATTATATTGTACTTGGACCTGAGACTTATGTTGTATCTCTAAGTATTACTTTCTGTTTTAAAATTTTCAAACCAATAAAAAGTTGTGAATTTTTTTATAAGTAAAAGAGACGAAATAAATTTAATCGTTCTTTCAACTATGATATTATAATTTTGTTTTGTTTTCTAATGAATGATATTATAATCCAGTTAATCCTTTTCAATTGCGAAATCTTTATTATTATTTAATTATCAAGAGTATGACTATGATCTTACTCATTCTTTGAAAATATATATACACATTGTCGGTGGCCTCAGTGCAGTGTTTGTTCTATTGTTATGTATACATCATTGTTCCCTTCATCATAATTAAAAAACAAAACCGGGACATTTTTTAAGTGAATAATAATCATTGAGATTGTTATTCACTTTCAGAATGCAATAATAAATTTATTTTAATCATATCCGACTCTGCTAAATTAAGGTACGTACAGACAATCACCTCGAATTTTTTCTAATATTTTGAGTTGGATCCACCTCACCTTTAATTATTTTTCCGGCCACACCTTTTGACAAAAATAATATGTCTTAGATTGCTTATCTCATGCTAGAAAACTAGCTAGAGTACACTTACGAATATTGCCATGACAATCATTGGAAGTAATGGCTTTGAAAGCTTTCCTTCAAGAGATACATCAAATTGACTTGTCTCCATTAAAGTTTGAATTGGCAAAGTGGGTTCCTCATAGAAAATGATTCTTTTTTTTACTTTTGTCCTCTGTCTCTCTGTCCCGGGTTTTTTTTTTTTTTTTTTTCCCCTAAGCTGGATACAAGAAACTACGGGTTTTATTTAATTATTTATCATGCTAAAACGTACAAGCATACCCTAATCTGCATAGAACTTAGATAAGCTATTTTTCACAATAACAAAATACTTTCATAAGACATCTGTATATGTTTTTAAGAGCAGTTCTTAAAGCTGTCAACATGCTGGCTTATTTTTGATTGAAGACTAATTATCTGTCTTGATGGATATTGATCAACTAGTATATTTAGCTAGCTACACTAGCTACTACCTGAATTCCAAAATGTCTTGCGCTATAGCCCGCATTTTTTGTAGTGCAAGATAGTCAAGTATGGTGTTAATAATATTCCCAGCACGATGAAGTTTTCAGTAATGAATAATTGGTTAAACTAATGGTCTCAAAAGACTGCGACGTTAACAAGCCTTGTGTTTTGGACGGTCAGTTATGGTCAGTTCTCATATCTTTTTTTTGGGTGTGTGTTTGTATTTTAAATGAACTGTGAACAGCATATTATTCCTATTGTCAATTCCTTTTAAAGCTAAAGAAGTTAAAGATTTGTAGGTATGCAGGCAAACAATACAACATATTAACATACGATATTGTCCTATTTACAAAGATAATACTCAGGGCATATAATAGCTATTTCTTTTGACTATGTTGGAATAGCCTAGAATTGTGTAGGACTAATGTGATGCCAGTCCAGTCCATTCCCTTTGAAAAAACTTAATATATTTGGATTTGTGACAATTTTTTCCCCAAAGGGTACAAAAGATTTCGTGCAACATTTTTTTGTCTTCAGCATCTCTTGTTTCTCTCTTTTCTCCACTACCTTGCTAACACACACATTGCATCCTTAAATAATAGTGGTAGTGGTCTTTTTTCTCCGAGTAAATAGTTCATTACAGGAAGGTCAAATTTATTTTAATAATGTTAAATCTTTAGTTGATGTTGAGATTTGAGAGAGAGACAGAGAGAGAGAGTCTTTGACTTGTCTTAACACTTTTTATATTTTTCTTTCTTTGTGTTAGACATAGCAAATAGATTATTGAAGGGAACAACGTACGTCAATTGGTCAGTACGGTTTTATATATGTTAATTTCAATTATCAATATTTTGTATAGAGCTCGAGTCTAGCTGCTCAAACATGATAATATCTTTCTTTCTTTTTCCTTATCAAGTACAAATGTATGATGGAAGCAGCTGATACTTATTAATCGAGAAAGACACATACGGAGAGTAGTAAATGGATGTGGCATGTTTTTCAAAACAGACATGATCGACTCTAAAATTTTGAGGACTTGATTGTTGTTATTGTTACATATGTTCTTACTGTAGGGTCAGTGCACTGACCCTGCAGTAGCTTCATTTCTTTGATCGACTCCATTTAGTTCTTCACTCAAAATACAATGGCAAACATAGTCAAACATGGATGCTTTATTCTTGGAAATAAACGCACACTAATTTCTTCTGCATTAAATAAACAATTTGATTGGTA